>NC_081249.1:116165453-116465453 GCF_030490865.1 Poecile atricapillus
CGGCCATCTTCGTTGTGGCATCGTTAAGGCCACCGCTGCTCACAATGCGTCTGTTGAAGTCGGCTGCCTGAACGAAAAACCGGCCGACGCCGACCGACTCCGCACTCTCCTCACGATTTTCCGCCGCCTTTCCCGGGGCGAGGACGAGGGCGGCGGGGTTCACCGGCTCCGTAGCTGGGCGGCAGCCGCGCCTGCGGCGGCAGGCATTGGACCCGACGCCTCGGCCGGGGTCCTACCGGCCGGCCGCCATCTTCAGTGTGGCAATGAGGCCGACCCGGCTCCTGCGGTGGGGTCCCGGCTCGGCTCGGCTCGGCCTGGGGGGGCGCCTCGGGCACGGGCAGAGAAGGGAGGCAAAAAACAACGTGTGCAACCCCCATCCAAAAATTCCTCTACAAGGAACGCTCCAAAAAACCCCCGACCGGAACTTAACAAGCCCTGCCTCTAACCAAATAAATAAAAAACAAAAAGCCACTTAAAATAAATATTTTTAATATCTATTTTTATCATATTTCTATTCTATATTTATACACATTTATAACGCATTATATATATTAAAATATATTAACATCTATACATATATTTTTCATATTGAATATTAATCTACTTGTATATATTACTTGTATTTATTTCTTTTATATATATGTGTATATATATATATCTCCCTATATTAATATCTATTACAGATTCGTATATTTTCATTTCTATATTATTTATTTAAAAGCTCTGCCACTAACCAAGTAAAAAACAAAAAGCCCCTTCACCTTAAATAGTTAATGAAATATTTTCTAACGTCCATTTTTATCAAATTTATATTCCTAATTATATACTATATTGAAATAGGTGTAACACGCAACATATATTAAAATATTTTTATTAACAACTATAGATATATTGTTCATATTATATATTAAATATAAATCTATTTGTACCTATTTATAACATGCATATTTATTTCTATATATATATGTATCTTTACATATTTAATATATATTTGTATATTGTAAATTTTATTTAAATTGTAAATTTAATTTACAAAAATTAATAAATTTTATATATATATTAATATAAATATATAAAAATATAAAAATAAATAAGTTTAAAATGATTAATTTATTAAAATTGTAAATTTATTGTAAATTTTATCTAAAAGCCCTGCCTCTACCCAAATAAAAGACAAGCCTTTATTTTAAACTATATTTAAATAATTTTTTAAAACTTAGATTTATAGTTTTTACTTATATGTTCTATTTTATATATATTCTTCTATTAATTCTCTGTAATATATATTAAAGCATATTACAATAACACATAATATTATTTATATTTTAGAAGTATATATATAAAAAAGGAAAAAAATACCTAGTTTGGGGATTTTTTTTTCTTTTAGTTTGTTAAAAATTAATTCAAAGTAAGGGAGAGTTTTGTTGTTTGTTATTGTAGATTAATATAGTTTGGAGAAGGATGTGAGGGAGTGAGTGTTGTTTTTGTGTAGGGTTTTCTGTTTGTTTTGGAAATTAGTTTTAAAGGTGGAGAATTTTATATTTAGATTAACTAGCATAGATTATTTGAGACAGAAGTATTAAAAAGTTACTATAGAATATTTTATTTTTTATTTTTATATTGTTAGTTTAGTATTAAAATTTATATATTTTAATTTTATATACATATATATAGATAAGAGTAGTAATATTTAGTAAATAGTAATGTTTATCTATGTTTCTTATTTATTAGATTTTTTTGAGTTATATATTATTTTTTGTATTATTTATTATGTGTAATTTGGTTTTTGAGTAAAGTTAATTTTATGAATGGGGTTGTTTCTATTTGAAGTAGAATTGAGTCTAATTGGTTTTTTAATACATTTTTTATATTTGTTATTGGGATTTTGTTTTTGTATATGGTATGTCAGGGTTGAGATTGGGTAGGGTTTGGTTGGTGGAGTTTTGCATTTTAATTAATTAATTAGGTGGATTTTGTTAGATGTTTTTAATTTTTGAAAGATTTTTTATTTTATGTTTTTAAGGTGGTTTTTCATAGTTTATTGTATTTTTTGATTTGTACTTGGTGCATGGTAGGGGATATGGATATTTATTGAATATTATGTTTTTAGTTTAGTTGTTGATAAGGCTGCTATTTATTTCGTGAGTTTTTATTACTGTATGTAGTCTTTATTTTGGTGTGTTTGGGGTAATGTAGTCAATTTGTTCAGTTTATTTATATTTCTAGCTGGATTTTTGTGTTTCTTATATTATAGGGATTTAATTGTAGTATATGTTATAGTTATGGATAACATGAGAAACATTGTTTATGGTTAAAATTATTTTTTGGTTTTGTGTTTATTTATAACTGGTATTTTTATTTTGATCATTTGAGGTATTATGAGTTTATTGGGTTAAGAATAATTTGGTTTTTGTGTGGTTAATTGATGTTTATTTTCATTTATTTATTATTTTGGTAGTTGGATGTACCTGTTTATTGTTTTGGTGGTTTCTATTAGTTTGATTTTTGGGATATAAATATTTATATGATGGATTTCTATAGGTAGTTTGTTTTGGTAGTGATTTTTTTATTTTTTAGTATTTTTTTTTTTTATTGTTAATTAGGTTTCTTTTAGTTATTTTTATAGAGTATTGATTATTGTTTATTAATTAGTAGGTAGAGATTTGGTTACTAAAAAAAAAGCAATGTTTAAGGTTCATTGAATAGTTTTGAGTTTAGTTAGTTGGTTTATTTTTTCAGTAATTTTGTTGTGTTGGGTTTTATATAGGGCTTTTTTATTTTTGTTTTGCTTTTATGATGTGATAATTATTAGTAAAATGAGTGTAAGTGCGGGTTTTTTTTCTCCTCTTGAACTTAAGTAACACAGTTACTGAGTCCTTTATACCAACACACAGTAAGTACCAATAGAATGTAATCAGTATAGGGTTTTTTTACTGTTTTGAACCCCACATTGGGCACCAAGTAATGTATTTGTTTTGGTTTAGGGTAAATTTGGGAGGAAATTTTTAGATGGGGTCTTTTTAGAACGTAAACATTAAGAAGCTTCTTTCTTAACTGGTTTGGGAAATGATTTTTTGGAGAAAAGTGGAATAAAAACATTTATTTAACATGCAAAGTAGTCACAAGGATAAAAAAAATAATAATATTAAACAATAAAACTTTTTGCTGTTCAAAGATATGATAAATCTAGAAAGTTTTTGTTGTGGGGTAGCATGTCTTTTATCAGTCCCTCCAGCCTTGGTGGGCCATAGGCGTGAGCTCCTGGTGTTTGTCTGAATCTGGGAAATGTTTTTGCTACAGCGAGCTAAAAAACTAACTAAAAGTAAGGGAGAGCTGTATCCTGCTGTCTGTCTGTGCTGCAGACAACAGAGTTTGGAGAATGATGTGGGGCAGTGAGTGTTGTTTCTGAAAACAAACTGCATGCTGCTTTTTTCTCTTCTTTGCCCTGAGAATTTGTCTCAAAGGTGCCGAACTTAATACCCAGCATAAACAGAACAAACAATTAGGGATACAAGCATCATAAAGACACTCCAGAACAAAACTTTATGGCATTATTTTCAAAACTACTATCCATCTCCAGTCAGAGCTCCCTACATTCCTGTATACGATAGAGGTGACAGAGAGGTTTTCTTTACAAAGGGATTTAGAAAGAAATTCCCACTCTTTGCCAATACCAATAAAAACTAAAAACTTCACAGCTTTTTGTATTCTGCACCCAGCCCTCCCTGTGAATTTCCTGGCAGCTCGGGGTCCCTCTGAGGAAGGGCACCCAGCACGAGCCCTCCTCCTTCCCTACTCACCTGCTCCTCCAGTGCAGTGTGTGCCTCCCTCTCCCAGGGACCTTGGCGTGCACCAAGTGACACCAGATCCCCTCAGTGTCGACCCCATCCCCCTCAGCCTTTGCTCCTCACCCCCAAAGAAGGCACAGAACAATTCCAACTGCCCCAGACAGCAGCACCTTGCTTTATTGGAACCCTTTCCAGGTGTAGATCCCCCCAAAAGGGAGCTCTGCTGCAACAAGAAAGGGGGGCAGGTCCCAGAAATTCCTCCCCAGAACCCCCAGTCACAGGCCAGAGGCAGAAAGAGAGGACAAAGGAAGAATGGGGTGCAGGATGAAACTGGAAAGAAAAAAAAAAAGAAAAAAAGGACGAGCAGCACAACAGAGAAGGAGCAAAACAGAACAAGGACAGGGAACAGGACACAAGGATTCAGGGGGAAACAGTGGAACTGGGAGCATGATATGGCCACCAGAAATAAAGAAAGAACATGAGCGAGGCAAAAAAGAAACGCAAAAAGAAACCCCCCAAAAAACCCAGGGGAAAACCAAAACAACCAAACAAAAATCATGGGATGGGCAGCAAGACAGAAAGAGATTAAAAGAACAGTGACAGGGAAGAGGACACAAGAATCTAGTGGGAAACACTTGGCATGGGGAGCACCACAGAGAATAAGAACATGTATGAGGCAAAAGAAAAAAAACAAAAAAAACCACACCAAAACAAACAAAAACTGGGGGAAAAACCCCAAAACAAAACCAGGGACGAGCAGCAGTCACAAATAGTGACTGACAGTCTCAGGGGAACCCCCTCACCTGGATGAGGCGCTCTGCCATGGATTTAATCCACCCGCATCTGAAAGCAAGCTAAGACAGAAGTCAAAGTGCTCCAGGATAACTTCACAGCTCCAGACATCTTGTGTCAATCTAGGAATACCATCCAGACTCCAACTACACCCTACATTCCAAATTTCAAATTACAGGTGCCTGAGACTTGTCCTTTTACACCTACACCCAGACTAGGCAGCAGGGCAGAGCAGCTCCGGGCCAAATACACCCAGACACCCCTGACACACAAGACAGTAGATACAGGGACACAACAGTGCAACAAAACTCTCGGCCAGAAGAATGGCCACAAGGACCGAGAGAATGCTGAACAAGATGACCCAGGTGAGAAAGACGGCGAGCCCACAAGGCTTGCAGAACCTGGGAGGAAGAAGATGCTAACAGTACGACTTACTCCAGGAAGTGCCAAGATGGATGCCCGAGAATCTTATAGCCACAATCCTCCACCTATCCTTGCATTTGTACAAGTCCTAATACGCAACAACGGATCCTTGTGGCGCACAGCTATCGATACAGCTCAGAACAAGACCTTAAGAGACATCTGATCAGATGCATCTAAAGAGAGATGCGATTCCAAGGCCCCTCTGAGCTCCCAAGCTTCCATGGCATCAGCACTGGGCCGAGGAACACAGAGATCAGAGATGCCAAGAGTGACACCATGGTTTCCTGTAAGCCCCTGGAAGAGCTAAGGCAAGGCACACACAACACGAGATGCAGAAGGCACGGTAGACAAGTGACACGGCACACCCCAAGCCTGCTCTGCCCTGTGCACCTCAGCATTGTGAGCCAAAGTGAGGCTTTCCTTTATGGATGCTAAATATGAGCAAAAGCAAGGAGCACAGTGCCTGTGGAAAAGCAGGCCGCATAACTTTCTCAGTCTTGCCTGAGAAAGTGGCCTGAGAAATCATAAAGAATTAAAACAATCCTTAAAGATAGAAGACAGCCTTGCAGGTGCTGTTTGTCAGTTTCTTGTTTTCTTACAAAAGAAAGTCAAAGGGTAGTGTACCCCACTAACCAATGATAGTAATGTGTTAGTTCACTGACCAATAAGAATTCTACCTTTCTGTACTTTTGCGTGTCAGTCTATAAAAGAAGATCTGAGGTAATAAACCTCACTCTCCTGTTCAACTCACAAGAGAGTCTGTGTCGTGCTTCTCGCCATTCCCAATAGTGCCACATTCCCTTGACGTGGCCTAAGGGGCCACAGCGGGGACCGCCCCATCTCCAAAGCTGACTCAAAAATCCCTGGCCATGAGTCCCAGACCCAGCACCCCGCTTTCATCCCCTCTGCGGGTTGCAGCCCTTGACTTAGCTCTCAGATGCCCGGGGGTGAGAATCCACATGGGGCATGAGGGAAGGCTGCCTCACCATCCAGTGAGTCCCTGCCGTCACCAGGATGTTGTCTCTTGGTCAGCTACAAAAAAGAAAACCAAACATCATTGTGTGAGCTCAGCGGCACACTGGTCAAAACTCGACAACTCTTCTACTGTCTCCTGAGAATGCCTGGGTCCTTGGGCCACACGCTTCAGCCCTCCTAGTCGACTGATGTTTGCAGAGCCGAACTCTTTGCAGTGGCCGGGCCTTATGAAACGCCTCCTCGAGGAGGGGTGGGAGCAATCCCTGGCTGCGGAGGGACAGAGAGCCCAGGGTGGGCCGGGAAAGCCCCAGTTACCCCTAACCCTGTGGACCTGTCTCCCCATTATCGCTTCCTGGGTGGCCCCAGCATGAGAGGTACTGCCTGCATCTCTCAGGGGTTCTGGCACTCTGCTGCTTTACGGTTCCTGCCTGCAGCTGCTCTCAGGGAAGCAAGGGTGCTGTTAGGGCTCCTATTTAGGGTTTGGGTTAGGGGTCTGGTACACCTGTACTCTACCTTATATCCCAACTTGTACCCCTTATTTTCACTGTTTGTCTCTAGCCCTCCCTCAGCCTCTCTGTGTCACTGCCAACCCCCCGTTTGTTCCTCAGCTCTCAGCCTCTATTTTCCTGTTTCTGGCCCCTGGCATGTGTGTGTCACCCACGAGCACCTGCTTTGCTGTTCAAGATACCCATCTGCCTCTTAGTTACTCGTAGGGTGTTTAAGGTAAGCGCTAGGGGAGGGGTGAGAGCTGGTGCACCTCTACTCTACCTTATATCCTAAGCTGTACCCCTTATTTTCACTGTGTGCTCTCTAGTCCTAAAGCCTTTTACTCCTCTCTGTTCCTCAGCCTGTGACACCCTCGAGCCCACCCGCTTAGCAACCCCTTCTTTGTGCTGCGCTGCCCCCCTGGATGCGGTCCCTACCCTTTTTCTTTTGGCGTTGTCCCCCTCTGAGCGCTGCAAAAACCGCCGCCCATACTTTCTACTACTACAGGGGTCAAAACGACACCAGCGACGCCATTTTATATTGCCGAGAGGGCGTGGTCGCGTGACGTAAATGACGCAAGGGGGCCGGTGCGAGGAGAGGAGAGCGGGGGCGGTGCCGGGGCAAGGCTCGCGTGGAGGTGGGTGGGTGCGCGGGGTTTAGCGTGAGTGACAGGTGCTGCTGGGCGAGGGGTGGGAGCGGGGTCCTCTTATTGGAGGGGCATCAGCACAGATTTGCAGCAGTCTCTGGTAACGTAGTTCCCAGGAGTCTCAAAAAAAACCAAAACCCTCCTGCGTGACAAAACCCCGGCCCCAGCACGGTCTGCACCCAACCCTTGGTGATGAGCATTGCCTTGCAGACCGGGCAGGACCAAGGTAAAAAAAAACCCAGCTGGGGGAAAAAACCCCAAAAAACAGCAGGGGCAGGGAGCGCGGGGGCTGTGGGGACGATGGAGCGGGAGCTGCGGGCCGTACCCGCAGGGGCAGGGCCCCGGGACAGCTGCCGCACCGGGAGCTGCAGTTCCGCCCTGCCCACCTCCGGTACGCTCGAGCAGCGCAGAACGCGGGGCTCGCTCGCCTTTGGCCTCCCTGTTCCTGCTGTGCCAGCGGCAGCTGTGCCGAACGGGATAAATCCCCTTGGCTCGTGGAGTCTGCCTCCGAAGCTGAGCACTCTTCAACAAGACTATGTTGAGCCGCACGAGTGGCTGAGGCTACAGGGCTTGTTCAGTTGCGGAAGAGATTGAGCTGATAATTCTTCAGGGGTCTGCAGCTTCCTCCCGACACTCAGCTCTGATCTTTGCTCTCTCTGAACAGTGATAGGACCCGAGGGAACGGCTTGAGCTCTGTCAAGGGAGGGTTAGGCTGAGTATCAGGAAAGGCTCTTCTTTCCCCAGAGGGCGCTAGCACTGCCCAGGCTCCCCAGGAAATGGGCATGGCCCCGAGGCTGCCAGAGCTCCAGCAGCGTTTGGACAGTGCTGCCAGGGATGCACAGGCTGGGATTGTTGGGGTGTTTGTGCAGGGACAGAGGTTGGACCCGATTGTGGTTGGACCCGAGGTTGTGGGTCCTTTCCAACTCAGGATATTCCACGGTTCTATTCCGTGACTGCCATCGGAAAGCTGCCGGCTTTAGCCGGCTCCCACCCGACCCGAGGCGCTGTGAGTATCGCAGCCCTTTGCCCAGCGTGGTGACTCAGAGGTCGCTCAGTCCGCACGGCTGTTCCTGAGCTTGTTCCTTGGGTTTCGCTCCTCGTAATAATCCCGCAGCGGGATTTGGGACTGCCTGTGTTCCACACACGGCTCGGTTTGTTTAAAGCACAGCTCCGCCCCACCGCGGCCCCAGCACCTGTCCCCCGCCCCCCATTCCCCTCCCTTCCGGGGCGGGCGGCGCAGTGCGGAAGGACGCGGGGCCAGGAGGAAGCGGATCCCGGTGGATCCCGCCGGCTCCGCGGCACCGGGTGGGGCGGACGGACGGTGAGCGGAGCGCTACCGCGGGGCCGGGCCTGAGCTCCGGGGTGGCCGGTACAGGCTCGGGCGCCAGGCGAGATGGGGCGGGCTCTTCCAGGCGTGTCCCGCTGTGCCGGGAATGTGGCGGCCCGGCGGTGGGAGCCCCGCGGCTTGGCCGTGCCCTGAGCCCGCCTGGCCACGGAAGGCTCGGGGAGAGGCCGGAGAGGGCAGTGTGTATCCGCTCCGGAGGTCAGGGAGCTGCCGGGAAGGGAGGGCGGAAAACCCCGCTCCGGAGCAATCCTCCTTCCCTGCATTTTCCCGAGCCTTAGCAGGGAAAATTTGGCTGCTCTCGCGTTTGTTTATGGTTTGCTGCAGTGTGAGAGTTTTGTGGGGCTGTTTAAGATCTCGCTCGTTTGTGGCTGGCGGGCAGCGTCACCAGTACGACACTGCGATGTTTCAGCCGCCGCAGGGCAGGGTTTAAATCAAAATCAAGCCCTGCTTTTGTTAAAAAAAAAGGGGAGGGAAAAAGAGCCGAAAATAAGCTGACGTTTTTTGTACCATCCTTTAAAATGTCTTGACGGCTTCAGTGTTTACAATCTGCTGTCCTTTTGTACAAGGTCAGAATTAGTAAAATAGATCTAAAAATTGAAGGCTGTCCCTCTGCTTTTGGCACTGGTTTACCATTAAGGTGATTGCTACTCTCCCATATTGCTGGTAGCTGGAAAACATTTTCGTTTTTTATTTCCCTAAGAAGAAATCCAGTTTATTAAGTACTGGGAAAGAAATTGCTTTAAACTAAAAGAGAATAGGATTAGATTTAGATGTGTTCCCTGTGAGGGTGGTGAGGCCCTGGCACAGGGTGCCCAGAGAAGCTGTGGCTGCCCCTGGATCCCTGGAAGTGTCCAAGGCCAGATTGGACGGGGTTTGGAGCAGCCTAGGATATTGGAATGTCCACGGCAGGGGGTGGAACTGGGTGAACTTTAAGATCCCTTCCAACACAAACCAGTGTGGGATTCTGTAAAATTCTAGTTGTCTCAAAGAAGCTTTTAAATAAATACATATTTTGAAAGGTGTTTCTCTGGCTTGTTCTGGTTTTGAAACACTCTTATATCATCTTTAGGTAATCCCTGTAGTTGTTTTGGAACATAGATAAACTAAGTCTCGTGAGGTAGAATGAGGGAGCAGGGGGTTTTGTTGTTCGATTTGTTGAACACTTAAAATCTCTAGGAAAGGACATGAGTTAAACCTGCTTTGTGGGAGATGTCTGGAAGCACAGGGAGGTTTCATTAACATCATCTTGTTTTGGACAGGGCTGCCTGTGTTTGAGGCAAAATGGCTTTCAGTAAAGGATTCCGTGTCTATCACAAGCTGGATCCGCTTCCCTTCAGTGTGATCGTGGAAGCCAGGAACAGAGAGGAATGTCTCATGTTTGAGTCCGGAGCTGTGGCTGTCCTCTGTAAGTCGACCTGTTTTGATAACTACCGTGTTAGAAAGGTGGCAGACATTGTGTGAGCCATTTATTTGTGGAGTGTAAAGAAGCAACTGTTCTATTTTTCTGTTTGCTAATGAAGAGGCTTCTGATTTAAATGAGAAAATAGGCATTTTCTTATCTTCATATATTGAGAGAGAATTTTACATATTTAATTACATCTCTTTATGCATCTATATTTTCATGTCCACTAAATTTTCTTACAGTTGCTTCCAACATCATCTTGTTTCGTTGATTCTGAACAACACTATTTTGAACACATGATAATTCATTGATGAACTAATTATCTGTGTTCCATTTCATAACACTAAATTCTGTATTCTTAAATGTTATATCATAATTTGGTCTTATCTAATTTTGTGTGATTTTAGATAGCTTTTTGATTTTTAGCTTTATTTTATCCCTGTATTTTTAACCTCCCTCAAGACTCTGTATTGATTTGTTTTGTCATAAAATGAATAATATTTGGAGCAAGATTGCATTGCAGAGTTATTTTTACATGTTTTAAGTAAAAACTGCATGAGATATTTTCCTAAAGTTTTGCCCACTTCCCCTTTTTTTTATTGGAGGACACTAAAATGAGAAGTGCTGAAGAGATCCATAAGGCCTATACATAGGCTTTTAAAATATGTCAAATTATAGCATATGTTTGTGTTCTTTAGGAAGTCTAAGCACCTGGTTGCTCAGCATTTCTGAGCTTGATTTTGGTTCTTTTATAGAAAGCTTTCATTCCATGGAATTAGTTTTCTCCTTAGCCAGCACCTGCTAGAGGCCTGGCAATGACTGATGTGGTTGCTGTAGCTGTATGATGGTCCAGGTGAACAGTGGGTGTTTTTCTCCTATTTTTGAAATTCTTTCTTTTTCTGGTACAGTTTCTTCATACTATGTATTTAAGTAATCTTCTTGACTTAGGTGGCAGTATCCATAAGGCACTGTAGTGTGGATTAAGTCTCCACTCATAAAGGCAGTGAACAGGTTTAAGGCAAGCCATAAAATGTTTTGAAGATTCGTGGAACAGGTTGTTTCAGCTATGTTTAGTAGTTACAGAACATACTTGAGCTACTTAAGGGCCGACAGATGAAAAATAATTTATTCCTGAAGGTTATGCTCAGAAAGGGCAGTAAGTCACTTCTGATGTTGGGATACACTGCAGGCACCTGGATAAACATCCTTCCCTAAAAAGTAAAACCCGCGTCAAAGTTCATGCCCACTTCCTGCCCTTGTTGTTGCCTAGCAGAGGAAGCCAGACCTAAAGGAGGTTTGAAAGCCTCTCTCCTCTTGGGTTCTGTACTTCTGTTAGTGATAGCTCATTATTAATCTGCAAAGCACTGTCCTTGCAATTCTAATTGGTAGATTACATCATAGCAAATGTTCATACTCGGCTGGAAGTAGTTAGTTAGTGAGTATTGTTTTTAGTAAGCTTAATCAGGAAACTGCTTACTCTTTTTCTGTCTGGTACAGGGGCATAGTTTTCCACTGAATATTTAGCAGTGTCATTTTTCTTTAATTCCCTCGATTTTATTTCCATAAAATTCCCTAAATTCTTTAGATACTGATACTTTTCTTAATGGTTAAAAGATCACAATCTTAAACTGACAGCAGAAAAAGCCCAGAAATTCCCTAGGTCAGGTTTTATTTTCTTCTCTTTTTCTGCTTGCTGTTCCCATCTGATATCAGTTGTTTTTAATGCGTATTTAAAGGAGTAGAATTATTAGCACTGGGGGAAGATTTGTGTAGTGCTACTTCTCCATTTCACTGGCCATGTCACAGAATCCAGCCAGAAGATTCCAGTCAGTAGCTGTACAAACTCACAGGTATTTGTACAAATAATAGACAAAGTTAATGAAATATTACTGTCCCTTGGGGAAGGTTTCCCATGTTTGGAAATCTGTGTGAATAGATAGAAAAATGGTCAGATCAAGCATGTCAGAACAGCATCACTTTAAACTGTCAAAAACTTCTGAGTTTTGATGATGGTGCTACCACTTTTTAAACTACAAAAATTGACAATACTGTTAGACAGTTTTCCAAATATTTTACTAAATACTGGAGATTAAGTAACCTGTTTAGCCTTATACCTGATCATAGTTCTCTTACCTGTATGTAGAGTGGATAATATATGCACAGCCTAGTGAAATACATTTTAGCATTAAAACTGATTTATGGGGCTCAATTCTGAAAGCCTTAGTGAACTGCATCTCCTGGAATATCCACGTACAGAAATTCGGCTTTGAAATGGGCTAAGAGAAAGGAATGGAAGCTTACTGATCCTTTCAGTGTCATCTTAAAGGAAGAACATCTGTCATTTTGCTGAGGGAAGGATAACCTTCCTTGCCATGCCCTCGGTGAGGCACTGCAAGATGATTCAGAGGATTTCGTTCAGCCTTGGTAGGAAATGCTGCAGGGCTCAGATGGTGGCTGATTTTCAGTGTGTGTGCCATGTGCTGTTCCAGTCAGCCAAGTTGGAGGGAAGCAAGGCAGAGGGTCGAAGGGATAGTTCAGAGGTGATGGTTGTGTAACAGTTCAGTCTGAACGTGGGAGCAGCCCAGGCCATCCTTCTGCTGGAGGTTTTCTGTGTGGATTAACTGATGTGACTGAAACACCTGAGCATTACTTTGCTTTCTTTTGTGCATTTAACACCTTTTTGGTCCACGTGGTCCTGGTATTGGATTAGCCTGAGACACTGGAGTCTGAGGGGATCCTTCTCAAAGCCTGGTGAGAGCACCTGGGTTTAAATGTCAGCAGCTTCACTGCTGATTTGTTTAGAATTTAGTGGGAGAGTGTCATAGAATTATTTTTCTTATTTTCCATATGAAATGGGCAGTATGTTTATTCTTTGAAATAGGGCTCTCTGAGATGTCTTAACTGGAGAGGTTTCCCTGACTGGGCAGGAGTGTGCTCTCTCCCTCTTCCTGCTGGTGAGTCATCCCAAGTGAGTGGTAAGCTGTCTTTACTCCTGTCGTCTGCTGTGGAGAACATTCTGTCTGAGAAAACACTGAGCCATGAAGATGCAGGAGCATCGTGCGCATCCTTGGACTGCAGTGTCATAGTAAAGCTGAGGAGAGAGCAGGTGTGAGCAGGAGGAGGAGCCGTGCCCACCTGGGCTCTCAGGAGCTGAAGTAAGGGCTGTAGTAACTCGTGTGCAGCAGGCATTCTGGTAGCTGTTCACCACCAAGGCTAGCAGTGCTACTCAGACCACTTCTTAGTAAGAAAATTCTTCCATGCAGTTAAGTCAAGGTGGTCTCAACAGGCCTTGAAAAGCAATCTGGCAGTGTTTCCTCATCCCCTGCATCCTGAGCTGAGCCAGTACTAGGGGTGTGTCAGAAAAAGAGGTATCAAAAGTAATAAAATAATTCTTTGGTTAATTTAATAAATGTAGGTAGTGACTGTATTCTGATTTTGATATCACCTCTGTGGTAGTATTCAGGTGTTGGCTTTAATTTAAAGACCAAAAATTTAACTGTCATAATTTGACAAAACCCTTGAGAACTTTAGGCTTAAAAGATCAAAACCAAATTGTGTTCATAAATTTTTCAGATTTTTTTTTTTTGGTTTTTCAGATTCTAAACCTTTTAGAGTGACAGTTGTGTGGACTTTTTCTCCTCTAATGTAAGTTAGAAGTCTTGGGGCTGAAGGAAATGCACATAATTTCAGGATTGTGGTTTTGTTCCCTGCTTAGAGTCCCATATTCTACCTGTATTCCATACGCTCTGGAAACTGTAGAACTGTAATTTGAAATGTATTGTCTCATGGCACCCTGTGAGCTCACCAAGAAGACAACCCAGCCGTAGAAAACCTACATGGTGACTTTCACTGGGATCCTGACTTTTTAATTGTTAAAATTGGGAAACTGATTTCTGGATCTGGAATGAAGCGGAATACGTGTTGAACCAGATTATCCTGAAAACAGGATTGTTGATGGGGTTCCATTTGTGTAACACTGGGAGGGCTGGCATATTCCCTTCAAAATAATTGAATGGTCACCTTTGTTTATATGAGTCTGTGATTAATAAGGTGTGCTTATTACAGATGACATTTTAAAATGCTGGTACCTGTTCATCCTTAATAAACAGTGACCTGAAATTTTGTTCGTTTTTTTCCTTGACACTGCAAATGGGGCTTTCTGGCTTTCTCCAGATGTACATTACAAATTGGTTTGAAAATCACTCCATATGTGTTGTGGTTTTGTGGAGTTTTTTGTTAGTTTGGTTTGGTTTCTTGACACTGATTTATAGTGAACATGAAAGGACAGAATCTTTCTGGTTTTGGATGGCTAAAGATAGGGGTCAGTAGGACTGGTGCCTTGGGCTTCTGGAGAGCAGAGTTTGGCCTGTTAAGGGGACTGGATAAGAGTCCCTTGGGAAGAGAATGAAAAAGAGTGCAGTGAAGCTGTATCTTCCTGATTTCATCTTGATTTTCAGTAGCTTCAAATGCTCTTTCTGGATGTTGTAGCGCTCCTGACCACATGAAGTTCCTTGTTGGGCACTGCCATGAAAGCAGAAGCCTGGGATCAGTGAGCATGGACCAGGGCAGGATGGGGGAAGTGATGCCATATTGACATTTTCCCATGTGAATTTTTGCCTTAAAAAACAAATTGAGGTGGGAAAAGTGCGGGCAGTGTGAGAGAGAAACGCTTAGGTGGTTACTGTGGAAAAGCTTTGAGTTCACACTGAATTAGGTCCAATGTAAATGAAAAATATGGCATGAAATGCTTTTGGTTGGTTCTTGGGCACTTTAAGAAAACACTGACTAGCCACAGTAACTTTCTCTATTTTTATTTGGTTAGTTGGTTGGTTTTGCAACCCTTTGCTGCTTTATTAGCCTTGTTGGTCTGAATTTGCAAAGCCCATGTTACTTAATTTACTTTGGGCATTTACTTATTAAGGCTTAACAAGGATATCCAGCTTTCTCTGCAATGGAAAAAGAGAATAAATCCATAGAAGACAGAAAAGCCATTGTTCTGCCATGTCATTAAATCCCAGCAGGCACCTTTAAGAAAAATCCTGCAAGAAGTTTGAAACAAAACCTGATCTGTCCATAATAATTTCAAATGTGGAGGAAGAACATGGCAGCTTTCTGGTTATGGAAAGCTGAGTTTAGAAGGGTGCATTGGTATTATTAAACTCTTTGTAAAAGACAGATTGAAAGAACCAGGGTCTGAAGTTTAAAAGTTCTTTCCAGCCCAGTGGTTTTCTGGTTAAGGAAAACACAGTTTGGTGATGCTGACAAAATGGTTTTAGATTGGCTGCAGGTTCTTAACACTCACCGTGGGTGAAGACTTTAGAAGTAAATCCTCATGCTGCTATAAAACTCTGTATTACATCTATGTTACAGGAATATTAGTGCAATAGGTATCAGTGCAATAAGGTAAAGAAGCTTTTTTAAAATCCACTTAATAAAACATTGAATGGGGTTGGATTTCAAGCTGTGGTTAAATAACTGTTTCATCTATATTAAATTGTCTGATTCACTTTAATAAAAGAGCTGGCATATATTTGAACAGTAGCAACAGGCTTGAGCACAGGCAGAGCTATACTAATCTTAGGGAATACTTGTTAGGAAGAACAATTCTAAATAAAATAGGGGTTTATTTTATTCTAAATAAAATAGGGATTTTATCTAAATGGCATAGCTAATGTGAGAGAGCACAGCATTATAGGCATTATAATTTACTCCTCTTCATGTCATGTTCTGAGGTTTTTAGTGTGAAAGCAAGATGGTGTTGATTGTTGGTAACCACAGAACCTTGATCCCTGTAAATCCAGTGGCAAAGCTGGAATTGTTGATGTTGCCCTTCCAGTGCAGTCTTGGTCATAAGCAAAAGCTCAGGATGGGCGGGATCCAGCTGCTCTGCAGCATCTCTCAGCTCTCAGGCTCGTGGGCCTGGCTGTTACAGTGCTGATGAAAGGGCTGAAGTGCACACTTAACTCCCAGGAGAGCAACGGCAGATATACTTTATATGACAAGGTTGTTTTTGTTTTTTTGTTGAAAACTGTCTGTGAAAACTGTGTCTTCCTAATTCATCTGAAACATGGCTTTTAAATACCAGTTTTTGTGGACCTGCAAGAGTTTTGATCTGCTTGGAATATATGAGATAGTCTTGCTCAGGGATAATACTGCCACATCATGGTTTTATTCTTGGAGAAAAAGGGTAATTTTTTAAAATAAAAAGTGACATTAAAGACGAATTTTAATACAGGAGAGCATTCTCAGGCATCATATTTGCCTGTGCTGTAGATGCTTTTTATAATAAGAAATGATGCTGTTAAAAATGTCAGTGTTCTCCTTTATTATCACTTGGAGTTTTGCTTTTTTTATTGCTTAAAAACATAGCGTGATCATACTCTGTCACAGAATCAAACCCTCATTTTCCATTTTAAAGTGCCATATGCTCATACATTTTGATTTCTTTCCAGGAGTGTCACGTAAGCACTGCTTTTGTAATCCCTCAGATTTTTGGTTTGGAGTCACTGCTCTCACTGCTGTAGTATTGGGGCTTTTACATCAGCAAATCTTTTCCTTTCTCTCCACAGCTTCTGCAGAAAAAGACACAATCAAGAATACGTACTCCAAAGTCATGGATGCATATGGGCTCTTGGGTGTGTTAAGACTGAACCTTGGTGAGTCAAATAGTAAAACTTGAATTTTTCATTTGGGGCAGAGTACTGTGCTGCTTGTGTAAGACTGGATCTTTGCAACAGGAACAGGGCTTACTTTTTTCTCTTTGTTTGGTTTGTTTTTTTCTTTGCAGAGTAACTTAGAAGTTTGGAGCACTCCCAAAAATGAGGGAGTGGACAAAAATAACTTCTGTTTCTGCAATCCCTGTTCTTTGCAGTGTGGTTTCTTTTTTTTTTTTTCTGTAGAACTTGAGAATGCATTCTTCGGCATTGGTTCTTTTTGTATGTTTTTCAGGCAAACTGGGATGGGCTTCCATGCCTCCAGCACATAAATGAATCAACAACCTACTCTGCTAAGATCCATTCTCTTACCTGAGCCATTTCTTGTTTTGCAGGCGACACACTGTTACATTATCTGGTTCTAGTAACGGGATGCATGTCTGTGGGAAAGATTCAGGACTCCGAAGTTTTTCGAGTTACTTCCACCGAGTTCGTGTCATTGCGAGTTGACCCAACAGACGAGGATCGCATTTCAGAAGTGCGCAAAGTGTTGAACTCCGGAAACTTTTATTTTGCGTGGTCTGCAACTGGCATCAGCTTAGACCTGAGTCTCAGTGCTCACCGCAGCATGCAGGAGCACACCACTACTGACAATAGGTTCTTCTGGTGAGTTCAGAATGGGTGCAGCAGGCATTACATAGAGTAATGAATTCTAGAATAGCGTTACTTGAACTCTAAGGGGACAAGTGTGTTACTAATGACAGGATGCTTTCATGACCACTTGGGAGTTTCTTCATTGGAAGACACAGATTTTTCACTGCTTATATTGTATTTTCATCTGAATATCTCCTGTGATGTTTCATTTCAGTTTGGTGCCTCTTAATTCTTCATCAACTGTGTCAGTTTTTTAAATGGGTGTGGTTATGAAGCTTCAAAGAAAAAAAACTACTATTTTTTAGAACATTCTGGATTCTAAAATGGTGTAATGTTTATAGATAGATTCCAAGGGGTTTACAACATATGAAAGCAATTCAAAAGTTTTGTTACTCAGAAAATTGTGATGCTGCTGGTTTTGTTGAGACAGCAGGTAGGCTCTGCTGCAAAGTACACTTTGCTTGGCTGCTGCAGTTGCTATCCTTTTACTGGATATTTTTTAATAAAGTATAGGTTTTCACACAAAGAATTTTTGGTTAGAAGAATACTGCTTCTGCTGATCAGCAGCCTAAATAATGTCAGTAATGCACACTGACATGTCAGAAATTCTGTTCCCTTCAGCCTTTGTTAAAAATGCTCTGTGTGTCTAGGAATCTTGGAAGGGTGCTGAAAACTTGGGTTTACACTGTTAGAACAGGTGAAAAGCTACACCTGTCCCCCTCTTCTGGCCAAAATGCACCAAATGAGCTCTGGCATATGAGTCAATGCTTCTCTAGTCTTAGCTGCTACTTCGGTCAGGTGAAGAAATCTGATCAGAGTGAAGTATAAGGAAAAATTATTAAGGTAGGAAATAAGCTCAGGTCTTCAGAAACATTATTTCCTTGATGTAGGTTTATAGGGGTTGTAGAAACCTTGCTGTTTGTCTATGCATCTGAAAAAAGACTTGGCTCCCATTGATCAGTCAGTGCTGCAAGGCTTGAGAAATAGTGCCTGTCCAAATAAGCTGGGCTGATTCTGACCCCTGTTGTAAAACTTCAGAAGTTACCTGGTTCTGTTTTTTTCAGTAAGAACCAATCCCCACAAGAGGTGGGTGGAATGCCCAGATTCCAAGATCTAGAAGTGTAACCTCTAAAAGTCAAGAGCAGGAAATATTCTGGTTGTGCACTTCAGTGAGCTTTCTGGGGAATTTTCTGTGCCAAACATCCAGGCTCAGAGTGCCCAGGGAAAGAATATTGTTTGCTTTCACTGTCCTATTATAAGGTACCTATATACTTAGATTTAGGATGAAAAGGCTAAAATTAAAGAGCTTCCACCATTATAATGAGCATGCTGTTTACAATTCCAGTAGAATTTTTTGGGCTGAGACGCAATCTGACATCTTCCTGGAACTTGCTTTTCTGTTTTTTTGCTATGCAGAAAACTTTGCTCCCTTTTTATACAAGTGAGTGTTTCTGAAGACCAAAAGCCAAGCCCCACTAGAGTGAGGCAAACAAAAAATTTCACAAAACCCGAACTTACTTAATACAGCATTGATTAGTGCTGCTAAATGCATAGGTACATTGAAACTGTAAATTCCTTTCATGTGAACAGTAATTGCTATTAGAGAATGATATATGGAGTATATAAAGCACCAGCACTTAACCCTGAAATTGGTGTTTAAAGAAATTTGAGAACAAGTTGGCTGGGAATTTATTCCTGGAAGCCTGTCTGGTGAGCAGCATAGGGTTAGGGTGAGGTGGCATATAATGAAAGTAAAATTCAGTGTATATTGATAAGAATTTATTTTCTAGCTTTATTTTGTGATGGTGGGAGATTGAACAGTGCTTTACACACTACAGAAAAAGTAACCCTGTCATTGGAATTCTGTCTTGCTTTCCTAGAGTCTGAAATCTTTGGCTTCTCAAAACAAGGCTGAGCAGAGAAGTATAAACAAGCTTGGAGTGTTGTTCTTTTGCTGGGTGACAAGCAGGGGCTAGAAGGGCTTATTATTTTAAGGTCATTGAAATTCACAGCTTCACTCCATCTTATTATTGTGCGATTTACTATTTCAGGAACATTTAAAGGAGAGCTATATGACAAAACTGTACCATGCCTATTTTCCTGGTCTTGTTTGTGTTTGTAGCTGTAAAATGTAAGGACTTACTAGTTGGCTTAACAATTTGAGCTGAATTGTAATTCCTTCTGGTTATTTGATGGTTATTTTCTTCCTGATAGGAACCAGTCACTGCATTTACATCTGAAGCACTACGGTGTAAACTGTGATGACTGGTTGTTGCGTCTTATGTGTGGAGGAGTGGAGATCAGGACAATTTATGCAGCTCACAAGCAGGCGAAGGCTTGTCTCATATCACGACTAAGCTGTGAACGGGCTGGCACCCGATTTAATGTCCGGGGAACAAATGATGATGGTCACGTTGCCAATTTTGTTGAAACAGAGCAGGTATGTTATGCTCCAGTGTCCATTGCTTGGCTGACAAGACAATGTAAATCCCTGTGTGGTTAGATTTTTGCACTAAATCAACAAATCACAAGTCAAGTCTGGCACCAGCAGATATTGGAACAGTTTCTTTGATGCTAAATTAGGAAGCTAAGTAGGTTAAGTAATTTGATGATCTTGGTTTTTAGTGTGGCTTATGGTCAGGGCATGCCTGGGTCTGAGTTGCAGTGGCTTAAGAAGGTGCTGAACTCCTGTGGGTGGCTGTGCTTCCCCTGAGCCCCTTGAGCTGTATGGCAGCATGTGTCACTTCTGGCCTGAGCTAATCTAAAGTAAAAGAAACGGGCAAAAGGGATTTTTGGCAAATACCGAAACACCTTGTGGCTCAGGAAAGATAAAAGCGTTCTACTTTGTGCAGGTCCTCTGAAAGGCGGCTTGTAAAGCCACTGTCATTCTGCTGCCTTGGATTTCATAGCTCTGCCCTCATTATACAGAAATAGCAAAACCTGCTAAATTTTCCTTTGCTGGCTTTCCTTGGCTCACTTTCCATGGTAGCCTATTCCCAAGGGGCTGTACCTGCCGCTGTGTTCATGCTCCTAGGTTTCTTTGGCTGACACCATCCAGAACCGAGGTGACTGAAGGAGGACTTTGTGCAGGAAGGGCTCTTCTTGTACAGCTACAGTTTCAGGAGTTAATCAGAACACTCATAAGTTTTCTAGCGTGTCAATGTCACTGAATGGCTGTAGCGTGTTACTCCACTTCAGTTTTCCTTTCCTGGATACTTCATGGGCCATGTTACGTTGGTTTCTGGCGCAGAAGATCTGTATCAGTGTTCTCATGAGTAGGCTGCATGGTGATTTTCTGTGCATTGGTGTTCATATTAACTGTTCCTGCAGGAAAGTCTTACCAAGATGTTTGAAACATCTTACTCCTAGTGCAGGAGTTACTCAAGCCCAAAAAATAAAAGCTGTATTTCCTTATGTGTTGTGAACTGTGGTTCTGCAAGGGAGCAAGAGAGTGACGGAACTTTTCGTAGGAATTGTTCAGAGTCTCAGAAACCATATTTTAACTTGTAGTGTGGAATATGTAATACATAAATATATTTTATTTGCTCCAAGTATAGTTAAGACTAAGAATTCTAAAAGCTTACATTGTGATAATTATTAATACTATGCTTTACTTTCCTTAACAGGTGATATATTTGGATGACTCTGTGTCATCTTTCATACAGATTCGAGGATCTGTTCCATTATTTTGGGAACAGCCAGGACTGCAGGTATGCAGGAGATAGATTTAATTATACATTATAATTCTTATTCATGTCCTTTTAAACATCTACTAACCTTTGGTCTCTTCTGCACAGTTGCCTGTGAGGATGAGGTGATCCTTTGGGAGCACTTTGGTGCTGTTGTGACTCACCAAGACTGCTCCTCTCAAGTCTAAAAGTTGCTTTGCACACTACTTGAATGTCTATTCTTTTTTCCACTCTTTTTCTTCTTTTCTTCTCTTTTAAGTTCTTTTTTCTCTTTTAAATGGGTTATCTAAGGGCATCCAAAGAGACTGTTCTCTTCTGAGTTCTTCTTGAGGAGAAGTCTTTTCAAGAAGTCAGTAAGGATCAAGTGTTACTGTAATAGAATTTCATCACAATATTCTTGGAAGAGTGACTGATTCACTAACTACTACTGTGACACATTTTTTTACAAGAAAGGTTAAAAGAAGTTTGTGCCTTACAGGGACTCTAGGCTCTTTAGACATATCAGCATTTTGCAGGAGAACTGCTGAAACATTTACGTGCCTTTTTCTCAAAACAAGATTTTGGTAAACAATGTAATCTTGGTGTTGCAGGTGGGATCCCATCGTGTCAGGATGTCAAGGGGTTTTGAGGCGAATGCACCAGCTTTTGACAGGTAAAAAGCATCTAAAGTTTTTGCTAATGCACTACAAGTTCTGCTGCATCACAGAGATGGGATTTGCTATTCCAAATGGGAGGCTTTGTCTGTACAAATGTGGGATTCAGCAGAGCTGGGAACTTCCCGGGGATTGCTTATGCCTTTCAATGCTTTGTTGGAAAGGGTGAATAAAATTTCTCTTGAATACTTTTCACCTTCTCAGTGTTGCAGGTGTTGCTGTTAATTTTCTGTGTGCCAGAAGATGACTCTGGATTTTTTTCTTCTGTTAACAGGCATTTCCAAACCATTAAAAATTTATATGGCAAGCAAATTATTGTAAATTTACTTGGGGCAAAAGAAGGGGAGCACATGCTCAGCAAAGCTTTCCAGGTGAGTATGACAGTTCTTTCACTGTGCATATCCTTGGAATTTGCTTGTTTGCAGTGAAGCTTTTACATAGCCTTTGGAAACCAAACCTCCAGGTATGCTGTGCTCTGGGAACTAAAATTTGGTTTATCATAACAGCACTGCTTAAGATGCACAATGTGAAATGAATCGTTAAATGTTCTCTGCGTAATTTGTGTTTGATTCTGTTCAGATTGGTTACTGTACTGGAAAATTATAACAGCAGTGTGGACAGTGTAGACAGAGGGATTTTAAATTATTTTCATATTTCATGCTTACTAGTGTCTTATTGAAAATACAAGTCTTTTCTACGCTATAAAATTGATGAATAAATACATTATGCTTTATGATATTTAATGCTGTGATATTTCTTTTAAGGATATTTCTTTTGAAATTGATGGATATATCCCTTAATTATTTTTTTTTTAAATACAACTTATCAATTTAAATATGGAGCTGCTTCATGATTAGCAGGAAATAATTGGTTCAGAAGATGTTAACTCTAAGTGAGTGATCTCATTAATTCCCAGTGGTTAGTTCAAAAGAAAACCTCAGGTTGCAGTTCATAAATACCAACTATTCAAGGAGTTCTGTCTGAAGCCAGAGAACATGTTGGTAGCCAGCCATCTGTTATTTCCCTCTCCCTTTTCCCTCTGTATTGTACTGATTGAATAGCTTGGGGCATTCACTGGGATATTTGCTGTATCCAGCTCTTGTAGTAGGAGACAGGAGTGTTCCTAGGTGTGCATCAATACCCAGGGCTTTGCCAACAAACATTCTGTGGGCACTTAAGGGTTTTTCAGGGAGTATTAGGGAAGCTTTTGCTCCAGCCACTCTCCACAACAACCTAAATAATTTGGGTGGGTTTTTTGTCAGTAGTAGTTGATGAAGTGTTTAACCAATCCCCATTGCTGATCGCCACGTCAGTGACTGTTGGAGAACAGGGGTTTTGCTGAAACAGCCTTTAGCAAGTGAAGGCATTTGTACAGCAGAAGAGGCCATAGGCTGCCTTGGTGACCCCTGGGGTAGTAAGGGAAAAACCTGGCTTTGTGACAAGGAAGACAAAAATACATGTGAAATAATCAGTTCTGAGTGATTTGTTTCAATGGTGATAAAAGTTGTTTCATTTTACCTAAAAGAAAGCTAATAAAACAACTTCTAAAATATTTGTAATCTCTTGTTTGGCTCCTACTTCTGTATGTTCAGGTACTGGTATATTTATTATTTTTTTTCTGTTTACAATGCCAGAGCCATTTGAAAGCATCTGAACATTCAGCTGATATCAAAATGGTGAACTTTGACTATCATCAGATGGTTAAAGGTGGAAAGGCAGAAAAACTACACAGCGTGCTTAAACCTCAAGTCCAGAAATTCTTGGAGTGTGGATTTTTTTATTTTGATGGAAAGGAAGTGAAAAGGTTTGTATGTATAACTTCCGTACATTTCCTCAGATTAAGTTGTGGTGCCTGAGATGTGTTTCACCCCTCAGCAAGAAGATAAGAGAAAGAATGTTGCCTCTGTTATTGTGGTTTGAGTGTTTCCTGGGTGATCCTTAACAGCTAAAATACAAGTCACCTGTTTTACTCTGGTAAAATCTTGTCTCATTCTGTGTATGCTCTAAAAATCTCTGAGGAAGATCTCTGTGAGACATTCAAGGGGTAAGAATTAATTTCAGGCCTTTGACCTCAGGATTTTGTGAAAAATAGTCAATAGTCCTTTTTCTAGTGGGCAGCCATGTGGAATTAATGACTGTTTTTCCATCATCCTTCATAACATGCTGACTATTTCCCTCAGTGATGGAACATACCATTTTCTCTGTGTTGTAAGTGTTTGTGTTCAGGGCAGTGTTTTTGAATGATTCTGGATCCCCCATTTGAGAAATTGCTTTCTCTCAAAGCAGGATTGATATGCATGTTTCCTGCTCTTCTCTGTACTTATTCCTGATTCCTGGAGCAAAAGCTGTGCTTCTCTCAGCAGGAAAAGAGAAGCAGGGATAGAAGTAGGCAACATTCCCTCTCTTCCCCTTTCCACACTCTTCCTCCTTTTAACTAATGCAGAGCAAAGTGCTGAGTGATGTTCTCCCTGAGAAAGAGTTGCTGAATGATGAGGGGATGTGTCGCCCTGGAAATTGAAACCTTCTGATAATGTTTTCATAGTTTTAGTTACTTTCCCATGAAAGTAACATAAACATAAGCTGTTTATCACATTCCTTCTAAGAAACGTATTTTGATGAATGTTTCTCATGACCAGTGTGCTTGGGAAGGTGGTAACTTGATTATCCAATCCCTGGTCATTGTCGAGAATCTATAAATACTGGAGTCAGAGAATGAAGGCATTGTTTTTTGTTCTGACACTTAGAGATGTTTGTGTGAATCATTTTGTGTCCTCTAGCAACAGGGATGAGCTCCAAAAAGCTTTAAAAGTGGCATTATTTTTTTTTTTATTGGGGGATTCAAATAATGACATCACAAATCAAAATGCAACAGACCAAAGCAAAAAAAACGTTGTAGCTTTGACAGCTCAAAGACTTGTGTTAATAAAAGATACAGTTAAAATGCTTGTGAGTTTGTGGACCATCTCCTTTGGGAAATGTCAGGCTTTTTGCTTTGTATTTCAAATCAAATGCCAAGATAGTAATGCTAAAAAAAGTAATCTTGAAGAAAGTTCTTCAGAACTTGCTACAGTTTGTGGTTAGGTCTCTAATTAAAGGTGCTGAAACCATACTGACTTTGATGGACAACGTGTGTAGTGGGAATGACAAAAGTAAGGAATAAATGTGTGTCCTTGGGAGAGTCCTTAGAATTTTGTACACCTATCTGAGCAAGCAGCACATGAATGTTGCTTAACATGATCCTTTTGAGAGCTTTCTAGCAGGAGTTACTGGGCTTCTCCTGAAGGAAGTGGAGCAGTTCTGAGTGCTTGAGGGCCTCAAACATCCCTTGAGCTTAAGGGGAGAGGCTAGTTTTTCATTTTTATGAGCAAGTAGTGAGGTGTTGGAATTGACTTAAGTTACATCACAAATTCTTGTTACTTTTAGTTAGATAAAATTTGAGAATTGTCTCTACTTTTTTTTCTTCTTTTCTTTTTTGTTTTTGTTGTAACTAAGAGTTATTTCTCCCCGAGGTTTTTTGGAAGTATGTTAGTTGAGTTGTTTGAAAAGAAACCTTAATCTTGCAAAACCCTTTTACCAAGCAAGCAAGGAGGATTGGGAGAAACTGAAGCAGAAAGACTAACGTTATTTGCAGAAAATGCCTGAGCTGTGCTCAGTGAGCACTTGAAGCTTACCCTCTGTTGCTGCTGACACGTTTATAAATGTCCGTGTGGGGCAGGAAGGTTGCACTGACAATGCCATGATTTACTGCTCTGGTTCAGATCTCCCTGTCCCTGCCTCTGAGGAGATGTGTGTTAAAGGAGTTATTGCAGTTGTTTTCCCTCTCATGTTGTCCTTGGCACAGATCCCAGAGCGGCACTGTCAGGACCAATTGCTTGGACTGTCTGGATAGAACAAACAGTGTGCAGGCTTTCTTCGGCTTAGAGGTAGGAAACCCACACCCATCTACTGTTTCTGGGGCACTTTGGCTGTAAAAGCAGTGGCACTTTCCTAGGAAGGGTGAATGAACTTTTTCTGGGTGGATTTCTAGTGTGAGCTGTTTCTTGTTCTGACTTGCAGAGAGAAGATGTTCAGCATGTTTGAAAATGAAAAAATATGGGTGCTATAAGGTCAAACCTAGGAAAATTATCATCCTGCTGTTTTCTGAATTTCATTTAGTTAAAATGCTCCTTTTAAGAGAAATTTCTGCGAGAGCTTACAAGGCATTGGTTGTAGAACAGACATATCTGATTCTGGAATATGTAGTGCTTGGCTACTGCATTAACACAAGTTTTCTTGGCATAAGAATATCTTTCTACACTCTTGATGTGTAGAGCACTTACATGTCAAGCTTAGCTATATAGTTCTGTTCTTTCCTTTCATATCCTTTCAAGAACTGCATAAATACAACTTTTTTTTTAAAAAAACAGGTGTGCCAGATTTTTCAGTAATGAGAATTAAATTATTTCAGCTAAAGTGTGAGAGCTAAAAGCATAAAACTAATTAATAAGAAGGGAATTGGTTAATCCTGAAGAACTGCTTACTTAATTTTCAAATTCTATTAAATGATATATATGACTTCTGACTTTATTTAACACAGTAGATACTTAAAATAGTAGGTACTGAACCCAAATGATGACGCCCTAAAATTATAAGAGCAAGCACCCAATTTCTAAAACTTCTTGTATATTTCTTCTTAATTTTGATTTACATGTTTCCTTTTATATCTTTGTTGATTCCTACCCAACCTTCAGAATTTTGCCTTTGTCAGTCTGTAATTTGAGGCTCCTTGCTGCCAGATACCTTAAGGTTTTAAAGATTTTTAAAAGCTCTTGAAAATAGCTTTTGTGTTTAGTTTGGTGAATTTTAAGATGAAAACATTTACAAATCAGCTACATTTTTTTCCCCTGTACTACTACCTATCTCTTCAAAGGAAAATGAAGTGTTGGTGTTAAATTACACGTATGATGCAGGTTTTCAAGCATATGCTGTCAGTTTGCTCAGAATGATACATATAAACCCAAGATCTATGGGGTTTTATGCAAATATGCTGAAAAATAGGATGTGCCTTTTAAGAAATGTATTTAAAGTGGGGTTGGTAGGTTTGGGGTTTTTTTGTTTGTTTTTGGTTTGGTTTGTTGGGGTTTTTTTTTGCTAATGGTGTCTTCACCTGTTCCAGATGCTAACAAAACAGCTGGAGGTATTAGGATTAGCTGAGAAGCCTCAGTTAGTTACTCGCTTTCAGGAAGTTTTTCGATCCATGTGGTCTGTGAATGGTGATTCTGTCAGTAAAATTTATGCTGGAACTGGAGCCCTTGAAGGAAAAGCAAAGGTAAAGTACATCTTCTCAAGTGCTTTAGCAGTGTTCAGTATGGGTTTTCATAAATTCCGCCATTAATCTAGCAATGATGAGATTTTCTCTTTAAAAGATGTGCTCTTTATAATCATAAAAGAAGCCCAAACAAAACTCAACCAACCAGAAAAATTAACTTAAAATGGTTGGTTCTGTTGATAAGCGGGTCATGTTTCTGTATATCCCTTCCTAGCCATGCTCCTGCGTCCCACATAACCCCATTCTGTATGAAAGGATAAGGCTGAAATCTTCATAGCTCAGAAAAATATATATTCAAATCAGCTTTAGTTTCTTTGAATATTTTTACTTTCCTTTCTGTACCTCTCCTGCTATTACTTCACTTCCATTCACTATATCTCCTTTTCAAGTGTGTTTGATAGGACGTTGTTCATGTTTTTAGTGTTTAATAGTGTTAATACTAAACTAATTGTAGCCTGGTGGGTTTTGTTTGTATGTTCATCCAGCTTTTTAGTTCTGCAGTTACTGAAAAAACCCCAAATTTTGTTTCTACTCTGCTTTCTAGCACTGCGAGAACAGTTCTGTGCTCCATGACAGTGCAATGTTTCACTTCAACTTGTTTTGTTTGGGTTGATGCCTGGGTTGTTCCCATTTTCTCATGCTGTCTTTTAGTTTTTTCCTCACAATGTTGCTTTTTTGTTTCCCTAATCCTGTCCCTTGCCTGGTGATACCTGTCAAGACAAATGTTGACCCGTAGCAATTTTTGCCCTTAGTTCCTTCAAGAAGGTCTTTTCGCACTGTTCTTTCTGCTAAAGAATGTGCTGCTTCTCAGTCCATGTTATATCCTATGTACTCAGCCAGCTGTTTTGGATTTTCTACCATTTGTTCATTCACACTCTGTCAGGGTCCTTCTCTGTTCATGTAGGAGGTATCACATCAAGATACATAAAAACAAAATAATCAAATAAATGTATTGCTTATTCTGCCCCTTGACTGGTGCATGCAAGACTTCTTCATTTGGGAATTGCTTATATTTTACTGTAGAGTGGAATTTGTTTCAAGATGTCTAGTTTTATTTTCTTACAAAAATGTCACCTAAACTGCCAGGAAAACTGCAGTAAGTATTTTATGGAGTGTCTCCCCTTGTCTTGACTTTCTCATTCAACCTTCTTTTTTCCTTTTCCTAAGTTGATAGTTATCTGTTTCATCTAGTTCATTTGGCTTTTGTATTTTCTTTTTTTTTTTTAAAAAAAAAAAGTTTAAAAATGCATTTAATGTATTTACATTTCCATTTTTAATGTTTAAAACACAGAGTAGATGTCCTGGTATCAGTCTGTTTAACCACAACAGTACATTTACTCTGCCATCTTTGGAATACTTCTGGGTCCCTGCCCTGTGACAACTCTAATTAGTACCACATCTCATAAATCAAACGTCTCTGACACGAGTCCCATCTATTCAAAGAGGATCTTTAATGCTTACAAAGCCATACAATACTTGCTCTTGTTTCAATTGAAACTGACTCAGTATGTTTTTGAGTACTCTAATGAAGTTTTTAAGTTGCATTCTCACTTCTCAAATGAAAAGTTTGATGCTTGAAATTGTTCCATTTCCTGCTTGTCAGTTTGATTCTTCAAAGCCCAAGAGTACTTAGAAGTAAAAATATAGAAATTTCACATAGGAGAAAATTATTTTAACTTTAAGTATGTTGATATTCCTTTCTCTACTGAAAACCAGTTCTTTTTAAAGTATTATAATACTCATTACATCTAACTCCTTACCTGCTCTTTCTTTTGCTTTCTCGGGGTTCCTTTCAATTAATTGCCTGATATGTGAATGGTGAGTGTGTTTTTTTGGATCATCAGTTGTATGTTGTCTGCCAGGAAGGGAGTACATCCTATCAAAATCCTGTTGCAATAGGGTGCTCCCTGCGGCATGGATGATCCCCATTGTCTGCCCAAGTCACTTAGCCTTGCCAAAAGAGTAGCTTCTGTCTTGCTGTCTACTACCATTCATAGAATTAAATCCTAGCGTAGTTTTGTTAAGCTTTTGCCTTCTTTCCACATGCATTTAAGAGGCTTTCGTGGACAATGCAAGCTGTAAACTTGGGAGTAATTCTTTACAATAGCACAATCCCTTGCAGCATCCCTGATGGATCACAGTCTGTATTTCACATACCTGCAGCAGTGTGTGTTCACAGACACCTCACAGGCAAAGCACATGCAATAACATGTGTAAGCGGAAAGGTGTTTTTGTATGCCCAAATCAACACTGCCAGGTTTGGAATCGAGTATGTGACTGCATTATGTGTTAGTTATATTATCCTTTAGGTGCTTGTGACCCTGGGGTATGTCTGCATCAGCAGCACGTTTTTCTGGAAACTCTTGTTTAGCCCAGGTGGTTGGACACTGTTTCTCTGGGTTTCGGTTCAGAGTGTGCAGAGACAGTGTCTGGGTGTGTCTGTAGCCATTGATTAGTGTCTGTGTTCCTTCTGGGATGCTGCATGAGACTTGCATGTTATTTCAACAAATTGGGGGGGGGGGGGGAGGGGGGGGGGTGTCTTAAATCTAAGCTCTCTCTGTTTTTAACTTGGATATTCCAGAATGTGAGTTCTGAACTCCTAAGTGCATAAACATATACATTCATGTATCATGGCATTTGGACTTGAGTGCTTGCTCATCTCTCACTATTTGGGGAAAAGCCTAAAATCTCTGTCATGGTCTAGACATGGCACTAGATCAAATTAATTTTTAAAGACCTAGGGTTTAGGGAAAAAAAATATTCCCCTCACTGCAGTATTTAATTTTACTTAGTTTAATTTAAATCTGCTTGTTAGACGTGCCTTGTAGGTGTTACTGTGTTTTTTGGGGGTGGGGGGAAAGCACATGCAGCACAGTAGGCTCAGATGACTTGATTAACACTTAAAGAAGAAAATTGCCTTAGCCCTTAAAATCATTAATACAGTTTACGTATATCTACTGAATATTGCCAATGTATTGTGAGCAGTGTCCGACATAAAATATTTTATACGTGTTCCTCCCTAACAGGCTGGAAAGCTGAAGGATGGTGCTCGTTCTGTGACCAGAACGATCCAAAATAACTTTTTTGATAGCTCCAAGCAGGAGGCGATTGATGTTTTGTTATTGGGAAATACCCTAAATAGTGATTTAGCAGATAAAGCACGGGCTCTCTTAACCACCAGCAGTTTACGCGGTATGTGTCTTTCAGGATTTTAATCTCTGATAACTATTTGGTGTAAGAAAGCTGTATAGAGTTTGTTTTCAAAGCACTGTTGGAAAGTATAAATGCTCTTTTATGTTCTCTTGGCTTATTAAAAAATGAAAGTTACTTCTGCTTTACTAATAGTGCTGAACTAATGTGCTGCAGAAATTGCTTTACCTGTTTGTGATTTGTGGGTGAAGTTCTACATCAAAACTAGAGAGAATTCAATAAGAAACCTTGCTTGTGCAGAGCAGCCATATGAGTCCTGGGGTCTTGGTACCAGGAAGGTGGTTACCCTCATGAGAACATGGCCCAGCATCCTGCATCCCCAAAGAGATGTAGCCTCTGGGATCCCCAGGATTGCAGTCAATCCCAGCTTCTGCACGTCTGGTGGACAGGAAAATAGTGAGTCAGTCGTGGGGCTCTGTATTCATTCCTGTCCTGGGACATTAAAAATACAGGAGCTCATATTTGGGCAAAGAGGGAACTTAAATTTGAGTCTTCTTTCCAAGATCCCAGGTAATAATGTTCTGAGTTACTGAAATTTTTAGGGATTAATAACATTCTTAAATTTTCCTTTTCATTTTTTTTTCTCCTTCTCCTGGACACACTTAACCTAGAATGTGGAAAAATGTCAAACCTTCAGTGCAAATCTCTGGCTCAAGAAGAAAACTATGGCCCAGTTGTAGTCTTCGTTTCAGGGTCCACATCTTCATCCAGTGTGGAGTCTGAGGGAGTGGTTCTGTTCTTGTTTAGCACAAGGTTTCACATTATTGTGACTTTTCCTATATCTGAAACCTGCTAAATCGGCCTCACCTTAAAATTGGTTAAAATTTGTTTTCATTTCTTCTCCACTTTTTCTGGGAGCACAAGGTATCCTTTCCACATTTGCAGCTCCTGACAGCTGAGGAGCATAAATCCCTCTTCCCTGAAATCTCTCTGTATTCTCTGCTAGGTGGAAAGTTAACCAGTGGGGTACTTCAACATGTGTGAATCCATTATTAATAAAGGGGGAAAAAAGAATTTGCTAATCCTGTTGTGAAACTTGGTAGATTTTGCAGCATAAAACACGTGCTTTAACTGATGCAAATGGTTATGTGTAATAAATTGTGTATTAACAGCATGTTTTCTCACACATTGCTGGAAAATCCTAAAAACCAGTAATTTATTTGACTAATCTTTTCTTGTTTCCCTCTTACTGCATCCGTAGTTTCAGAGCAATCATTACAATCAGGTATAGTATAGTACAGTAAAATAAGCTGTAAATACCTGACCAGCTATTGTTGTCCTCTGGCTTTTCTTGTGTCTGTTTGTGTAATATTTGGCTGTGGGCTCACATTTTCCTGATGGTGTTTGGATCTGGTATTCCTGTGCCCTAACATCCTTTAATCCAAGAAAAGCGGGAATATGAGAGGTGAAAAATGTTGCAGTTGAGCTTGGGTGCAAGTTAGGAAATGAGGTGACCAATTTGCAGGAGTTTATTTTTTCACATGCTCGGGCTGTAAAGGAATTTTCCTTTTATCTGATTTGGAGGCTTCTGTATTTTTGCTTTGTTTAGGATAAGAGGTGAAATTCTTCAGTACAATTTGTAATTTCATCTTACTGCTGCTAGAAGGCTCCATATGCTTGTGTTCTTGCAGGGAACTTGTCAGCTGTGCAGCACTTCATGTTCTTTTTCCCAGAAACCATTATTTAAAATAAAATATTCCTAATGCTCTTCTATTCAGATTTTACTGTGTATTGAGCAAATTTAAACAGCCCTTACATTTGCCAGTTTTGCTTTTCCTGCATGTGTTTTACTCTACCTACTTAACTCTTAGTGAATGAAATCTGAGTCACAAGTAATGTATGTCTGAAATTAGGTGATTCACTGGCATTTTGTCAGTGTAACCAGGTGCTTATTGGAATGACTGGTCACACTCTCATTGATGGTGTTACCTTTGATCTTATAAATCTGGAAGAAGAGCCAACTATTTTTATATATTTATATATTATTGTTGTTAGTATTATTTATGTCTAATTTTTAGTATTTATTAGAATGCCTATTTTTGTTAGTTATAAATCAGCTATTTTTTAGCATTTCAGGGTCTCACCTGGGTCCTACATGAATTTGGATGTTGCAGTAAAACAGTTCCATCAAATTCCAGCAGTTCCATTCAGTTGCACAGAATATCCCAAACAGAATTAAATTAAAACTCCCGTTGTACAACTGATTTCCAAATTTCTGTTTGCCTAGTAAGAACAGCAGTCAAAGTATCTTTGCTGCAAATAACAGAAAATGTAGCTGATTTGATTTCCTGTGTTCTAGAGTGAGGCACAATTTTGCTGTAAAGATAAATAGCTAGAAATATGTGGGAAAAATCATAGTTTCAGGAGCTCTGAAAACCACTTGGCTCACTCAGTATTTTGGAAAGCAGTAGAAATTTTTATTTTTAATTACTCACATTTATTAAAAGAGTCATTCTACAATTTAGGAAGACTGCTAGTTTAAAGATATGAATTCTTTGTTTGTAATAAGCTTATTGTCAGTTCACTTCTAAAGTTAGAGTCTAACCTGGTGAGGCTTTTCACATTAGAGTCTCATAACAACATCAGGAATTAAATAAGCAATAATGAAATTTTGCTTTTCTTAAAAGCTGCTCAGTAGCAACTGAATGATTTGGAGTTACTAAAACGAAGCTGAAATGAAGCTAAATTTTCAAAAGAAAATGATGGAACCTGAGATGAGGAATGTCCAAACTCTGCTCTTAAACTTGCTCTGAGTGCTGCAGAGGCTCATCTCTGCAGGCCTGCACAGCTGCCTATGGTGGTGGTTTGGGTTCCTGGGGTTCAGCCAACCCTTTGGATGATTTGGTTTTTGGATGTGTTGTGGCTACAGCATTCCTGGGGTTGTTTCCCTTCAGCGTTGAGGTAGCTCCTGTCCTCCACCCTCCGTGGCCTTTTGGGTGCATGCTGGACTTCCTGGCTGGAGTCACCTGGGGTATGGGCCAGAAGCAGACCCCGTATCTGGCTCTCACTTGGAGGGCTCAAGTATCCTGTCAGCTCTTTACTGTTTTCTAGACTTCATTTGCCTGGATTTTGATGAAGAAAGTATAATCCCAAGAACTTGGAGCAACCCAAGTACACACCAACCAGTTCATTGTCTTTTCTATGTGGTTAGCCCATTTATGGATGCATGATTTGCTCAGCAGGGAAAGCATTCACAGCCAGCAAACACAATTTATTTTCTTCTCTTGCTTCCACTTTTTTCCAAACCCAGTAGGGATAGAGAATACCTGGTTTTTGTTTTAACCGGGTAGCCAAGATGGCAAACTTAAGACAGCAGCAGCTCACTAATCATCTTATTTGGGGAATTTAAATGAAAGTATTGTTCCAAGGAACTGACTGTTTTTCAAGACTGCAACAAGTGAAGGGAAGAATTCCATCTCATATTGTTTATATTTTCTTTTGGAGTCTGATAACCATGAGAACATTCAAAATAGGTAAATTAATATAACTTAATATAACTTAGGTAAAGTACCTGACTATTGAATCAGCTTTTTTCTTTCTGTGTTTCTCACAATATCCTTTACATATGGGTCGTACCTCTCTCTTCATCTGGCAGATAAAAACAAGGCACAGGGAAAGGCTGATGGGACAGAGAAGTGAGTTTAATAATTTTGAGTCCCAGTTTACTGTCCTCACTAAAGCAGCTCTTTAGGAATTCAACTGACCTAAAAATACTTCAGATTTGTGGCTTAAATAGACATATTCTGATATGATAATGTACCTTCTCTATTTTAGTACTTGTAGTGTATCAGCAACTTTTGCATTTCCAGAAATTAATATATCTGCATGTTGGTTCTGTAACAGAGATTGGATTTCATAAATTTAATCTGGGAAAATGAGGTAGATATCCTTGTTGATTTGTACAAAAAATGATGATTTCCTTAGAGACTCATGGATGAGATGAAAGAAAAACAGATATTTATAAAACATGGGAATAGTTTCCTTCATGTATTATTTCTCTCTATATAATTTTGAGCAAATTGCTGCTGTTTTTCAGTCAGTGTCTTACCCACACAAGTAATCTCTCTAAGGGTACTTTCCCCTGGGAAACCTGCATTCCTTGCGCTTTCACAGTTTAACTTTGTGCACGTACATTGGAAAGATCTCACTGCTAAGTTTTCTGAAACACTTGCTGTAAGAGTAATGTCTTTTCAAATGTTTTTGCAGCATCTGTAAAAGTACTGAAGAGCATGTGTGAGAATTTCTATAAGTATGCAAAACCGAAAAAAATCCGAGTCTGCGTTGGGACATGGAATGTTAATGGGGGGAAGCAATTTCGAAGTATTGCCTTCAGAAATCAAACCCTCACTGACTGGCTTCTGGATGCACCAAAGTTAGCTGGGATCCATGAATTCCAAGGTAGGATTTGTGTTCTGTCATTTCTTTTTTTTTTTTTTTGAAAACACGGATTTTTCTAAGTAGATCACAAACATTGAAACAGATATCACAGAAGTGTAGAACTGTGTAGGAAGGGACCATAAAGATCCAGTTCCACCCCCTGCCATGGGCAGGGATACCTTCCACTGCCCCAAGCTGCTCCAAGCCCCATCCAACCTAGCCTTGGACACTTCCAGGGATCCAGGGGCAGCCACAGCCGCTCTGGGCACCCTGTGCCAGGGCCTCACCAACCTCACAGGGAAGGATTTCTTTCCAAGTAAGGAATTTCTTTCTTAAAATGAACATATATATATGAGGTCTTGATTCTTAAGTTAATTAGAAACAAGAAATAACTTTTTGCCTGTTTACCCCCAAGATCGCAAAAACAAACCTGTGGACATATTTGCCATTGGATTTGAAGAAATGGTGGAGTTAAATGCAGGAAACATTGTGAATGCCAGGTGGGTGATCCAATCCACACAGTACTAGTTTGGCTGATAATCGCCTTTTTCAAGTCATATGTTATTTGAAATTTTGGTTTCTTCAGTCCTTGCAGTGTTCTTCAGTTCCTGTGTCTTGTATTGCTGGGAACAGCAAATCCTGTGAAAATCTTTCCAAAAGCATGTGTTGTTGGTGTGCCTTTAATTATTGTGATCTGTATAAAGGAACGCTTTGTTCCATACTGTTTGTTTTCACTGCCATTCCATGTATTGCATGCATTTATTACTGGAGTTGGGATTTTTCACTCCTAGCAGACTTGGTTATGGAAATACATTTTTCCCGGTGATGGGTGATACCAGTGATAAATATATGTGTAGTCCTAGGACCATATTCCCTTTGTCCATTGTTTCCTCTGCCTGCTTTGCATGTTTACTGGTGTTAGGGAAGGTTGAACTCATTGAGGAGAGCACCTAAAGCCTATAATGCTGTCACCTTTGTGCAGATTTTTGTCTTTTGGGTACCACATGTCAGCTTGTCATCCCCTAATTTCACCCTTTGTGTAGTTAATGCTGTTTCCAGGCCTCATATTTTTCATTCCTACTCAGTGCTGGCTCTGAAAACCATAGTGTAGTTAGGTCTCTAAGGATGTTTCTTCTAGATCTAAGACTGTGGACACCTGTTTTCCAATACTGACTGAGCTCTAGGTTTAGAAAGTAACTCTTTAAAACAATTCTTAGGTTTTGCTTCTCTAGTCTAGGTTCATAAGTACAGCGAAGATAGCCATGGCTCCTAAAGTTGTCTGTGGTGTTGGGAAAAGTGAGGCAGGATTTGTAGAGGTTGAATTTGAAACCATGATGTCATGACAGTCTAGAGCCTATGTCTCTGCTGGGAGGCATTTGAGCACCATTCCCAACTTGGCTTTGTTTTACTGCCTCGAGGTTTACTTGAGGTTCTTGGATGTAGCTTAGTCAGCTCAATCACCAGCTGGAAACCTGCTTAGTTTGGTTTATTTCCTACCTGGTGTTTTTAATCTCCCTGGCAGCACGACGAATCAGAAGCTCTGGGCTGATGAGCTGCAGAAGACCATCTCCAGAGATTACAAGTATGTGCTGCTGGCTTCAGAGCAGCTGGTGGGCGTCTGCCTCTTTGTGTTCATCAGGCCCCAGCACGCTCCCTTTATCAGGTCAGTGAGTACAGCTGGCTCCAGCTTGGGTCACCTTCAGCTTGCCTTGTGTTGGAAGATAACACCAAACAGCCTCAGAGCCATGTGGGGCTCTGAAAGTGCTGTTCCACCTTCTTGTGAGGTAGTTAAGTTCTTTTATCTTAGTTTTTAAGTGCCTCATTTGTCGCCCAGAGAGCTTGAAAAGCTGAGGTTTTGTCTTGTTACTGCTCAGTGGCTGTTGGAACTTCTTTAAACTGGCCCTGTGGCTGGGAGAACAGTGTGCTCCTCCCAGCCCAGTGTCACACTCAGAGCCATCTGTGCCAGGCTCCTGAAAGTTTTAGTAGTTGTTTCACTATTTCAGGGATGTTGCTGTCGATACTGTCAAGACTGGCATGGGAGGAGCCACTGGGAACAAAGGTGCAGTGGCCATTCGGATGCTGTTCCATACCTCCAGCCTTTGCTTTGTGTGCAGTCATTTTGCTGCAGGGCAATCCCAAGTCAAGGAGAGAAATGAAGACTTCGTAGAAATTTCTCGCAAGCTTGGCTTTCCAATGGTAAGCATGGTGTTCAAATTCCATAACAAATGAAAAGTGAAACCCTTGGAGGTCCAGCAGTGTCATCCTAAAGCTCCATTTGCATTTTTCCCCCTCCCCAGATTCCCGTGGAAATCAGATTTCCTTGGGTTAGAGATCTGAGATAACTGAGTTCCCACAATGTTTATTAAAATAAAACATTGCAGGAAGACTAGACCTTGCCAGTGCAATGATGGAGATGGTGAAACATCAGTTCACTTGCATTTGGAATCAAGAACTTAGCACAGGAAAGAGACCTTATAGATCCCTGACATGCAGTAGAACTTTTATAAGCACAGGAGACAATCGACTGTGAGAAAAAAATCTACAGCACTGCTCTCAGTACACAGGAATGATTCTATGTAGTGTCCTCTTAAACAAACAGCATGTTCTCATCAAGCACCAAGTTGAAATGCTATCACTGCAACAAAGTGCTTGCTTGAGACTTTAAGCTGTTTTAAATTTTGTCATCAAAATGTAATTTATTAATTTCTGTGGCACTGTGCAGGAGTCTTACATCTTCTTTTACAGGGCTTTTTTATTTTCTAAATTTGTCCCCACTGTTATGTTTCAGTTTTCCTAGTAAGTGCTGTTTCCAACAGTTTCCTAAATACTGCTCTTTCAATCTGCCAGTGTATCTGCTTGGTTTTACTTATGGGCAGTGGAAAAATGAAAACAAAGGGGGAAGGGAAGTAGAAGTTCTCACTCTAAACCCTGGACTTTGTTTAAACAAATAAAGCCCTATGTCTCTCTCTAGTGATGAAAATCAGATGTAACTGAAAAGTCTTCAATTAAATCTGAATGATAAAGCTCTGGATTTTCAGTTTGTCAGGAGACTGTGCCACAAAGTCCCAGGGGGGTGTTTTATTCTCCTCTGACACAGGCAGCAGCCATCGCTTTTGAGCAGATTTCTAAAACCAGGAGTAGGAAGATGAAGAATTTTAAACCCAATTCAGTTGATTTGTGTTTCTTTAGAAATGGAAACTCCATTGGAAATGTTCCTTCTCTTGTGTTCCATATATAAACACCACACCGTTGATCATGTTGTTTTAATCATAGGGACACTAAATACTAGGATGTGTTTCGGTTGTCTTCAGCACCCATAAATTATACGTATTTCACAGCTACAAACTGAATTTCTGAACCTGGAAGTAGTAAATTTGTTGTTCAGTTGTTTTTAACTCCAGTGTGTGCTGCTGTTTTACAGGGAAGGATGCTCTTTTCCCATGACTATATTTTTTGGTGTGGGGACTTCAATTATCGAATAGATTTGCCCAATGAGGAGGTGAAAGACCTAATACGACAACAGAACTGGGATCCCCTTATAGCAGGAGACCAGCTTATCAATCAAAAAAACTCTGGACAGGTGTGTTCAAATGTCACCATACTTGAGAATAATTCATTTTTTTTACTGGCTTTAGCAATTCTATGATGCTCCTGTAAATCTGTATCCTCAGCATGGAGTTTTCTAATTATAGTATTTTTCTTTTTGTCAGATGTAACTATTTAAAAAGAATATTTGTAATGTTTGGTAATATTATTCTTTTGTTAAACTGTAATAGGTCTAATGCTGTTACTGTTGGGAAAAGGAGTAGTCCAAATGGTAGCTTTTTTATTTGCAAAGAAAACATGGAATAACAAAGTCTGAAGAAAGCTACATTTTTTATATTGGTAGGGTTTCTTGTTCTCTCTGCAGCTCTGCAAAGGAAGGCTGGATATGGTTAAAAAAGAGAGACAATCCTCTATTGTTGGTTCTGTCTGCTCTCCAGCACTTTGATCACAAGCAGTGCTTTTGCTGATTTAGAGTTCCCTTCCATTTGTGCTGGTATCTTGTGCACCAGAGCAGAAGGCAAAACACTGGATATTTTCACTCTCCTTATTTTTTTTATCAGCTGTTTTCTAGAGAAAGCAAAATGCACATTCATATGGGCAGACAGCATTGATTGTCTGTTAAGTGGATCAAAGCATGATGTATAGAGGTTTTGGAGACACCTCCAGCTGTTATAAAGTTGGAGAAATCTATGGAAACTGCCGGAATATGAAAAGGACTCCTGGCTGGGGAGCAGGAGTAGCATTGCACTGTTGGGGTGATATTCCATGATTTAGAAACTGCTGGTTAGGTGCAGGCCATGTCCCTGGGAGAGCTCTCCAGCTGTGACAGGTTCACCTCTGTACCTGTTGCTCAGGAAAGGTGTTTACATAGCAACTTGCTTTATAAAAGTAGGTTAGAAAATAATTACTGAGGGCAAACAAATTAATTGTCTCAGAAGTTGTGGAACTTCTAGCATTCTGACATTGATATTCTGACACTGACTTTTAAATTGACTGGATTGCAAACTGTATTTCCAACATGAAAAGAAGCAGGTCAGCCTGTCACTTGATGCAGATTTGACTCTAAGATCCAAGTTAGAGTTCTATTTTACAGGTGTCTGAAGTGAAAGAAAGATGCCCATAGAAGGTTGAACTCAAGAATGGAGCTGACTGAGTTATCTAAAGGGTTTTATCTTGTGTCCAGTTTAAACACTTAATGAGTGAGAGGCTCACTTGGAATACATTGAATGTATTAAGGACTCTTTTTTTTTTTTTTTTTTTTTTTTTTAAATCCTATTTATTTGAGGAGGCATCTTGTGTCAACTTTTCCCTGGAAGTGTTCAAGACCAGGTTGGATGGCACCCTGATCCACCCGGTCTAGTGAACAGCATCATTGTCCATGGCAAGAGGTTGGAACTGGATGATCTTTAGGGTCCCTTCCAACCCAAGCCAGTGTGTGAGTCCGTGAATTTGTGAGACAGTTTGACATGTTCAGATAGATGAAATGTAAACCTTAATTCCCAACTTCTGCTGACACAGGAGCAACTAAGCACCAGATTAGAATGCTGTGTTACAGCATCAGTGTTCTGGGTGACTGCCAGTTGGTAATGACATTGAAGCAACAGTAGGTTGTTCATAAGCCTGGGCTTAAAGATATAACTGCTGGCATACTTCTGTTCACTGATGATTGTCTGTGTTACTATTTAATCATAGTGTCAAATGTTTTCAGCAGACACAATGTAGAGAAGAATCCCTTTTAACAAATAGCAGGCTTTTTTATTTTATTTTGATCTGTCTATACAGGTTGTCAGTGTTAGAACAGAGAATTCTGATTAGTTTCAAGCTGTTTCCTGTATGGTTTTGTCTTCTGTTATTACAGATTTTTAGGGGATTTCTGGAAGGGAAAATCAATTTTGCCCCTACATACAAATATGATCTGTTCTCTGATGACTATGACACCAGTGAAAAGTGTCGCACACCAGCATGGACAGATCGGATCCTTTGGAGGAGAAGAAAATGGCCATTTGACCGATCAGGTTTGAGGGTTTCCTTCAATTGTTTAAAAACGTTCTTTAAGTGACTTAGAGGAGCCATTTAGTGATGTTTACAATGCCAGTGATGCTGAACTCCTGTTCCTGGCTTGGTAGGATACAGAACACTTGTAACAGACCTTCAATAAACACAGTGAGGCTACAGAAAGGGCCGTGAATCAGATCCCAGTTACTGACATTTGAGGAGTGGAAGAGGAACTTCTAGGGGGGGAGGTTTCTGTAAGACACTCAATTTGGATTTATTTTTTGTGTTTTTTTTTTTACAAATAGCAATCTTGCAATCACTGTATTTTTCCTCTTGTTTTCACTGCTGATTGTAGCTGAAGACCTGGATCTCTTGAATGCAAGTTTTCACAGTGACAGTAACGTCCCTTATACATGGAATCCTGGCACTTTATTGCACTATGGAAGAGCAGAGCTGAAAACATCTGATCATAGGTTCCAGTTCAATTTTATACATTGCTTCCTAAGATTTAATATTCATGCTCAGATACTCTGATACTCAGATACTCTGCTGACAGGATTTTCTTGTCTATTGTTTCCAAGGCCTGTGGTTGCACTGATTGACATTGACATATTTGAAATTGAAGCTGAAGAGAGACAAAAAGTGTATAAGGAGGTGATTGCAATGCAAGGACCACCTGATGGTACTGTGATGGTCTCCATCAGAAGTTCTTCAGCAGAAGAAAACTATTTTGATGATAACTTGATTGATGATCTCCTTCAAAAATTTGCAAGCTATGGCGAAGTTATACTTATAAGGTTAAAAGAAAATTTATTACTTTTAATGTCTGCTTATAGAATCATGGAACTGTTTGGGTTGAAAGGGATCATGGAGTCCCACTTGCTGCCATGGGGGCACCTTCCACTAGACCAGGTTGTTCCCTGCACTTCCAGGGATCCAGGGGCAGCCACAGCTACTTTGGGCAACCTGTGCCAGGGCCTCCCCACCGTCACAGGGAAGAACTTCTCCCCAGTATCCCATCTTACCTTCTGTCAGTGGGAAGCCATTCCCCCCTTGTCCTATATGGACTTGGACCTGCTGAAGCAAGTTCAAAATTCATCTTCATTGTTCCCACCAATTTCCTGAATAAAATTATTTCCTTAGCTACCTTTTCAGTTATGATCTGTTTCATTTTTAACATTTGAATTTCAACTTAAATGTCTTTGGAATTAATTTTACATACCTGTATGTGTCTCAGTTTTCAGACACGATTTTTCCAGATACTTTTATTTTTGAGAATTTTATACAAATTTTGCATTGTAGAATTAGGTTAGTAGTTTTAAATGAACAGAAAACAAGGATGTTGCATTTTCATTAGGCTAGCAATTGTACTGTTAAGTGTTGTGGTATTTTTCTGGTTATTGTTTCCAATGAACTTTGCAGGTTTGTGGAAGACAAGATGTGGGTAACATTTTTGGAAGGAAGCTCTGCTCTGAATGTTATGAATTTGAATGGTATTGAGGTAATGTAAAAATGACTGAACCTTTGTATAGCAAGAGAAAATCCAGCTTTCTTAAGTCTTCTTTAGTAGGTTAGATTTTTTGTTTGTCTTTGATTCTTAGAAGTTTATTCTGTTCTGTACTAGGCTGTTGCATCCTCTTTTTTTTTTCTCTTTTGATAGCCACATACCAGCATGTTGAATTTCAACAGTCATATAAAAGTTTCAAAAGCCATATAAAAGAAGTATCAAATATAAGTTTATTTTTAGGAGGAGTATTGTTAGAGAAATGAAGATGTCCTACTGGGAGGCATCTTCATGAAATGAGGGGTTTGGGGTTTTTTATGATTGAAAAAGCAGAGTTTATTTTCTTTAATGAACCACTTTAAAATCTTTATAGCCTGCAGTTATTAAAAATTTAACACTTCTGTACTGCAAACTCTGAAAAATGACAAAATTTCAGCTTACATTGACTTCTAGGGTGTCAGTATTTAATCTTTGTGAAAATTTTACTTCCAATGTTTGAATTTTTGCTAGTCTGTGGCTGTTAAGACTTAGAATGTGTGATGTTTACAGATGGATCTTTGGATCTGCTGAGATGTCACTGGCAGTTCAGACAGAAAAGGGGCTCTGAGTAGGATGTCAGTTTGCAGAATGAAGACCTGCTCTGTGCCAGCCTCTAAAAATGTAGTTTATAAGCAAGCCTGTTTTTATGTATAAGTAATAGTGTTTCTGTCAGAGTAAAGAAACCAGAAGCTTCCTGATTAACTGAAAAGGAGAACTGTAGGAGATGAGTTGCTAATTCTTCTACAAAAAAAATTCAAATGGTTGTAATGAGCAGTTTAAATTACTTAAATGTAGTGACTTATCTAAATGAAGTGAAAATCAGAATTGTTTATGTTTAGTCACAGAAATTCAGATAACCTTATTTGTGATATTTTCAGGAATTATTTTTTTAAATCTAAAATGCTGAGCTTTAATATTCCTACTCTTAACAACTTTTGTTTTGTGCATACCTTATTTTTGGCAATTCAGCTACAAGGAAGGATTATAAACATCAACTTGAAAAATCCAGACTGGATCAGAAGTTTGGAAGATGAAATGAATCTAGAGAAGATTAATATTGGGTTGCCTTCATCAGCAAGCTCCACTTTGCTTTGTGAAGATGCCGAAGTTACTGCAGACTATGATATGGAAGGTTTGTTGAGATAAAGCATTCCTTACTTTGAAATGCTTACAGTCCTAAATAATGTGGTTAATTTAATGCATGTATAAATACATACCAAGTTTATGCCCATCTAAAACAGATTAGAAATCACATTATTTCCAACAGTATCTCGACTATCTGCTTCACTCTTATCTACATTTGAATTTATTCCAAATTGAAGAGCACATCCATGTTGAGCCTTTTTCTTAAACACCATTCCACCTTTTGCAAGCAGAAGTTATTACAAATAAAAGATGCCTTGAAATCCCCTGCCCAGCCTTCTGAAGAATAAGTGAAGTGTGCCATATTGCAAACCAAAGAAATAACCTGTAAAGCTAATTGGTTCTTAGATTAATCAACTTCACAGTTGCCACACTGTTATAATTCCTTTTAATATATATTTATAATATGTATATAGAAGCATTTGAAGTATTTTCAATTGGCTTGAATACATATGTATTCTTCATGTGTAGTTTTGGGATGAAAGAATCATACTTTGGTTGCTGAGCTAATTCCTTGGAACTTTGGGGCTTTTCTTGCATAAAATCCCATGCCCAGAATCAGCTTTAATGTGTTTTTCTTCTCTGGGGCGTGTTCTTTAGGAGACATCGATGACTACAGTGCTGAAGTAGAGGAAATCCTTCCTCAGCACCTACAGCCGACGTCGAGTTCAGGGCTCGGAACCTCGCCAAGCTCTTCCCCGCGTTCCAGCCCCTGCCAGTTGCCGACGCTGTCGGATGGGCCCACGCTCCCAGTGAGACCCAGCCGAGCCCCAGGAAAAGCTCCTGGACCACCGGTTTCCACACACGGTGTGTACTGCACGGCTCCCCTGCCACCACACCCAAGTTCTGTCGCAGCGTGTCTGTAGAATCCTGCTTCAGCCCAGTCACACTCTCGGAATACACCCCCTGGCAATCCCTACTCCTGTCAACTCCGAGATATAAATTGTAATCAGCACATTTGTAAATTGTCAGTGCAATATGAAAACTTCTGTTTAAACACAGCCTTTTTTTAAATGACTAAGTGAACTGGTGTACACGATGATGGTGTTTAGAATGGCTTCTAATTAGTTTACTTTAACTGCTCAAATGCCTTGAGAATTCCCTTTGTAGCATTTTTTTCCAGAGAACTTAGTTCACAGGTAAGGGTCAAAATCTAAATTTGGAATGCTGCAATTGGGAAGATTGTTCAGGATTTCATGAAAAACATTAATTTATTAAAACACATGAGGCAAAATTTTTGGTTTAGGAAAGCTGCTTCTTTTCATTATTGGTTCATTCCTCTTGTTTTCCCTCTCTCAAAAACTTCTGGATCGTTGTTTCCAAGGCTGGGGACTGACTGTCCTCTATGTGAGAAAAACTTGCTATTAGAAAAGTTTTTCTGGGTTTAGAATGTCCAAGATACTAATTTTTGCATTGTTTTCTGTCATATCCTTCAGCTGATTTCCAGACTGGTGCCCAGCAGAAGGACCCACCCCAGAGCCTGGAGCCAAAGCGTCCTCCACCCCCTCGTCCCATCGCTCCTCCTGCACGTCCTGCTCCTCCACAGCGGCCACCTCCACCCTCAGGTAATGTGGGGACCTTTTCAGGTGCTCTGGAATATTTGTTTTCAAGTATGTGAGATGAACTTGAAAGTGCAAACCCAAACTCTATATTACACTGGGGGCTCACTGGTTTTGAACTGAAATGTTTAATTGGTATATTTAGAAGGAATCACAGCATGGTAAATAACAGCATTTTTACCACTTAAATATTATTAGTGAATAAGTTTATAAAAACTTATTTTCACAGTTTTAAAAATGTGATATATTACAGCAGTGTTTACTCAACATTTTAATTTCTTATAGCATCTATTTTAAAATAAAATAGAAATAAATTTGTGCATTCATTTATTCATTGCTATTCCTTTAATTTTGGCATCAGTATATATGCATTTTATTATGTCCAAGTTTTTAATGTAGACTTCATTTGGATCATCTGACAATGTGAACAATTGAGCACTAAGAGAAACTGGATGTTCAGAAGCATTTGGGCAACTTAGTTAATAACAAACTGACCCTTGTGATTTTTAACTTTCTCATTCTTTTTCTTCCCTCCCACTGTACTGATATTTTTCATTATTGTTGCATTCATTTCTTAAATACTGTCAGGCGGTAGGAGTCCTGCACCTGCTAGAAAAGAATTTGGAGGTAATGATTTTAATTGTTTTTGAGTATGACTGCATAGCAAAACTGCCGTGGGGATCTGTTGTGACAATACTTAACATGATGATTTCCAAAGGTATAAAAATGGGCAATTCTCAAAGTTATAGAATTGGATAATTCATAAATGTCACTGTCATTTCTTTCTTTCCCCTCTGAAGTACATTTGACTTTTCAGTGAAATAGTGTTTCTTCAGAAGTTGTTATTTTAAAGTCCAAGATGAAGGTTGTTCCAGGTTTTTATTACTTTGTCCTGGGTGAATATATCCAGCTAACTTTTCTGTGAAGTGCTTCTTCAAAGTAGTCTTTGTCCTTCTCTGTCACACATTTTGCTGTCCTGCTTGGACTTAAATCAGCTCATCAATACATGAGAGAGGGTGAGAGTTGTTAGTGGCACTTGCAGGCATTGCCCCTCAGTTGGTAGGAAAGAGAGGTTTTTGACAAAATGCTTCAAAAGTTTTGAGTAATCTCAGAAAATACGTAAACTATTTTACATAGTCTGTAACTATCAGCTAACTTTGGTGTCAGGCAAAAATGTACTCGGCTCTTAGATACTGGTGAGACAAGGAAGTTTTTATGCCCGATATGTAATATTTCAAATGAGTTAAGGTGCTGAAGCTTTAGGAAGCAGTTGATAGACCACATTCAACAAAGGTGAGATTTAATTCATTGTTCCTCAGTCCTGTGTAGTTTTCTGTGCACTGACACAATCCTGTTTGCCTAGTTTGTCTCAATTGTGCAAAGACTAGTCAATGGTCTTCTTTTATCCTCTTTCCCAACGTAGCTTTCCATAGAGTTGTAACTTGCATAAAACTTGATTTTTATGCAATCATTTGAGACTGTAGTATATTTTTTCATATATTATTCCAATGTAAAGCTTTCACTTTTTTTCTGCTCTCCATTTTCCACTCGTAGTGTACATGTATAAGCGTAAAGACTTTGCTTTTCGCAGGTACCTGAGCTCAGCTTCAAGCAAGTTAGCACGGGGCTGGAACCAAAATAAATGTCCTTATGGGTTACTTTAGTGGGCAAAGGGGAGCTGTTTCTCTTCCCTAGGAGGAAGGCTCCTAAAGCTCTGTGGAAATATCCCTGTATAGTGTGTAAGTGGATCAGACTTTAGGTTTAGACTTCCATAGCACATGCAAAGGGACATTGATCATGTCTTTTAAATGTTGTGCCTTTTAAATGTTACTTTTTTTCCCTCAGTGTTTTGACCCTTTTTTTCCCCAAGTGCTTTAGTCCCTTTAATGCCCATGGGACTTTTTCTAATGGCTCAGTGTGCTTTGAAGATGAGAGGAGGATTTGGACATCTAAGTGTTTTAGTTTGGTCATATTTTATATCAGAAGCAACTCAGAATTCAGGTGAACAAGACTCTGCACTCATTGCAGGGCTTTACAAAGTGCAGACCTTTTGTATGCTAATATATAAAAAAAAAAATTAACTGAGGATTCTATAAGCTCCAGTTGTTTATAGTTAAAAATTAAAATGTTGCCCTCTGTTTACCCAAAATTTTTTAAATACATTACAGATAAAATTTTCAGAGAACATTAAAAACTATAAAGGCTGCTAATTGTCAATTGAAGTTAATAAATAACATTTGTGGGGTTTTTCCCTTTAACACTAGTAGTCAGAGTTTTCCTGATTGTTGCAGCCAAGGCTTTTATCCTCGGGTTTAAACTGTTTTTCATTGTCTGTAAGATTAATATATTCCTAGGCTGTCCTTTGTGATACCATTATCACAGCATGATAATTTTGCTTTCTCACTATTGAAGAGTAGTATGAGTAAGTGAAATCTCAGGTGTTTATCCTCTGGCAGCCTCTATGCCATTTCTCTCCCATTTGTGAATGGTTTTTAACTTGCCAAATCCTGCCAACCAGAGATCTTGCTCTCTCTGCCTGCTGCACTGACATAGGAATGTGTGCCTATGTCTCCCTTCTGCTGAAAGGAGCTGGCTTTACTTGTCCTCCTGCATAAAACAAGAGCTGTGGAATGTTACTGAGCAATGCCTTACTCCTGTGCAGTGCCATACTGTTTTAGGAACCCAGTATATGCTTGACGATATTGCAGAAATAAAATAATTCAGCATGGTTATGAAAGATTCAAAATCTTCTTTCTCTCAGTCTGAATTGTTAAACCAATTGGTACTGCTGTCCCAGGTGCACAGTGCTGCATGGAGGCAACTTAGTAATACAGTTCTTCAGGAATACAGTACATATAGGAAGTGGGAAGCATTGCTTTCATCAAATTTCTTATTCAGATGTACCGTGGCAGAAATAGACTACTGTTCTGATTGACACAGATCAGGCTTAATGTTGCAGGTGGTTAGTGCTGTGCTTATTTATTCCGTAGTGTTTGAGTACAGGTCTGTGCTCTCTTTCACGAGAGGTTCTAGACCAGCATGTCAGATCACACTGGATAGCCAAAAGTTTGTGGAGAGTGAACATTTTGAAGGAATTGAATTCTCTTTCAACTGTAATGTAAAATTAAAATGATAGATATTATTAAACATGATTGTACTCGATGACTTGTAATTCACACCAGTCTGGTTCCCCATGCTGCTACAAACAGTTGTTTCCTACAGGTGACTGTAATGTATCTAGACCAGAGTTAAATCGTGTAAAGCTGTCTTGTGGCAGTGTTCTTTCTGTTTTTTCTTTCTCAATCTACTGCTTTTCTTATGCAATGTACAGCTTCTCTTCTTTCTCTGAAAAGGTCTTGGAGCTCCTCCCAGTCCTGGGGTAGCTAGGAGAGAAGTAGAAGGTAACATAACAATTTTTGTATTCTAGAAACGGATTTCTAATTTAACACTTGAGTAATATCATTGCCCTTGTGATACTAAAGGTGGTTTCATGAAGGTATTTATCATGTAGGATCTTTCTTCTTTTATTTAGCATAGCTTTCACTCATCCAGGTTGCTTCCTGGTTTTCAGTGGTGGTGGGAAATGTTACAGAGGTCATTTATGAAAAGCAAAGTGAAAACTTGGAGTGCCCCTAATCTAGAATGCTTTTAAGGCTGACCCTCAGAGGAAGCTGTAGCTGACTGGTCATCAGAGTGACCATTATACCTGTAACTAAATCAGGAATCTAGGGAGCCTGACTTTTCATAAAGAACTACATACATTCATATATTCTGGGGAGAGAAACTTCCATTTGAACAATTTAGTTTATAATTTAATATTTTGCCTCTTTTCTAAAGAGCACAGTATAGGTATTTTGATTCTGATAGATAGCTGTGTGTAACACACAGTTATGAGGAGCATTTCTGGTTGGAGTACATGGGACTACAGCTGGATGGGTCCTGCTTTAGCCATGCCACCAGAGTTATGGGCTTGGATTTCTTCCTTGTCCCTCAGGAATATGTCCTTCACAGCAAACAGCAATACAAGTCCTAACAGAGTCACTGGCAGCGTTTCCTCCTGTATGCTACAATTAATTTTGGCTGCATTGCTGGTTCATTTTTCTAAATTAGCAAAATCACTCTATGCGTAGAATATTTGAGGTTGGAAGGCATCTTTGGTGGTTATCAGCTCCAGCTTCATGCTCCAAAATTGGCACCGGCTTGCTCAAGGTGGGAGCTGCTTCATTGAGAACAGTACCCACAAACCTATTCTGACTGGTTCCAGGGAAGTCTGATAGCTGGAAGCTGATTTGATGAACTGTGTGATGCACCACAGGGTTCCTTCCACTTACTGTCACTGACATGGTGACTTTGCCTTCCTGGGAAATAAGCAGCAGAAACTCAAGCGAAAATCCCAAACCTTCATGCCTGTTAGAAATTGTGCACTTTTCTGAGCTAAAGGTAATTTTTTCACCTCTTGCACTACCCAGTTTGAATCAGTTTACATCTGAGGTTGTCATCAGCATGGCCATGGTGAAGCTGGTGCTCTAACAGATTTATCCCATAAACGCAGAGAGTGGGTTCAGGAACTGTTATATCAATTCTCTTTGTTTTAACCACTGCTGGTTGAACATGTACAAAATGTACCACTAAACAAAGCAGCTTCCAACATGAGAGCACAGGGTACCTGTATAAGTGTGTGTCTTTAGCTTGGAGCAAATAGGATGTGATTGATATAATTTGTAATAAAAAGGGTCAAATTACTTCATGTGTGCCATGCATAGCAGTGTGTTAGTGACAGCTGGTGGATGTGTAATAAATTTTGGTATTTTGAAAAAAAATCATTGGTATCTCCTTGCTTCCATTCTCAGTAGTAATAATGTAACATCATCATCTAATACCCATTTGTGGTTTATCTAACAGAGATAATCTAATTTTTTTTCCATGCTTCAAAGCGCAAAAAAGCCCTGGAACACAAAGAAAAGATAACTTAGGTAATAGATACATGCTTTGTACTAATTATAATACAGACAGAAGATGATTTTGAAATAGGTGCTAAGTCAGTAATCTCTAATATCTGTTTCAGTTCGGAATCAGCCTCCACATGCAGCGGGTACAACCAGACCGGTAGGTATTGTTTTAAGATCATTTTCCTGCTAAGTGTCTGCTCTTTATTACATCAAGGTTTCTGTTAGTCATAGCAGATGTAAGAAATGTGCATAGTTGACTGGTCAGTTAACAGTTTCTTTGAGTTAATTAATTACCTCAACAATTCTTGTCTATTGACTAAAAATATTAGGGGGGGGGGGGACCCACCAATGGATTACATAAACAATTGACATCTTATGATTACTTGATGTGTTATGGGGTTGTGTACCTTGTTTTAAAGACTAATTTTCATAAAGGTCTTCATGTAAAAACAAAACATTCAACTGTATCAGCAAATATTAGTACTGTGTTTCATTCCTTTATTTGTGGAATGGAACTGAAGGAAGGAAGTGAAGGGATTTATGGGCATTTAAATGCTTCACTCCACACAAGAAGTCAAGAGATAAAATATATCTGCCTGATTTTTTTAACAGTAACAAGTAGGAGACATGCATGAGGGAAGAGGAAAGTGTTTTAACAGGTCTTCTTAAATAATTACTGATTTATGGGATTGTTGATAATTCTTTGATTTTGCAGCATATTCCAGTATTGGAACTCCTGAAAACTGCTGTTGAAAGTCTCCATTGAAATAAATTTTACCAATTCATTTTTCTCAAAGAGATTGATTCTTAACAGTGAACAATTCATGATCTTGGCTCTTTTTTTTATTTTCCTGGAAATGTAAAATGGCCTCTTCTAAAATTTGCATAAAGAAAAACTGGTACATAGGAAAGAATATATTCATTTTTCAATGCCTGCTTCCCTTTTTTTTTCTTCATAATCTGGAGCTAGCGCAGGGTTTGCCATTTCTAAATCAGAAGAAAATATGTACAGAAGAGACTTCACCAGTGTCTTGGTACTGGCATAAGAGCAACATTTTTTTTCCATATTATCAAAATAGAAAAAGCAAAACCAAAAAGCCTCCAAAACCCAGAAAACACCAAACATAGTAGAAGGCCTGAAAAAACATCTCCTAAGATGCCTTAGCTCAACCCTTACTTGGATTTCCTAACTAACATTCCAGGACTTGAAGGGAGCTACAAGAAAGATGGAGAAAGAAGGGACTGTTTCCAAGGATCTGGAGTGCCAGGCCAAGGGGGAATGACTTGAAACTGACAGAAGGCAGAATTAGATGGGATACCAGGAAGGAATTCTTTCCTGTGAGGGGGATGAGGCCCTGGCACAGGGTGTCCAGAGAAGCTGTGGCTGCCCCAGGATGCCTGGAAATGTCCAAAGCCAGGTTGGACAGGGCTTGGAGCAACCTGGGATAGTGGAAGGTGTCCCTGCCCATGTCTGGACCTGGATGGATTTTAACGTCTCTCCCAACTGAGACCACTCTGTGATTCTAGGAATGTTTCTTGCTTTTGTCATGGGTGATTTTTGGATTTAATTTCAAGCATTTCAGGACCAGGGACAGTAGCTACGGTGGGTACTGCTTCTTGCTGAGGGATCCTGAGGTCTGATTTACAATTTCTTTAACTTTGTTTTCTGTTCCTTTTTGATATATTTTTAATTTTTTTAAAGTACGTTTTGGTGTATAATCCAATCATCCTCCTGCCTACTATCAGAATATTCAAAGAAATAACAAAATGCATTTGGCAGTCTCAGACCAGACAGGAATTTATGAGATCAGTTGGCTGAAAGAGTTCAGAACTTGGTAAATGGACTAAGCCAAGCATAAGGAATCATCTGATATACAAGTTAGGGACATGTATCTAGAAAACTTAGAGCAGGAATGATACTTGTTTTTATAGTGAAGTTCCTTTGCTTGTTTGTAATTAATTTTTACATAGCATTGTTCAGTAGAGTTTGCTCTGAAAACCATTTCTGGAATGTCCTGTGGTACACAACATTTCACAGGAAACAAATGTTACAAACTATCTTGTCTCACAATCCTTTCTCCCTTGAACTCTTGAAATTTTTTTCCCGGGCCTTTTATTCAGCTTTCAGTGTGGTGTTTGTAATTTACTCTGCTTCAGCTGTAATCTGGAATAGCTTCCTATGTCTCTTTAAATACTGATGTAGATTTTTTAATTTACATTCCCAGCATATTAACTTCTATTCCATCAACTTCAGCAAGACTTCAGCCTTGAGATGAGGCAGAATGCGTGTTTCATTAATACTGTTTGTTGAGAAACAGGAGACCTTCAGATAAAGTAGTTGCTCTTGTTGGTTTTGTTGCTTACAATTCATAGGCATAGGTAAATTATCTTATTAATACCAGCAGAATAGTAACTGTTTCTAACATCGTTGCACAGGTAAATATTTATATAAAGTTGAAAATAGTTGTAAAAATCCTTTGCTTTGAATTGAACCATCATAATGTTTTGAAAATATATTCTTTGTTCTTGCATGTGCATAAAAAGTCAGTTCAGCAGCTGTTATCAAAGAATTTATTTTTCACAGAATCCTGCTTATCCTGAATCATTTAGCAGTAGATGACTACAGATTCAAAGTTAACTAAAATACTTTCTTTTTATTAACTTTCCTGTCAGACTGTTCCTCCTCGAGCTGGAGTTATCAGTGCCCCACAAAGCCATGTCCGTCCCTCAGGGGCAAGACCAGCACCTGAAACTCAGACCAAACCAACTGAGCCACCAAGGGGTAAGTTTCCTTTCGAAGTTAATACAAATGTCACTATTCAGTCAAGTGCTAAAATCTATGGTTTGAATGCTTTGTTTTCAACAAATCTCTCCACTTTTCACTAGAAATAAAGATTCTTGGATGAAATAGCATTTGGTAGTTTGTGTTAAGCATCCACAAGTATTGCAGACCCTTTCTAGATGCTAATCTCAAGATCACTTGAGATCTTGACCCATAGATTTCATGGTATCAAAGAAACTGAGTAAAGATTGCAGTGTTTGGTCTGAGCACACTGATGTGTCCCATTCTGGATGTTGATCACTCTATGCATTGGTAGTTCTGTCATCCATAACATTTGGAATAGCATTTATGTCTGACTCTTAAAGCAACTTCTTAAACTTATAGTTTAAAAAAAACCTGTATACATATAAAAAAATGTGTTTTATAATAGTGACTTCCAAAATACTTTTCAGTACAACTGAAGTACATTAAGGAGTGATGTGGTTTCTGGTTCTGTGTTTGTGTGAAATCACAGCATTGTTTGTGTTGGAAGAGACCTTGAAGATCATTTAATTCCATGCCTTTCCCTATGGGCAGGGACACCTTCCACTCTCCAGGTTGCTCCAAGCCCTGCCCATCCTGGCCTTGGACACTGCCAGGGATCCAGGGGCAGCCACAGCTTCTCTGGGCACCCTATGCCAGGGCCTCATCACCCTCACAGGAAAAAATTTTTCCTGTTATGCCATCTGACCCTGCCCTCTGTCAGCTTAAACTTAAGTAACAATTTTTAATGGAAATCTACTGAGTTTTTGATGATTTCCAGGCCCGTTGCCATGAACACCGGCTGTTCTTACAGCCCCTTCTCTGCAGTTCTCTTTGGTGCTTCCCATCCTACCATCCTTAAGATTGGTTACAACTCTGTATCGTGAAAATCACTGCAAATGTACTTCCAGGCTCACCATTGCTTCCTGAACCACTAAAGCCTCAGGCTTCTGGACCTGCTCAGCCCAGCACTCCTGTGCTAAGGATGCAGGAGCCCCTGATCCCTGTGGCACCGCATCTATCTCAGGCCAGTGCCCCGCAAAGTCTGGAGCCCCCGCAGCCGCCACCTCGTAGCCGCTCATCTCACAGTTTGCCTTCTGAACCTGCTCCCTCCCAGCAGCAAGTAAGTAAAAAAAAACCTTGTAGATCCCTTCTTTCACTGTGTAAATTAACACATCTTGTACTGGATGCTGCAGACTTGTGAGGAACTCTTAAAGCAAACACAGAAACAAAAATACAGGTCCAAAGATTGGATTCAATGGTCATGCAGGTCTAGGAGAGTAATAATTGTTTATGTGTTGTCCATGAATAACTAACATCTTAAATACTAAACATTGAATTTAGGATTTCTTACAATGGCCTTACAACTTATGGACAGCTCATTCTTAAAATCTTGTCATTTGGCAACTTTGTATGGAAAAACACTCAATCTAAGAAATTTAATTTTATAATGGTATGTGCATGACAAGCTGTAGAGTTAGTAGCTAACACAGGTTTTAAATAGTTATTGCATGATGTGGTGCTTTATGTTGGTGATCATTCATTGAAGAGAGATGATATTGATAAATTAATTAAATCAGTATATTAATAAATACTTAAGAGAAATAGAATTCTCCCCATTCTCCAGTGTCAGTTAAAATACAGAAACCTATCCACATAATGTGAAACTTTCATACAATAACATTAACATTCTGTTCTCTGGGAACATTTAGACTGGTATGATAAAAAATCACCAACTTTTTCTAGGAAAAGCCATAGTTTCTTACTACTGCTTAAAAAGGCAGAAGCAGGTTTTCAGTGCTGCTCAGGATTTTTCTTATGCCTGTATCTGAAGGCCTTTTTTGCTACAACAGTTAATGCCTATTTTGTACTACACTGAAGCAGCCAAATTCAGTCTTCAGTGAGCTGATTTTTGAATTCAAACTGAAAAAGCTTTAAATGTTTTTCTTTCTTTCTCCTGAACCTCTTTCTTTGCCTGTGAACTGCTTTTAATTTTGGAGACTTAGACCCAAAAATACAGTTTTCTGAATAAAGGTCTTTAAAGAAATACAAGGTCTCTTGAGAGGTAGTGAATTCCAAGCCCATTCTTCTGTGCAAATCTTGATTGTCATATTGAAGAAATTAAATCTCTCCTTATAAAAATAATTGCTTGTACAGTGTGAATATTCAGGACTCTATGCAATCCATACATTGGAAAAGAGAAATCATTACTGTAAATAGATCTTCTTTACTGTAAAGAAAGGAAATTCTAGAGTTCTATAGAATGAGAGATGTTTTTTTCAGCTTGCAAAACTATTAATATAGATGAGGGATAATACCAACATAGTTTCCAGAATGAGAGCTATGGGGCTTTTCATATTAGTAGACTAGAATTAGACCATCCCTACTCAGATTCATGTGATTCATCTCCAAAAAGTAGCACAATCAGTTGCACAATGGATGTCTGTATGGAAATATCATTAGAATGGACTTGAGTTGGTCTTTTATGACTCTTAATGGTTGAGCTTACAGTAGAAGACAACAGAAATTGAAAAATTAGTGTAGTGTGTAGTAAATCCTTGTGGTTGGTATTCATAGCTTAAAAAATGTCTTTGTGAAAACTTCTGAAAGTATTTTTAACATGAGGTTGCTTTGTTACTTGGATTTTCTTCCTAATTTTCTTTCCTTTGATGTCTGTTTCTCTTTCACAAGCAGGAGCAACCGTCAGGGTAACAGGTATCTGACTATTTACCAATCTTGTATGTGGCCTCCATCTATTCAAGCAGAAAAGATGTATGAATGTTGTTTTCATACATCTGCAGTCCCATCCCTGTTAAAAACCACCCGTCTGCATTCATGGATTGACTGTCATACCATAGTTTGCTTTTTCCTTTCATAGTGCATTTAAAAAGGAGACTGCATTTATTAGGACCAGAGCAACTATTTTGTGTCATTATCTTTTATGAAACAATTGGACCCTCACCTATGTTGCTTAGTCACTGCTGAGCCTCCTGACTGCAGTCTGTGTGGGGAAAAAAAGATCAGTGTTGGCAATAAATGTTCTCTTTAATGCAAATAAATCCTGATGCTATTGCACTGCCAATTCTTTTTTCAAAATAAACCCCATATATCACATTTCTCAAGGAACAGAAGTAAGTTCTCAAGTAACTTACTATGACCCAAAGCAAAACAAACTCTTACAATTTTTAAAACATTTGGTTCTAGAGTTACTCAAAGCAAATTTTTATTTAGAATGAGGAGCAGTTTGAATTCATAGTTTCTTTGGGATCTTCTAAATGACCACAAGACTTAACCAGTTGATGCCAGGCTGCATTTGATCTCTATTCTTTCTACAGTTCAGTTTTTCATATTTTCCCTGAAGTTACTCAGTGCCTTTGTTTTAATATTATTCTGCAAAAAACTTCAACTATAGACAGTCAATTCAACTGTTGGGTATATTAAGTTTATCTGTTAAAATCTTGAAATATTTTTGTGATATTTGAATTTTTAGAAGCTGTTTTAACTTAAGCTTAATTCATTTGATAAGGGGAAGCTCCAAACTCTGTTCCATCAGTGTGCATTCTGAAAAAAGTAGATACTGCACCTTTTAGGACAGTTTGTACAAGGTAAAAAAGTTGCGTTGTTGTTTGAAGCAGTGTATAAAAATAGGAATATTTTAGTTTTAAAAGCTGTGAAATTCTGTGGAGAAAACAGTCTTCTCCAAGGATAACTTGTTATTTTAATTATGAAATCAGTGATTGTCCCTTTCCATGCCAAGAAGTACTGGAGATGCCTAGGAATGCCTGTCTACACAGAAATGTCTGACTGCATATACTAATAACACTAATGTTTCCTTTCATTGTGGTGCTTTAATGCTGCTTGTAACATCAGTATGATAAACTCCCAAACAATGTAAGCTGGAGCTTTTAATTTCATAGTTGTGCTGGGCTATCCCTTGCTTAGAATACAGTAGCATTTCCCCAACATTTTCTTAACCAACGTTCATTTAATGTTTTTTGCTGGGATTGTGACCTGCAGGAAGTAGGTTCCAGCTGCATCAACCACCGAGGAGCGGGGAGTGGTGTTCAACAATTTACAGGCTTTTTGTTAGACAGGGGGTTCAGGCCGTTGTTTCCATTCTAGTTAAAACAAAACTGGGTTGAAGTTTTAGTTGAGGAGTGAGAAGGGGGGCAGTAGGAATAACCTGGAACCAGCTGCATGATTCCTGAGCACATTGTTTCCTTTGCAGCTGAATCCCAACGGGACATACGGCACTAACCCTGAACCCCAGCTCAGCAGTGACCCTTTTGAAGACCTGTCATTTCAGCTGCTCGTGTCCAAGATGCAGACGTCTGTCCGAACATCACCTGCTCCAATCTTAAACCAAAAGGAGTTGATACAGTTGCCTTCAGCAAGGCAAAGAAATGCAGATAATTCAAATACTGTAAATTGCATGCCAGCAATGCCTCCTATTCCAACCTTTCACTCATCCCAGGAACATCAGCACAGCTCTCCAAATCCATTTATTACTGGGCTGAGCTGCTCAAATCCATTTACTGAAAGAACTCTTAATGCTGGGAACCCGTTTAGGACAGAAACACGGGAGTCCAGGATAATCTCACAGGTACTGGTAGGACCTGCTGCTTCCTACCCATTCCCTCCTCTGCCCCCCCCCAGCTGTAACACAAGCAAGCCTGTGTTTCCTGTGGATGCAGCTGAAAATACATTTTGCTTGCGAAGTAAATCTCTCAAGGTAGAAAACATACAGCCCAAAGGGTGGGTGACATTTGATGAGGATGAAAGCTTTCACACAAAGCTAAAGACATCTGCGAGTGTTCCGGATTTTAAGCGACTTGGCTCCGGGAAATCAGCTGGATTCCCAGGTTTGCTGGGAACTGAGCAAAAGACTTTCCTTGGTTCAGACTTCAACTTTGATGGTGACTGGAATAAAAGTTCTACTGATTGCTTCTGTACGATGCCAGCAAGAAAACCACCTGTACCCCCTGTTCCATCCAGAGCAACCAGCAACAGGTCCCCTGCAGATCCCTTCCCCTCCCTGGCTCCCAAGGTGTCACCAACTCATGATTTTACAGAAAGATAGATGGTCGGAGATACAAAAGGTTATATTTGTTGCTACATTTATTCAGTAGAATAATTGGGCATTTGAGATTATTCTGTGTGCAATAATTAATTGTTAAATGCACTGAAACTTAACTCTGCTCATAAACAGCCACTTCTGCTTGTGTATAAATTTTGAATGTGTATATATGGTAGAGCACAAAAAATGGTCTGAAGTTTATTAAAATCTCAATGTAATAGTATTTGAATAGACAAAAAGAGAAGAAGGGTGAGCTACTGTCTCACTAAAACCTATCAATCCTGGACACAGATTTTTGATTAGGGAGCTCTTTCATTTCTGTTCTCCTTTGTGGAATTTTACAAGAAGAGGCTCCCTGCTGGTAGCCTTCCCTCTCCCTTTTGACTGTTTTGTTGGTTGATATTTATAAGTATTTACCAAAGAGCTGCCAAAGTTTATTGAGATTTGAATGTTGACAAGTATTGTTTAGAAGCTGTTTAATTTATAACAGAGGCTATGGATATTTGTAAGGCTTATATTTGAATTTGAGGCACAACAAAAATAGTTTACTTTCAAAATAGAAACAAAACTTTGCATATTAATATATTCAATTAATCTCCTGCGTCAGTACATTTCAGTTACTAAATCCTATTGTGACATACACTCACTAGCACTAATTCAGAATAATTGTTCCATATCATCCATTTATTCATTACTATTTTAACTGTACTTCTTTTTTTTTTTCCACAAATTGGAAACAGCTGATATAGCAAGCTTTTCCTCAACCTCTGGAAAAAGTCCCCTTGGCTTTTGAGATACAAAGCAGTATTTACCAGTTGCAGACTTTGTAGTCTGCCAGCCAGGGGGTGAAACAACACGCTTGGATTGTATTCAAAGTAGTGAAATATCCCAGGGCAGCATGCTTTTTAAATGCTCAAATGCTCTCACAACATGATCCATTAAATAATCCACTGTTCCTTCGGACAGCCCCTGGTTAGCCACGAGCTGCAGCTGCCTAGAGGAGTGATAGTGAGTTTTCTATTGTGCTAATTTCCGTTCAGGTCATTCAAGTTGTACATTTGGAACAGCAGTGGTACTACTTGTGCTTCGGTGTGTGAGTTACTTTGTTTTAATTGCTGTTGCTGCAAACATCTGTGTGGTTGATGTTTTGGTATATTCTTACATTAGCAAACCAAATTCAGGGGGGAACTTTTGCTAGTGGGAGTCACGTGGTAAATATGTTGTCAAATATTTAATTGCAGTGATTAAAAACTATCTGTCTGAACTGTACCTGGTGTGTGGCACCTCTGCACTTCACAGGACTGTGGGGACCACAGGGAATGCTCCAAAATTCCAGTGTGTGTAGATATATATATATGAGCTGTAGAAAGGCCCTGCCCTGTGTTGACAGGAGCAATGAGCAACAGTAGATGCTCTGAAAACACAGAGGATGGAGGTGAGACCCACTCCCCATGTGTCCCTGGACTCTCGGTGTTCCCTGTCCCGGTGTTCCCGCTCACCTGGAATACCCAAGTATGCATGAAATATTCCCACCCTTCTGGTCTCGGTGGTCATTCTCTCTCTGTTGCCCCTGTGTTACCAAATCCTACTAAATTGTCAGGATAAGTAAAACCCTCTACAGCTGTCTTTTTAGTGTCAACAAGTCAGGCAATACTTCATTCTTCGCCAGGAGCAGTGTGGCTGACAAAATTCCAGCCTCCACACAGACACTGATACTGAACTTTTTCACTTATGTATACGTTTTAGTAAGCAAAGGCATTAACGTTCATTGGTTCTAAATTACATCATTATCTTTCATTAATTAGTATTCTGTCATTTACTGGTTATTGATTTCTTACTTCTTACGCTAATTAGTCCATACTTCTACATCTTTTTATATCTTTCCATTTATTAGGGAATTTCCAGTGCATATACTGAGTTTTTATCTGGTAGTTTTTGCAGAGTGTCCTTTTAATCCATAAATTCTGCATTCTAGATGTCCAGCCTCACCAATCCCTCTTTCTCTCCCGGGCTTTGTTCATTGGACATATCCGAGTTAGTTTATCAAAACTGAATGTTTCAGGGCTTTTCCCAAGCTGTCCCCAAAAAAGTAACTTACAACAACTTTGCTAAATACTGAATGAGAATGATTTTGGAATAGTCCACTATTTATAATTTATATACAGATAGGTGATGGTTAATTAAAACAATTAATTCAAAAGTAATTAAACTCTTTAACTGCAATTAGGAAGACGGTCTGTCGTTTCCAACGGCGGGCGGGGCGCGCGGGCCCTTTAAGCGGCTCCTGTCACCTCACGGAGTGGCCGGAAGTGGGAGCGGCGGCGGGACCGGCGGAGGCGCCGCGGCGGCGGCGGCTCTGGAGCGTCCCGGCGGATCCCGAAGGATCCTGGTGCTACCGGCGGAGGCGGCAGCGGCCCTCCCCCGCTCTCAGGGCCTCCCGAGGCTCCGGCCGCGGGCGGTCCCCGCGCTCCTTCCCTGCCGCGGGTATCCAGGGACTCGGCTCCGTTGCTGAGGGGCCGCCGGGGCTCGGCCATGGTACGGCTGCACGTCAAGCGCGGCGGCGAGAGCCAGTTCCTGCTGGAGGCGCCGGGCAGCGCCCGCCTGGCCGAGCTGGCGCTGCTGGCCGCCCGCATCCACAACGGGCGGCTGAAGGTGCAGCGCCTGTGCTCAGGTACCGCTTGGGGCCGCGGGGGGCGGGAACGGCCCCCAGGAACCGCCCGGGCAGCGGGAAAGCGCCGCCTCCGGTCTTAACGGAGCTGTGACCGCACAGCGCAACCGCGTGTGAATTCCCGGCTTTGGTGTTTTAGTGAGGACACTGCACCCCGCTGAAAACTCTCCCGTTGCGTCCGCCTGCAGCTAATGCACGTAGTGGCTGCTTAAGTCAGGAACTCGGGGAATGGTTTGGTTTGGGAGGGACCTTAAAGCTCCCGCAGTCCCACCCCCTGCCGTGGGCAGGGCCGCCTTCCAGTATCCCAGGTTGCTCCAAGCCCCGTCCAACCTGCCCTTAGACACTTCCAGGGATCCAGGAGCAGCCATGGCTTCTCTGGCGCCTTGTGCCAGGGCCTCACCACCTTCACAGGGAAGCATTTTTCCTCAGGATCCCATCTAACCCTGCCCTCTGGCAGTTTGAAGATATTTTCCCTTGTCCTGTTATTCTAGGCCCTTGTCCAAAGTTGTCCTTCAGGGCATTGTGAAGTGCTCCTTCGTGACAGCAGTGCCCCACCCAACCTGTGTGTGAGGTGATACTGGCTACCACCAGCATCCCCTGCCATGCAATGGAGTTAACGACGTGTCTGAATTAGTGCTGAGTTCACTTCTGGGGCAGCTTTAAAAGACATTTGTCATCCCACTATGGGGCTGGCAGAGCAGAGATTCCTGTCAGGTGAACCTGACCTGGGTGTGCAGCCCACTCACACCTGCTGTGTAATAGCCACAATATTTGTGGGGTGTCTGAGGCCATCCTGACACTGCTCTGAAGTTTGAAAAATCTGATCAGGGAAATACCAAAATAAAAGGTTTATGGCCACTACGTACCATGAGGGTTTGCATCCCTGTGGGTGTCATTTGTTATTTTGTTTTACTGCTATGTAAAGTGTATAAATTTTAACATAATTACACCAACCCTATCTATATATGTATGTTTATATCCCTTATTATTTATTCTCTATATTTACCTGTTTAAAAACTAAAAGCTAGGGGCAAGGTTTATGTGCATGTACATAATATGAAAGGCTTTTGTAAATGGACTATATTAACAGAGACTTTTAATCTTGTTCTCTAAACACTCTAAAGAGATGGAGGAGCTGGCAGAGCATGGTATTTCCTTACCTTACAATATGCAAGGACTGACGGAGGAGCAGATCAAAGAGCTGAAGTTGAAGGATGAGTGGGCAGAGAAGTGTGTCCCAAGTGGTGGAAGTGTCTTCAGAAAGGATGAAATGGGGCGAAGAAATGGATTTGGTAAGTCAAATGTCAATTCTTGTTTCCTTCCCTTCAGACACAGACAAACCATAATATAGCAGGGAACAACAAATCTCTAAACCTGGAATGGGATAGCCAAACTGTAAGTTCCACACACAGGAATTCTGTCTTGGGTTGGAATCTGGGATAATGCTGATTAACAAGCCTGAAGAGCAATATCTCTCTTCAGCACATGAACAGTCACCAAGAGCAAGTTTGACTGTTCCAGTTTAGTTTACTCTCCCCATAGGTAAATGTACCCTGGAGAACTGTTTTTTCCCAGGGACTCCAAGATACATCAACAGATTTTTTTTTTCTAATATTTCTCCTTTTTTCTCACTGACTAGGACTCAGATTCACTGAACATGTGTTTGTAAGTGGAGGACAGCCTTGTGATATTGGCAAAGTTGGAATATTGAACAGTGCCGAACCAAATGTCATCAAATGATGCACTCACGTGGGATATAAGATGGAAATGAGTATGCTTTAGCTAGATTTTTGTTTTTGAGGACAGGCTTTTTATAGCAATTGAAATAGATAAGTGATATGAAATGTACACCATGTTTGCAAAACTGTCTTCACTGTTAGACTGAGATTTTAATTAGAAAAGTCAGAAAACTGCAAACTGTTATGCGCAGTTAAAACATGTCTGCCAGTACAGACCAGCAGGGAAGGACCTTTACTTGGTTTGTTGTGGAGGGTATGGGATTATGATTGTTGCTTTCTACTGAGGACCTTTGTCTCAAATGAAGTTCCAGATCATGGAATCACAGAATAGTTTGGGTTGGAAAGGATGTTTAAGCTCATCCACTTCCACTCCCCTGCCATGGGCAAGGACATCTTCCCCTAGACCACATTGCTCCAAGCCCCATCCAATATGGCCTGAAACACTTCCCAGGATGGGGCAAATACCAGTCACCTGTCTTTGGGAAAAGTAAGTTTGTTTTCCCTGTGAAAAATACTGCTTGTTTCTTAAGTAAGTAAGAAATATAGGAATGAGTGATCTAATTGGTAAATTGGCTGCAGCTTAGTGGTATTTCTGCTGCTGTATGATTTAATACTGTTTCATTTGCTCACAGTGCAATCTGGACAGGATGTGTGCTTGGTTTCTTTACAGTAAGCGTAGGCTATGAAATATGTCTCTTACTTATAGCTCCAAATGAAAAAATGCAGCAAGTTATAAAGAAGACAATAGAAGAAGCCAAGGCATTAATCTCAAAGGTGAGTTTCCTCAAGTGGTCTGTGGGGCTTTCCTAGTAAGTGCTGTGGAGTTTGGCATCTGAAAAAATCAGGCCTTTTTCAGTGCAAGGGCTCACAGTTGTTGAGAAATGCCATGAAGTGAAGTGAATAGCCTCATAAAACCTGACATTTTGGTTAATGATTTTCTTTAAGGTTTTGGCAAGTGGTTCAACAGGTTAAGGAATCAGATACTAAACTGCAAGGGAATGCTGACAGCCAAGCCCATGTGGAACGATTAAATCACATTCAGTTTTATCCTTGAAGTTTGCTATTGATGTGTTCTTTGTGTGAATGCTTGTCGTGCTTTCTGGTGAAAAATTAACCACATTCTGTGCCATTTTTGGAGTTAATGAAGTCTTTTGACTTTTATGTGTAATTAATTGAAAAATATGTTCTAATCTCTTAGATTATCACAGAATCACAGATGGTTTGGTTTGGAAGGAACCTGAAAGCTCATCCAGTCCCACCCCACTGCCATGGGCAGGGATACATTCCACTAGACCAGGTTGCTCAGAGCTCAATCCAGCCTGGCCTTGAACACTGCCAGGAATGGGGCAGGGGTTGGGCCTTGGTTTGACAAGCACTTGGAGTCATGCTCAGTCCTGCTGAGTATGTGTTTTCAAAAACAAGCACAAGGTTTGCCCTGATGGGACGGTGCTCTCAGGCATTCAAATTCACATTGCCAAATCTGTAGGTGCTCTGTGTTGTGTTTCAGCTTTTGTATGACTTTGAAACACAAATTTAGTAACATTTATGAATGGAGTTAAGGATAGTTTGGGAAGTGGTTTGTTAGGTTCACCACTTTATAATGAAAAAAAAGGAGAAATGTGTATTTGAGGTTGTACTGGCATGTTAACCAGATCAAGAACATCCACAAGGAGGCAACATTCCCTTACCTTAGTCCTTAAGAAACTGTTAAATCTGTAGGGAAGACCTTTATTTCTTATCTTCCAGATGTGTCATGTTCATCTTTTATCCTTGCCATAGCGTTTGCAATGATCTCAAGTACTTGGTCTTACAGATCTCTTCATGAGCTGTGCAGTTTGACAAGCTTTACACTTCTGCTCGCATGTGCTCTATTTTTGTCTTGAGTTTTAAGTCTCCTCCCCATCCCTTGCTTGAATTTTGCTGGCTTGAATCATGTTCATGAATCACAAGTGATTGGAGCCAAAGTGTCCCTGTCTGGCATCTGTGGTCATATGTGTTCTGGTTTGAGTCTTGTGTTCCACAGGCAGTTGTGTTCTGCACAGTTTAGTGATCTCCCTTGTTTGTTTCCTCTCCCACCCCATGTAAGCAGGCTAAACAGAGGGGCCAAAAGTGAGAGATGTACTCCTAAGTCAGTATTCCATTGAGGAAATTTGCACTCCTAATACCTTTGTGCAGCCTGTTAGCTCTTCAGATCTCCCATCACTTAACCTTTGAACTGGCCACAAAGCAAAGTCTTTCTGCACGTTTGCTTGTATTGCCAATGATCCCTGTCTGTGTTTCAGAAACAAGTTCAGGCCAATGTGTGTGTTAACATGGAGATGGTGAAAGACGCATTGGAGCAGCTCCGAGGGGCTGTGATGATTGTGTATCCAATGGGATTGCCTCCACATGATCCAATTAGGATGGAGTTCGAAGATAAAGAAGACTTGTCAGGAACTCATGTATGCAGTAATGTATTCCCACTATATGTAGTCCTGGGTTAAACGTGGGCTATGCTGTTCTTCATCTTATTGTTTTGTTTATTTATTATTGAATAATTCAATTATTATTAAATAATGAAATATTTATTTACTTAATCTTATTATTTTGTTATTGTTACGAAGGTTGTTTTTACCTCCAGTGTGGAGAATTTGTTGCCCAAAGTGTTTATATCAGATCAAGATTGAATGGAATATAAATAAAAAAAACATAGATGAGTATGAGGAGAAGGATGTAGAAGTAGAATGGAAAATTACACTTCATGTTGGGAATTCCAGAAAGATATTTTTTTTTCCTCAGAAAAAAAATCTGGTTTTGAAAAAAAAAAAAAGCAAGAAACAACACCCCCCGACTCTTCACCTTGTTTATTTTGTCACAGGCTGGAACTGAAGTTATAAAAGAATCGGAAGCACAGTTATGGTGGGCAGGAAAGCAGTTGGAAGAAACAAAGTTGCTATCTGACTATGTAGGCAAAAATGAGAAAACAACCATCATTGTCAAGATCCAGAAAGTGAGTATTGCTGGGAGATGGCTCTACAAGTTCCTGACCCTTGGTTGTCTGTTCTCTGTGGAAGAAAACTATCCATAGGAGTATAAAATGGATTAGATTAGTTCCAGCTTGAGCATCTTAAAACTGTACATCTGTTTTAAGGTTTGAATGGATTGTACTCTGAGGTTTTTTCTTTAGTAGTTCCTTAGCCTGTCAGTTATGTACTGTAGTTGCTATTTCTTGCTCCATAGTATCTTTGTGAAGCACAACAAGGAGGTATTTAAAGAATAGATGAGATACAAACTGAAAACTCTTATGGCAAGTCTTTGCATCTGCAGTGGGTTCTGCAGTGCATCCCTGAGAGGTAAGTCAGGTGATTTATGTGTTCATCACTTAGAAGACCAGATTTGCCTTTTCTTTCCTCTCCAGGGTCACTGGGAAATGGCATGGCATCTCAGTGGCCACTGAAGTGTAGGTTCCCAGGAGTGTTGTCTCTTCAATTAGTTGATGGACTTGCTCAAAGAGCAAGAGCAGTACAGGGTTTCCTCTCTGCCTAAACAGCCTCAGACCCTGTTTGTTCTCGAGAGCATCCACCATCTCCATGCAAGATGCTGTGTTTGCAGTTGCTGACAGCAGGTGTTTTCTGCTGTGTCCATTGTTTCTTCCAGGAGCACAGTTGCCTGGATAAGAAATTTCCTTCTCTTTGTAGTGGTTTGTAACTCCCTTACTTCCCTGCATTACTGAATCCTATGCCGTCCTGTGCCTGTATTAGTAGGGGAGCTAAAGATGTGGGCCCATCCTAAGATACCAAGAGTGACCTTAAAACAGATTTATTATGCCTTTTAGAGTGGAAATTTAAGAAAAATAGACTCAATCCTTTTTTGCATCTTCCATTGATGTCCACAAAATTGACAGCATGATTCAGATACAGAGATGAAAAAATAAACCTCACTTGAAAAGATAACCCTCACTTCCCTGTGAGGGTGGTCAGGCCCTGGCACAGGTTGCCCAGAGAAGCTGTGGCTGCCTTATGCCTGGAAGTGTTCAAGGCCAGGCTGGACAGGGCTTGGAACAACCTGGTTTAGTGGAAGGTGTCCCTGCCCATGGCAGTGGGGGTGGAATTAAATGATCTTCAAGGTCCCTTCCAACCCAAACCATTCTGGGAATGCAGCCACAGTTTCTCCGCATTTATTTTCCTGTCCAGAGGAACCACGTTAAATTTGAGCAATCCAGTTGTCTGAAGAAAGGTTTTTGTTGTCTTTGTATAGCAGCTTCTCCTTTGTATCACAAAGGCCATCAGCAACATTTACAATTTCCCTTCTAGAAAGGACAAGGAGCTCCGGGGCGGGAGCCTGTGATCAGTCATGAAGAGCAAAAAGAGATGATGCTGTACTACTTCAGGAAGCAGGAGGAGCTGAAGGTAAGTGTTCCTTTGGTGCCCGAGAGCTGGGCTGCTCTGACAGAGCTCAGGCTGCATCCCTCACTGCCTCCCTCCTCTCTCTGCCGCAGAAACTGGAGGAGGAGGAGGACGACGACTCGTTTCTAAATGCTGAGTGGGCAGACAACCATGCTCTGAAAAGGCAATTTCACGGTGTAAAAGACATCAAATGGGGTCCAAAATGAAGCTCTGCAAACCCCTTCTTAAGCTGCTCGGTTGATGCTCTTGTTTGCAGCAAGGAGTTGTATTGTGTGTGGTAGATTCTTCTGACAGCAGCTGAAATTGTCACTTCTGGGGCCTTAGGTGTTCAATAAATGTTCATATTTCTCTGTGACTGCAACAGCACTTTTCTCTGCAAAGAAATGAACAAATTCTCTTGATGTTTTGTATTTTATTAGAAACTTGTAACTTGGATATGGAAATGTCAATCTGTTTCATAGATAAGAGATCTAGTAAATATGTACAGGAATGTTTGGTGTTGTTCAGAGTGCTCTTTATACTCTTTTCTCATTCTTACATTACTATTAGATGGTGTGCTCTGGAGAAGATAATTTATTTAACTTATCCAGGGAGAATTAGGATGTTTTTATGTGGTTGTTCACATTTCAACATAGCTATTTCCAAACTGTCATTTGAAAATGAGTTAACCTCTTAATATTTGTTTAAAGGAAGTGTTTTTATATAGACACTAGTTATATCCCTGTGGAATGCATCATTTTCATTCTTTGGGTTTAGTTTATCTTGCTGGTATGTAGAAGTTGACAGTAATTTGTATACAAAAATAAGCATCATTTGCAGGTAGATTGGATAAACCCAAGTTTAATAGCAATAGATCTCTTAAGATGGAAGTAAAGAAATCATCATGATTTTCTGCATTAGTATGGTTGAAGAAACACCAATCAAGTTAAAAGTCAAGTGTTTGGTGAACTCACAGCTTGAAGATTGGATGCAGAAAAGGTTGTTATTATTAATGCCACTCTGAACTATTCATGGTGGTTTTACGTCAATCACTGATTTTTTTACTGTTAGGGAATTTTGGGGTCTGGTAGTTTTTCTTGGATTTCAACTTTACAGTAGCATGACTTTTTACAAAAAGGAAAACCAGCATTTCTGAGTTGAAAAATTTCAAATCATTTTCATTTAAAATTTATTTGGAATTATTTCACATGGCAAAAAAATGTTTTTTAACAAAACACTTTGTTCTACCACTTCCTAAGAGGAAAATCAGTGTCCTGGAGCTTATAATATTCTTATTTCCTCTCTGAAAGCAAGAGAAAAGCAGGCATAGGAAATATTTAACACAGTTTCTGCACTCATTTGACTGCTGTTCTCTCCTGTAATTGGTGCTGGTTTTGTCTTTAGTTGAGCAGACTTTACATAGCATTGACCGTTTTCAGAGTTCTCACAACAGTGTGGATCTGCTGGATTGATTCATTGTGGCTGAAATTGAATGAACTCACTGGAAAATTATTAAAGAGTACCGGAACCCAGGAAAGCCTATGGGTATTTAGCTATCCAAGGAGATAATGAGATAGAAACACCACACTTTTCAACTTTGCAAAAGCATTTTGCCTTTCTTTTAAACCACTTATTTCTGGAAATTTGAGAGGAGCCATGCCCTTCCAAGGAGAAAATCCATTCTCTCTCAAAGGAGACACACAGCAGAACATTACTAAAATGTTTGGTTTGTGGCCATCACCATCGTGATGAATGAAAATGGTTTCCACACCTGATTTCATTCCTTTTCTCCTCTTCATGGCTTTGCTTTCCCACATTTTGCTCCATTCTCTGCCTCACCTAGGATTTGGAACGATTTATTTCTTGCTTCTTACAACCTCACCCAGTGTTCCTGGTGACAAACTTGAGGCTAACTTCAAGGGAGGAGTGGGGAGTTCAAATAGCCACACCAGCGCTACATGTTGCCTTCCAGCAAGTTCAGATGTTGATGCTGGGTCATATAATTTCCAGCAAATTTCCAGTTTGTCCTGCCCACAGCTGTGTGTGGGGCATGAACCAAATAGTCCAAACAATTTGCAAGCTCTCCTTTGCAGTATTTTCTCCTTAGGCTGCTCTTCTGGGAAATTGCAAGGGTTTGACTGCTGAAACTCCATCCCACAGCCAGCCCTGAGTGTCCTTCCCATAGCATTGCTGCTGCTGCCTCATGGCGCCCTCCCTGTGGATACCTCCATCTTCAGCCTGGAGAGATTCCAGCTATGGCACTTCAGCTGCTGGTTTTTTCAGGGCTTGGGACAGATAAGTGCATACCTCATTAATTTTCTGTTTTGTCTTCTGGATACTTTGGGTGTTGTTTCAGAAAGATCCAAATAATTCAATGTCTGTTTATCAGGTTTTTCCATATTTGTCTTCATTCTGCTGTGAACAGTGAACATTTGGAAGTGAGGTGAACCACTAAGTGACAGCTTTCCCCAGGTAGACTTGGAAAGTTTATGCAAAAAGAATAAAATAGCAACCCAAATTCAGACTATAAATAGTTCAAAGGAACAGATGCTGAGTGAAGCCTGACCTCCCAGCCTGGAGAAAATGCTGCTTCCCCTGCCCTGCTGAGTTTCTTCTGGTGCTGGGGTTTGGACAGGGTTTGCCACTATGTTTGAGGATCCATTTAAACAGGCATGCATCATTAAGCACTGCACGTTTTCTTTTTTTTTTTTTTTCCCTCCAAGCACATTCCCAGTGGCTGTGCAATGCTCCATCCTGGGAACCAGCTTCTTCTCTGGCACCTGCAGGAATTTTTTACTATCTGCCCACCAGTGTGTGGTGCCAGGCAGGGAGGAAAATCAGGAGGGGATCAAGTCATCAGTTAAATCACTATTTCAATACAGAAGGTCTTTTTCCTCCAAGGCTGTAAAAGCAAGAAGAGGACTGGGAGTTGGGAAAAGTGAAGCGTTTTGCCCTAAGGAAGGGACTTACTTCTTAAGCTGCAAACTGCTTTCTGCTGATCTTCTGCCACTGCAGTTGTTTTGCCACCAGGAGTGAAGACCCTGATTTCAGCTGGGAATCCCCGCGAGGGGTATCAGATGGACAGATGTGTGGATGAAGTGAACTAACTGGGGAAAGGACCTGGGTGCCCAGTGTCAGGACCAAAGGCAGTGGGTACAAAGTGACACACAAGAGGATCCCTCTGAACATCAGGGAACACTTTGTCACTGTGGGAATGGCCAAGCACTGGCACAGGTTGCCTGGAAAGTTTGTGGAGTCCCATCTTTGGCTGGTCGAGGTCTTCTGTCTTCTCCAGGGGGCCACCCCTAGGGCACGCTGACTTTACCTAATCTCGAGCAAAGTGGAGTCTGAAGGAAAGATAATTCCCAGCTTTTGTTAGGATGTCAGCTTATGGGCTAAAACTCCGCTGAGGCTTCCCAATAAAAAATGAGGGAAGAAAATGCACAAATTTTAGTGACTATAAACATTAACTGCCAGACAGATAACTACTAGAAAAGATCAGCTGGAGATCAGCTGGCCTGTGGGCCCCAGGCTCAACAGAAGGGAGTTTCACCAGGACTCGAGAGTTTTGGGGAGCCCATGAGAGCAGGGGCCCTTGGAGCCCCTGCCCTCAGCCCTGCAGGCCAGGGCCCAGCCCGCTCCAGTAAAAGGAAGAGGGTCAGATTTGTTTCACTAGTAGGGTCTGTCAGCAGGAGGAATTGTTGGGACGTAGATCAGTCCCTTTCTGTCTGACTGGGAAATGGGTGGCACCTGCCCCATGAGTCAGGAGGAAGGAGCCAGCTCTGGCCCAGAGCCCTCCCCAAAGGCAAACTTGCCTTCTTCCAATCTCAGGACCAAGGCATGGGCTCCTCCAGACCGAAACCTTTTAATCAACATTGCACATAGCACAGGCTATGATGACTTCCTACTGGAAAGGGGAGAGCAGTGGCCCAGCAGGATTGCAGCCAGGCTCCTGGCCTGTGCCCAGCCTCTCCTGCAATTTCCCAGTGCTCTGGGTGACCTCAACCCTCCATCCATCTCCTTAGCCTCTCTTCCTTCCGCTGATAGGATGCTAATTGCTGGTGAGATTTTTCCAGTTGAGCAGAGGATTGTGCCTTAGTCATCTGAGCAAGTTCCCTTCCTCCCTTTAAAGTTTTTCCAGGCTTAATTTGACTTTGTATCAGTAGGAAATGACAAGTCATGTCACTGTTTTCTTTCCAAGTGTTTCATACTATGCTCTACCTGGACACACAGCATCTGAGTGGGGAAGCACAATGAGCCCATGAAGTATTACCAATAGGAAGTGACAGTTTTCCTCCTTTTGTTCAGTAAATTCCCTATGGGCTGCAGCTAAAATATTGGAGACATTTTTAAGACAGGAAGGCTGTTGTGGTTTCAGCTTAGATACACTACTGGTTTAATTTTCTCTCCAACTGAAACCAAATCTGACTAGCTTAACAACTTTTGAGTGAAGATTGTGAACTGATAAAAAATCCTGAGAATATGACCTGCATTCAGGTACTGGCTCTAACCCTGCTTTAGGATCAGAAAAATTAACCAGTTTTTCCCTTAAGTAAAGTATTCTTAGCGTGTGGCAACGTCAAGAGTCTTTTATGAAAGAAGCAGCCATTTTGGAGCTTGTCCTTCACACATTTGCCAACACAGGTGCACATCAGTCTGTTCTGATGGTTGAATACATCTGCTTAAATATTTTTCACCTTTTTTAATATTCCTAAACGTGCATTTGGCAGTTGATCCCAAATTACAGTGAAAAGTAATCTGTACCATGAGTTAAAACTGTAGTGTTTTTCACAGAAGGGTTTATAGACAGTCAAAGATATGAAACCCTTTTTTATTGCATATATTTCTTTTTATTTTACAAATAATTATATTCACTGATACAAATGTTCCTTCACAGAAGGTACATTTTTTTTTTTCAAAAAAAAGGGATAGAGTGTCATCCAAAATAAGCCATTTATTGTTCATTAATATAAAATGTATTCATATTTCTAGGGGGTGTCATATCCAAACCACTGCTCATCCAAATTTCCTGTATGATCTGTTCCCTGCGCTCAATCCTTTCGGCCAGTTCTGCTGCCTCTGCTGAGTTATAACCTGAGTAACAGGGTCTGTAAAGTCCATCTGTCTCATCCTGGGTGTTTGAAAGGGAGGAATCCTCCTCTTCCTCCTCCTCCTCCTGTTCACTGCTCTCGTAGGCTCTGGCACTCTCTGGCACCAGCTGATCCCTCTTCCTGTGCAGCTTCTGGATGTCACTAGGACACAATACGCAGATCACCAAGGCACACAGTGTGAGGATTAATCCCACACAAACACTGGACACAAACAGGAGAGCGGCTCTTTCAAGGTGATCTGCAGGCAAGAAAGCCAGGGCTTAATCACTTTACAAACTGCCAAGGCTGTTTACAAACCCCCAGCTGCCATTCCCACACTGTTCCATAGCCAAACCTCCCAACACTCACAGCCCAACCCCACCAGCTCTGCCTCTGAACTGTTGGGCAAAAATCCAGTCTGATTATAACACTGTAAAATAACAACATGGCCCCAACCCTTTATGAGCAGCTTGGTGCTGTTGTCAACAAGCTACCAGCTACTCTGCATGCCTTGTTTGGTCCTTCCAGCCATCCTACCAAAACGGGCTTTGCCCTCACCAACAGGGCATGCAAAGAGTGACTCTGGGCTCTGCAGGGCCTCAGCAGCATCTTCAGGCCAGGCTGAGGAGGGAGCACTTTTCTTCCTTCGCACTTAGTGCTGCTAATTCACAAAACCTACTTTGTCTTGCAGCAGAGACGACTGGGTTTGGTGACTTTTTTTCTTTTTTTTTATTACTCCTTGATACTCCTTGTGTATGTATGCAACCCAATGTTCCTGAGGACAGATGTCTCCAGTGCTCACGCATGTCAGGGCCAGGTTTTCAAAACTACTGAACAACCAACAGTCACCATCAAAAGTTTAAAAATATCTTGGCTGTAGTTGCTAAGTGTTTGAGTCCTTCAAGGCAAGGAATATTCCCTAAATATGAATTATGCTGGGATTGTCCCATCCACAAGATTGTGATTATATTGTAATATCATTACCATAAACTTGGGATTACTAGTTGTAACCATTGGAGTTGATCCTCCCTTTTCCCACAATGCCATGATCTAGCAAGCAAAACAATCTCAGCCTCATTTTCCTACCTTTAATGTATGCAAATGTAGCCAAGTAGTTAGAGCTAACTATAGTTCCATCTTTCTTTGGAAGTCTCGATTCCCTTGGATCAAGGTCGACACCTGTGACACGAGGAGGTAAAGTAAATTCAGTGAAGCTACTAAATTAATATTCACCCAGTAACTTTCCAGCTAACAAGTCCACCCAAAACACAGGCAGGCCCATGCCATGCTGAAGGAGCTGCAGAACACTAGAGCAAACAATGCTCGATAAGTTAAAGTATAATTAATAAATTATCGAAAATATCAAACATGTAGAAAATTGCAAATTAATTTAAAAGAGTCTGTTGCCAAGTGAAACCCCTTGTGCCTATTCCCATTGGGGTTTCTGAAATAATTTTACTTCATGAAGCTTTGCATTTCTCCAATGGCCTTCCCAGCCCAACCATTCCATGTACTCCTGTTACTGGGGACACACATCAGCCTCGTCCTTAACTTTGTGGCCTTTGAGAAGAGCTGGTGTTAGCATAACTTGTAAAAGATTCTTCACTCTGAAACAACTACAGTTTCACTTTTAGTCTTCCCAGCATGCTGGCTCTGGTCAGGCTGGGCAGGTCACTCTTCCAACAGCGTTGCTATGACTGCAGGACTGTGCTCACATCCCACTCCCAGCCTGTCCTCTGCTCTCCAACAGAAAGACCAGCTCGTTCAGCAGGGTTTCCACTACTTCATCCCAAACCCTGTGTCTGTGCTGCTACATACCATTGTTCTGTTTGACGGAAGACTTGTTATCAGGGACCAGGGGGTTGACAGCCGTGAGGATAAATTTAGGAACTGCAAAGACAAAAGACAAATTATGTTCTGTTAGTTTTAAGAACCCTCTCCCCAGTTATTTACGAATCCCACTGCTAACCCTGCGTTTATTAACTGGGTTTCTGACAGTGGTATTGAAGGTTGGACTGATTTTGGGGGTCTTTTCCAGCCTTAATGATTGTGTGGTTCTTGCAAAGTCAGGGCAGCTCTGGGTCTGTGGCTGGGTCTATGCACCAGCCTGCTCCAGGAACATCAGTGCATCTCCATACAGCCTGGCAACCTGCCCCTTGTTTTCAACTCCTCAAGGGTGTGCCAACCAGTGGATGGAGACAAAATTGGCCTCTAAATTCAGTATAAACTGGGATACAGCCAGATGCTAAGTTGCATCTAGATACTGGGTTTGAATGAGAATGATTCACTGTAATTCTAAGATAAGTGTTAAAGTCTTGTGTGATGTCATTTGCGAAGCTTCTGAGATGGATGGTTGCCAAGGAAGATGGGGAGGATGGGAATAAATGAGCTGCATCTTTCTAATTTCATTAATTTATTCCCTTGGTATGTGTTCACAGTCTTCTTCAAATAATTAAAAGAACTACAAGCAGGTGCATTGTACAGACATTGAAAGATCACATATTCTGTAATGGATGGATGGACCCTTCAGCTGCCCAGATCTTAGCACCTGTTCCTATACTATGTGAAGGTACATTGATTGATTTTCAGACTGATGGGGGTAAAAAGGAAGAAATTTCAAGTATGACACTCACCTCTGTTGTCCATATAAACATTTGCCAAGAAATAGTGTTGAGAGAGTTAAATAGAACAGAGGAGACTGAGGTTTGCAGCTTAGCATAGTTTTCATTTGGAAAACAACTAAAAATAGCACTTCTTTCTGAGCAGAACTTTTCTTTCTGTGTGGGCACAAAGTCAGAGCTGTTTCCTTTCCTGATAAAGGAATCCTTTTGGGAGCCTTGGCTCTTGTTTGCAGTGGAAGGCCAACAGATACAGGGGTAAATAAGCTCATTTCTATTTTGTCTTGTACCTTATGGTAGTTTGTAGCTGTTTTCCAGTGGCAGAATACTTTCCTTGGTTGTGGGACAGACAGAGAGCAGGATTGTTTCCAGCCTGCAGTCTGCATTTGCAGGCCTGGCTGTTATGAACAACATGTCTGTGTTATGAACAACGTCCTGGGAGGATGCGCCATCTCCAGCGCCCATACGGGACCCGAAGCTCCTATCACATGGCCTGGGACTCCTTCACCTGTGCTCCTGTGCTGATGTTCCTCCTGCTCCCCTCCCAGGGGAAGCTCCCCAGTGCTTCACTTGGTCTTTTCCCCTTTATATTTCCCTTTATATATCCCCAAATATTTATTGTAGGGGAATGTTTAATTCAAAATGGCATGGAGAGAAAGCCTCTGGCTGCTTGCATTGCTTGTTTTCAATATGGTGCCTTTCAGATGCAAGGACTTTAACTGGTATAGGCTACATCAGGCTGCTGAACAGAACAGCTGGTACCAGCATAGGAATTTTTATTAAGACAATCACATCTGTATTACAACTTGTGCCAGCACTACTTTGGCAAGCAGGAGTCAGTCGCCTCCTACAGACTGCCAAAGGCAGCCCACAAAGGGTCTCTGGCATCCAAGGAGTCTGGATACACCACGGGTCTGCAGGAGCCATGAGAGAGGATTCCGTGATCCTGAAGTGCAGACTCAGCAAGAGCCAGGAGGTCCCACCTCATGCAGACAGGAGATGATGCTGAGCAGATCACTGGGGGCACTGAGACTTCAAGGAACCAGCACCTCCCAGCTCCTGTCATGTTTTTACTGTCAGAAATGATCTGCAAATGTAAAAATGCATCCAGACTCACTACCCCTAAACAGCTGCTGACCACTGTGTGGGGAGTATGGGGTTTTCTCACATTCCTGACCATGATAGAAATACTTTGAAGTGTGGCACAGCCCTGAGGACGAAAGTGCTGTGCTCTGCTGAGTTCTTGTCACTACAGGGGGAGATCTATTTGCATTATTTTGGGAAGCATCAGATTAGCTGGCATCCTCTGGTGAGGAGAATGAATGTAAAATATCATTCTGGAATATGCCAAATTCTTCCCATGTTCATTAGATGAGCTGTAAAATAATCAGACCTGCAAATCATTGGCTAATGCTTCAGATAGCACAGCCCAGTAAGATTTGGCAGGAGAAAAACTCTTCCAAATGTGCCAGTAACAGAAAAGAACACTATTTGTTACCCGTGTGTTTTTGCAAAACCACATCCCTAAATAACAGAACGTGTAACTCCAGTGCCAACAAACTCACTCTGCTTTTCTGGTACACAGACATGCAAAGTTGAGCGACTTGTTGTAATTACGCTCATGCTAATTAGAGAGAATTACATTAACTCATTCATAAAGGCAGCTGCACAATAATATAATGTACTGGTGCAATGGCAGATTCCCAGATATCTCCAATAATAGGAAGCTGAATTATTGCACCACCTTTCAGAGCTGACAACCAGTTCCTGGGGAGACTGAAAATCTCTCAGGGCTCATTTTCCTCTGATCTTCAGGTAGAGGTGATCTGGCCATCAATCTTACACTGCTGTTCTTCAAAGCATGTCTCAGGTAACCTGTGCCCTTTGACCACTACTCACTAGGGATGCAGCCAAAGGACTTTGCAGTATGTACCCATGGAGCTGCTCCTTTTGAAGTATTTTAGGGAATTCTGCTCGCCTCTTAGGAAATTATATGTCTATAGCAAGCAATATGGAAAACTGTTCCCTCTTGTCTGAGGAATGAGCTGAAGTACATTTCAATCCTGCAAGGGATCTATAACCTCAAGCTTTTACTTTCCATAAACCTTCACTTCCCTTTCCATGAGAAAGGAAACTCCTCTGTGAGGGAGAAGCTGTAGATGTACTCACGTGAATCAGGTTTCAGGACTGAGCTTGTACACAGTGCTTCAATTATGCTGGACTGTTTTACATGCACTGATGCCAGGCAGTGTTGATTTTTCCTAGCTCTGTTGCAGGTGAACTCTGTGGAACAAACTCTTATCTTGATAGTATTTCTCAAAAATATTGAACTATATAGTTGATATTTTATTGTTGGTTGCATTTTTTATAGCAAAAAGACCCCTTAATGCTAGAGTATTTATTAGGTGCTGCTGTGCCTAGGGGGTTGTTTCTTGTATGGCTGTCACAAACTTCCTGTGGTAAAGGGAAGTGGATATTTAGGAAGGCTTAGTGCCCATATGTGGACATGTGTGTGTCTTTGCAAGCAGAAATGAGGGCATGAAAATGATTGTGCGTTTGCTCTTACCGCATGCATAGCTGACATTTAGGTATTTTGTCACTCCAGGTAGGCATGGACTTCCAAAATCCCGGCTACTGACAGTAATTTTGCATCTCTGTTTCCCATAACACCTTTTGGATAACACTTCCAGCGCTGTGTAAGACAAACAGTCTGAAAGAAAAAATACATGCAATAAATATACAATACCCTGGTGTTATCTGAAATGAGAACTGCTGGCTGCATGACTAGAGATACAAATCTGCACCTGATCTCAGGTATAACTTCGCCTTAGCAGGATTTCAGAGTTAAATATTAAGATTTGTCAATGCAAGGAAGTCAGCTGCAATAAATGTGAACTTGCAGCGAGGTAACTCTCCCATGTTGCCTTACAGGTGCATACTCCAAGGGTGCAGGAAGAGTCTCATCAAATTCCAAACAGGTGCCCAATAAAAGGTCTCAATGTTCCATTCAGGATGTGTTGGAAAAAATAAGCACATCCAAATAGCTCTCCATCTATTCCATCCCAAATTAAGAGAGATGAAATGCTGTTTCCAAGTCTGTTTCTCGGCCCTGGGTTACTGAGATGAGTCAACTGGATAGCCAAGTTCAGTTCAAGTCAGGTGAGATCAATTTTTATGTGTTGCAACAGCTCAGGCTACAGGGAAGTTCAGGATATTAAAAAGTAGCTTTTCATTTACTATGAAGAGGTCAAAATGGGCTAAATATTTAACCAGGGAAACATGTGGCTTCCAAAAATGGGTTTTGCACTGGAGCTGAAATTATTTGAGTGGGAAAGTGTGTGAGTCACCCTCTGCTTTAAAAAAAAAAGAACGTCTCTAAATGTGATTAAGTTCTCTGTATCCACATGTGCTAAACTCCAAGCCACAAAGCAAAAAACACCCTGTAGTTTTGGTTTCTAAACCAAAAGGATGCAGAAAGAACAAGTTTGGAGCAAGTAGTACTTCTCTGAACCTTTCTGCATCACCCCACACACTGCGGGTTTCTGTGTATGACAGAAATGTCTCATTCTAGGCTGCGGAGGCAAGGGTGCTCTAGAGGTCTGAAACATCATTTTCTGGGGGTTAAAATAGTCCCTCTTCCTAGAATAAAGGATGACCTCCAGTCACCTACCAACTGCTGAAGTTCATTTGTGCCTCTTTAGAGGAAGGACAAACACCATTTGCAAAGACACTCCAAAGGTTCCCCAAATGTGTTTGAAAAGAAGAGAAGGTTTGAGACTGAGTTCTTGGCATTTAATATGTGAAAATGGGGCAGATTTGTAATTTTTACAGTTAACTCCCTGACACCAGTACTAAACAAGTTGTATACCTGGGCGGAGCCATCAGGAGATAATGGGCTGATCTGTCTGGCAAAGGGCTCATGGGTTGCTTTGGACATAGATTTTAGGAGAGAGCTCTTTGACTTTTCAGAGACCTAAAATCCCAATACCTGTGTGTCCCAAGAGACTGCTGGGAAGGCAGGGAAGGGCTGACCTAAAGCATTGGGTAGTTCTGATTAAGTAACTCAGCAGTTTTAGTTTCCCTCCCTGGCAATTTCAGATGAGTAAGGATATATTTGGGTGGATGTTTTAGGCAGCCAGTAGCTTACTTTGGCAAGTACAAAACTAGCTGGAGAATATCAGGAGGAATTGTCGGGTGATTGAGAAATGAATGGACTGGGAGCACAACAGCACACTGGCAAACTGAATTATGTTTTCTATAGAATTTCCTGCCCTGGGAGCTACTCTTGATACCTTATGAAATCAGGAAGATGCTGTGCTGATGGTCTTTGACATATTCAGTGATATGGCAAGTGTATGCTTCATTTTGCCTTTGCTTATGTTTCTGGGACTTAATAGCTTCTTGTCATCTCTATCCATGTGGGATTTGGCTCTTCTACCTGAGGAGCCAGTTGTTATATGCCTGCAGGATCTTGGCAGGCTAGTTTTTGGAAAACCTCCCAATGCTTGCCTTGGTGTCATAGGTGAGTAAATGCAAACCGTGGCCCGTTTCTTCTGCAGGACAGGACAGATGTTACCTGGAAAGTCTTAAAAAAGAAAACAACCTATTTAAGACTTCCTGCATTCTGAAAAGATTTTGGTTTTTTGTGATTCAATAAAAAATCCTGTCTGGTTGACATGTGGCCTTGCTACCTTCCCACTAGTTCTCCCAGCAGCTATGATGGGATTAACCTGAATAACTTATCCTCCTCCTGGTCAAACACCTTTTTCTAGTGACTGAATGAGGAGAGATTAGTGCTGTGTTTTGAGTAAAGGAATCCCATGGAATGGCCCCAAAGAAACCATGAATTGGGAGATGAACTTAAATACACAATGTGGCTTCTTTCTGACTAAGTGCTGTTTGATCTACACAGATATTTCTGGGGCTTGTTAGACTGGTACCATACATTTTCAATAACCTGCCTCTGGAAAAGGCACATTCCCAGAGTGCTAAAAGGCTGGTGGCATCCGGCAGTGGTGGACAAGGCAGCAGTGTATGGCTGGGAAAACACTCCATTCTCCACGCTTTTCTCCCAAAGTTGCTTGTTAGACACCAAGACTGTCGGTGGATCTTTTGTACGAGACACTGCTATGGATGGCACGGGGACACGGGTGTCAAGACGAGGTTCTTAATGCAGTAATAAACTATCCAATCTGACTGCAGCTATTTAATAGTTGGAGTAGAAAGCCTTGTTTCTGGAGGAAAGGCTCCTTCAGCTCCCTAATTAGCTTTGTTTGGGAAAGTTTTGGCATGCAAATGATATGCCATAAATCATGCAGGCTTTAATGAGAAGTAATTTGTCTTCTGTTTTTTACAGCTTCTCTCAATTCAGACAGGAGGAGCTTTCCCTCCCTTTCTTTCCACCCTACCACACAAAACCTGCAGGTGATGGAGCATCTTGTGCCAGGCTCCAGTGACAGCATCCTGTCCCACCCTCTCCAAATGTTTCAAATTGCTTTCATCCCCAACTGTTCCTTGTGCTGCTTTATGTGTTCTGGGCTGTGCCCACCCACAGAAGAATAAGGAGCTCACTATTAAAATCAACTGAAAGCAAAGATTTCACACCTCCAAATCAGGATGGCTTGTGCTTTGTGGAGCCCAGATCTCAGCTGTGGGGACAAGAATTGACAAGGGGAAACTAAGGAGTTTGGAGCAAGCTAAGGCTGCAGACTTCTAAAGAAAGTTGCTGAAATAATATGGTAATTTATGCAGGAGCATGGCACACAGGGTCCTGCCTATGCATCAGAAAAGGGCCACTTGAACTGCTGATTCCAGCAGAAACACACAGTGTGATCAGCAGCACTTTTGTACCAAAAAACCCCCACACTTGGTATCTCTCTCTCCTCCTTGCACATGCATGTGCAGAGAGGGGGATCCATCCCACCAAACACCAAGGGCAAGAGACAAATGTGGTTCTCCATTTCCTGAGAGCAGGAACCAGACTCGCTGCTCCTGCATGTGAACAGGCAGGAGTTCCTTGGCTCCTTTTAGACTTAAGGGCCAAGTGTACTTTTCCAGACCTTTCACAAATGTGAGCCATGAAAAAATATACCCAAGAAACCCCTGAACTGCTGGTAAATAAAACATTACTGGTTGAAGTGATCTGTGTTTTAATGTTCTCCAAGCAACTTCCACCAGCCAAATCTGATCTTCCCTGTTCATCTCAGAAGAAAGTTATTTGGACTCTAAAAATGGTGGCTGGTCTCTTCCTCCCTTCAATCACTCCTAAGCCTGCCACTGCTCTGAAAACCTCTTCTTTTAAGGGAGTTTTGTCTTGACAACCTTCAAGGGGCAAAGGGGTGCCATGGCTCCTACTGGCACGTCTTGGGGCCCAAAGCACCTATTAAGCTTCCCAGTTTGCTTGGGCTGACACAGGCAAGTACCTTTTCATATCTGATGTCTGCACATAGAGAACTGACTTTAGGGGTTTTGTGATGGAAGCAAAATTGAACTATTTTATCCTTACTTTTGTATCCACAAAATTCATGACTCCTGTCTCACACGCCCAAAGTGCCAAGACAGTGGCAAACATTTCTAGAGCTGCCTAAAAATGTTTTTGCCTTCACTGCTGTTACTTCTGTTCTCAAGAGACCTTCCCAGGAGACAGGCTTACACCAGGCAATGAGTACATCTGTTAGTAAGAGGCAGACACGAAAAGCTCTTCAATCAGTCAGTGAATAAGAGGTGTAAGACCCTTTGAATTGCCTACAATATCCAACAAGCAGACAAAAATAATCACAGCATCACAGAATCCTGTTACATTAAAAAAATTGTGACCCCTAGTTGGACTGGAAAGAACCTATAGGTTTTTGAAAATCCCCCTTGCTTGACTTTCTCATCCCTTCCTCTTATCTGAATTCCACTGGGAAGATCAGACTAGGACAAAGTCCAACCCCAGGGTATGTCATTGCATAGTTCAAGATGTGATGAATGTTTGTGAATTCTCCACCTCCCCTCTCAACACTCCAAAAGTGGGACCAGGTAAAAGAGAGGGCTGTACTGGAAAGAACCCCACATTCCAGCAATGAGAACCATGGCAGGGGTGTAATTCAGGGCTCTGCTGCTAATTGGTGCTTGAGGGAACACACATCTGACTAGCCAATGTGCATCCAGAGGAATTTTTGGGAAAGATATTTCAGTGTTCTAAGCTTGCAAATTTAACCTAGAGGCAACCCTACTAAGAGACTACCAAGCCTTCTTTCAAGTATTTTCATGTATTAAGAAGAGTAATTTATTATTTGAGAGGTGTTTGTTGACCTGAATCTTCCTGTTGCTCTCTATGGTAACCTGTTCTGGCACAATTCTTTTAACTTCTTCTGACCAATAAATTTTCTGTTTCCTCATGCATATATTAGTACAAATATGAAAGAGATAATGGGTCAGAAAAGGCAGTAATTCACACTGGAACAAAACTGCTATGGTTTCCTGCTTTGGTGCTGGGCACAATGGATTCCTCTAGGCAGAACCATCTGCTACAGAAGGACACTCAGACAGTCTTTCTTTGATAGTCTTAGTAAAAGAGGGAAGTTGCTTGCTGGAAATTCTGTACAATCTTAACAGTGCCAGGCATTTGGACTGCAATGCAAAAGCTGCAGAAGGTGGCTTTTACCATTGAACTGTCTCAGAAAACCAGTTGCATGAGTAGATACTCATGCTAAATGTGGAGGTGATGCTCAGGATCCTAGAAGTGTTCCAGGCCACACAGATATCTCCCACAGCAGAGATGGATTGATATAATTTATTCCTCTATGGAGAAGAGCCTTTATGCCAAAGAAATGTTATGTTTTCCTGGGTTCCCTTTGAAGCAAAGCAAAATCTGTCAGCTGATTTGACAGTTGGCTCACAGAAAAGCAATGCTTTGAGAACCCATCTGTCCCAACCCAAAGCTGCTGTTTGTCACTGCTATAATACATCAGGTAGCCAAGATCTTGGTGAGTATCCAGTTCAATACCCAGTACACCTGGCAGGACCATGTCAGGTATGGAGAGATACAAAGTTTTTGAGATCACCAGAGACTTTCTGGGCTTGCCATTAGGACCTTTGGGTGACTTCTCTTCTGCATAGTGCTAAAAAAATCACAGTTTCTCTGTTATGCAGTAAAAGAACTGGAATGGCTTGAGCGCTGCCCATCGGCTGAGTTGCACCAATGTGAGCAGAAACAATAATGGATGTATGTTGGAGCCAATTCAGCTTTTGGTGCAAACATAAATAAGTACATGGGTCTGATTCAGGAAGGAAGAGCTGTCTCAAGTCATTACATTCAAATTACCATTGTTTTCCCTCAGAGAAAGGTACGCAGTCATTGCAGAAATCTAATCATGCACCCACTTACATCTGTAGGTGCTTAAATAACCACACAAATAAGATTCATGCTTGAGAGAGAGGTCTGGAGTCAATTGGATCTGACTCCTAAGTGCCAGGTCTTTTGTGATAACTGAATGTGAACTCCTATGCCACACAGGGGCTTTTGGAAATTCCACCGCCTGCAGAAAGTCACTAGTACCACACAGGAAGCGGCCAAGCATTTCCATTAAGTAGTAGGAAATCTATACAAGGATCTACCTTCTGTAGATCTACTTTGTGTTTGTCTCAGGTTTTATGCTCTCTCCTGTTACTAGTGCCTTGGGCTGCTCTACAGAACACAAAACCAGTGCCAGCCAGGGCGTTGCTGCACAGGTGCTTGTACACAGGGGCCACAGCAGAGCTTGTTGCTGTTGCAAAGTCTTTCTCTTTATCCTGGGAAACTTTATCCATTAGGAATGGTTTGCAGAATTCTGATGTGTGAACTGTGAGTGCTGACAGAGGCGAAGGAGTGATTTGAGAGGTCAGTGAAGTGCAAGACGTAAGTTGATCAGCTGAGACATCTTTGCCCTGCCTTGTGTCACCTGCTTATGCCACTGTTATAAGGGGTGTGGGGGCCTGACAGAGACCTGCTAAAATGTTTTCTCCGTGGAACAGACAGGCACAGCTAAGCCTCTGTGACAGCCCAAGAGAGCTGGTATGAAACACAGACCTGGAAATACTAGATTCTTGTCTAAGAACAGATTGCAATTTTCAGCCAATAAATTTTTAATAATATCTATGTAACTAAATAGAAACATTGGCTTGCGGACAAAGGACTCTTAAGATTAATTATTGATCTCTTCTTGATGTTCAGAGATGCTTCTCATAGATGACACATAAAGCGTGTTTCTTAAGGAGCAATGTTAAGCCTTTGCACAGGGCTGCCATCAGTCATGCAAGCCCTTCCCTGTGTAGTACCAGGGGGATTGAAGAGCACAGTCATCTTGTGCTGGCCTTCTCAAGGCATGAAAAGTTCCCTTCATGCCTTTAGTGTCACCACTGAACATATCATTCAGTTTAGTACTACATACGTAGGACATTCCTGACTTGGTGCCAAAGAGAAGTCCAGGTACATTTAACTTTCTAGAGTGCCACCACAGCCTTGGGGTATGGTTATACAACAACATCTAAAACAATGGCCCTGCAGACTCTCCTCTCTGTACAGTCTGCAGCTAAGGCAGGGAATATCTGGCAGAAACGGGTATCAGAGAAGGAGCAGTAAGACACAGTATCATGACACTCGGGTCGTCTGGTCATTGTCAGAAGCTGGAGGAAGAAGAGAGGCAAACAGCTGATATTTAGTATATGTCACCTAAACTCAAGACAGGCAAGGGAACTAGTTTTTGATGATAATCATACTAAAAACTAATTAACTATATTAAAGTTTATTACTTTGCTGCATTTCTTAGTCTATGTTCCTCCCTCATACTGGGCAGTTTGTTTGAGTTTCAGAAATAATCTCTCACATTTCCATCACTGATGCTTTCAAAACACCATTGCTCTTGCACCTGAAATTTCTCCCAATCTGTGCTCTTCCCTGTGCTCTTGCCTATAGAAGGTCCCAAACATACCAAAGGGGGGTGTGTGCTCCGCCTTTGTTGAACAGACGCTCTCCTCGTGTGCCCATCTGCCGTAGGTGGCCGAGTAGATGATAAGGAACTTGGATTCCTGACAGTGGAGCTTCAGTTCCTGGTTTTCACATGCTGATTTGGTTTTGTATTCAGCTAAAGTAGAAGCAAACAGCAATATGATAGTGAGGCAATTTAAATAGCTGGACTGTTAATAGCAAATAGCAGCAGGACAGAAACCAGCTTTCCTGCAAGTGCTGTTGTAAGTGACACGTGGCACCTGTACAGACAGACACAACGTCAAGAGCAGAGTGTTTCTTCCAAATGAATTGTGCCCAAGTGACTTTCTGGAGCCTGTGATTCCATTTTGAACAGAAGAGAAAATCCTAATTTTGCCAATCTTCTTTCCCAGTGGAGCAGCTTCCCTGCTTTCCTGACTTTCTTTCCACTCCCTCTCAGCAAGAGAAGCTTCATCCTTCCCTTTTGTCTCTCCTCAGGACACGGTTGCATTCTGTGTGTGCCTCAGCTGCCTCTGCACACTCATCAATCACGGGCAGGGCTGGCACTGCTCAGTGACAGCACCTGGGCGAGGCATGGATAATGGGAGGACAAGAGGCCAGGACAGGGTCCCCATCCCAAGCCAGACAGTGCTCTCAGCTGTATTTGCACTGCTCCACCAAGGTCAGTGGGTTTCCCTGGATGGCACTATCCAGCAAAGGCTCATTTGAAACTTTGGCTGGCAAAGTCATGTGAATTATCAGCCTGAGAAAAATCTGCCCCCTCCCTTGCTCAGCTGGCACAAGGAACCCTGGCAGCACCCTCAGCAGAGGTGGGGAAGGCACTGAGCTCATCTTCATGGCTTATCCCTCCTAGGGAATCCCTTTAAATGTGCCACCTGGCCAACAAGGCTCTTCCTGGAATAAGCAGCCACTCTGTTCGTGGCATATTACCTTCTTAAGTGTTCCTGGTTGAGCTGTGGTGCCAAACCTTTTTATGGCAGGTAAGGCCAGGGAGAAGAGTTTATTCTCCTCCAATTTTTTTTGTCCTCAAAAATGTGAAAATGGGAAAAGGAGAATCCTGAGCTGAGCAGAAAAAAAGGGAAACCTTATTGTTAGCGAGTGGTGTCCCTGTGAGTGGAGGGTGGATGCTGGTTCTTCGGGAACTGGAAAGAGTAAAACCTCCTATCTACTCATGAATTAAATCATTACTGTTTCATCCAAAACAGAACAGATAAAGCAATGGGCTAATGTTCTTGGTAACAGTCCAGTTTCTTCCATTCAAGCTCATCAACAAGCCACAAGCTTAAGTGTAAAAAAGAGTGATTTTGAAAAATATTTTGAAAACATTTTGAAAGGTACTTGACCTACTGCAGGTTGTGACTTGTGCAGAAGCACCTGCCATGCTGTGCACACACAAATAGGCCAAAAAGCTGGGGTCTGTGCCCAAGGACTGACAGCATACAGCTGAGTCTGCCTGGCTGTGCTGGAGAGGCTTTGGAAGTATATATAACCCAATGTGGTATCAGACAAGGAGAAGAGCCCAACATAAACCTCTGCAAAGATACAGCAACAATAATTCTAAATAGATGAAAAAGAAAGGGACTTAGGCAACTGCTTAAGTGCCTGCTTGAAGGCAAGGAGACTGCAAAATATAACACAAATAAAACACAAAGTTATCCTGAAGTGATTTCCTGAGTTAGGATGTTTTCCACTGCCAAGACTAACAATATTGGTATCTTACCTACAAACATAAATTTCCTGCCACAAGAAATCATGTCATTTGCACTGGAATCAGACTACTCCTGAATTCTGAAGGTGGCAGTTGCTGTTGAATATGCTTTTGACCAGCTTTTTCAAAATTCAGATCACAGGAAATACTATATACTAAAAGAAGCTCATCTCCCATGGGAAAAAATATTAAGCAGCTTCTGAAAGTAATTAACAGGATCCCAATTCGCTTTTGATTAGCGAAAAGAAATTTCTAATGACACAGACACTGCTATGATATTCAAATCCATCTGCTATTAATAATGGACTAACTGCAATATGCAAAAAGAATTAAACTATTGTTATAATAAAACAGGTAATTAAAATTTTAAATTTCAAGCATTTTTTTCCCTCTGATGATTGGCCCAGCTTATCTCCCTGGGAGTTCTTGAGTCAGTGCTTTACCAAAGGTAACATCTGTCTACTCCATTCCATCTCTCGGCTCTGATTTCCTCTTTCCTGTATGAGCTGGCTCTTCAGTTTGCTTGCCACCTACTCCTGTTCTATCACTGATGTCTGTCTTAGTGCTCTGATCAAAAAAACTCCCTTAGTGCTTTCTCCTTTGCTTGTGGGTTGGTATTTCTACGTTGGCTGGTGAACCTACCCATAAATCATCATTCAGCTGTTTTCTTTGGGACCCATTTCAGCCACACTGGGAATTCATTGTCAAAAGAGCTGAGCCCCCAGGCTACTGGAGCTTGTTCTCATATACCATAGCAACAAGGAGAACAATTAAAAACCACCAATAAAGGAAACCTCATGAGGATTGTCTTCATCGTTCTTCCCCTTTCTCATGCTCACGAAGTGGATTTTCTTTGAGGCAAGATTTGTCCCTTCACATATCAGCATCAAATACCTGCACAAAGCACAGGTGATTCTACAGTAAAAGCCTCTAACCAAGTCAGCATGTGTATCTTCTGGCCATTATTTCATAAATAGGAGGTATATACCAGGAGGTATTTTTGAATCTTTGAAAGCTTTGGGCCCAGTTCCTTAAGTATTTCTGCATATTCCTTCCTAGGATGCCTTCTTCATTTGGATCCTTAGCCCAAGCATCTGGTTTTCCTGTTCAGCTCTTTCTAACATGACATTATCATTGCTATCTCACTAAAAAGAATTGACATAAGATTTTTCCTTTCTAGTCTGATATCTGACATCTGCCCCTGCCAAAGTACAGTGGTCATTAAACTGGCAGCAAGCACCCTGAAGCTGCAGACACAGCAGAGAGCTAAGGTAAAGTCAAAAAGAACAATTTGTTATCAATCCAAGAGCCCCAAAACTTCACATGGATTTTTGCAAAGCTTTGTGCAGTGGCATTTTAATGAAAACAAGCAACAAAACACACAGAAAAACACATTTGCCTGATAAAGATTACTTACTAGGTTTGCATTTAAAGGAGACAAGGAGGAATTTAGTGGTCCCTGGACACAGATCAGGCCCAAAAACCCGACTATTGACAAGGAGTTGGCAGGATCTCAGGTTTTGGCATTCATCCAGTACTTTCTAGAACAATGGGCAAAAAGGATAGTCTTGACAACAAGGTATGAAGCTACACAGCAATGAAAACACTTAGTTGTACTTTGTTCTACACAGGAGAGAAATCATAACTTTTTGGCTATAAACATGCAAGAAACGTCTGTATCATTGCATCTAGGCTCTACTGGACTTGGAGTCATGGCCAACTTTATGGGAACACATTCACCACAGCCATGCTCACAGCGAATTAGAATGTTACCAACTTGCTGTTATTTGTCACTTTCCCTCTGCCCCTGGGGAGGTTGGCCAAATTCCCCTGAGTGCCACCACAGCCTCGATGGTGCAGAGCCCAGAGCATGTGGGAACACACTAAGCCCCCAGCTGTCTTACTGAGATGCTTGAGGCACTTGTACACTCCTGAGCACATTTATGGAAGTGCAATGTCGAGGGAAAACATGGCAACCAAAAAGGTGTATTTTTAACCACTTCTTGAACTGCTTACATGTACCTGAACATGCTCTGTTAAATAATCTTCACTTGAAAGAGTTCTGCCTAATGACAAGCACAGCCTGCACTTTAAGCCATGTGTAGGACCTTCTGCTCAAGGGACACTTCCTTCTCGCTTGCAGTTGCACACATTATTAGATATTTACTTGACTTGCCATGGGCAAATTTCAGAATTGGTTTGATTGGATAGCACAGGTGTGCAAGTCTATCCTCAGCCTCCTTGTCTTGTTTTGTGGGGTGTTTTTTAATGCTGTTCTAAGGCCATATCTCTTCCAAATTTATTGGCCCAGCAATATATCCTGGTTCTTACTGTGCAGCTTCTCTGGAAGTGGCAACAGAGGAAGACAGCCAACAGGTCAGCAGTGTTATACACAAAGGGTCGTGTGGACTCTCTCCCAGTCTGGCAAAAGGACTGAGTGCTCATACTGCTCATACTGGTGCTCCCACTCCAGCTGTGCTCTTGGAACTGTAGCTGCAGAAAATATGAAGACATTGCCAGGGCCAGTCTGTCCAGTTTTTAACACAGTCACAAGCCAAACCACCTAAAAACACCCAGTTTAAATGCAGCAGTGTATTTAGAATATTCTTATTCACCTCCAAAACTCAGTTAAGAGAGGGCTTTTCTGACACTGCTTTTGGATAGTCTGTGTGATTGTGCACGGGATTCATGTTGTTTAAAATCACAGCAGGCTGTGACAAAGGAGGGTGTTATCACCAGGTCACCCCACTCTTAACAGGAGTAACTGTAATAAAACATTCTGATCGTTTTAGGTAGTCCCTCAAAATCTATGGGAGTTTTTACTTTGTTTCTCATCAGAAGAGGTCTCAGTCATATCAAGAGACCAAATCACAAATTTACCACTGTGGTGGCACAAGCTGCATTCCTGTTTCCCGGCTGAGAGAGTTGGCAGTGGCTGGATCTCTGCTGTCATCACTGGAAATCTTCCCTCCCAAGCAGCAATGACACACATTGGCAGCACACTGCAGTGAACCTACAGCTCCCATTGGGAGATGAAGAGGACATGCATTCAACACTTTTTGAGCATTAAGTGCACTCTAAAGAGTTTAAAAGAGAAGGAAAGCACAGCAGACTTAATTTTATCTGTCAATTTTCCTTTTACAGAGTTGCAAGTCAAGCAAATAACTCCTCCCTAACTGGGATAGTTCTGGAGGGGACCAGTGAAATAGACTTCCATCTTTAGTAAATAGAGATAGCTGTTCCCTACTGAGTCACCTTCTGTTTGCACCTGACCTGAATCATCTCCTGTGCATCTGTTTATATTTTCTCCTGCCTAATGTAGACAGTAGTCACATTTTCTATTATGATGCTGTGCAAAAGCACACAGCCACAAAAGCAAACGGTACTCAAAATAGCACCAGGCAGTTACTGTCTCTAAGCAGATCCAGCTTTGCAGTGATCCCTCTGACAGGAGGTCTCTGTAATAAGTGCCTGTGATGCTTCCACCCAGCTACAGGGCATCATTTCACCTGCCTGTGCAGACTGCAGATCCACTTCCAAAGGGAAGGGGAGGAGGGTTGAGGTCACTGGTGCTCTTTCCTAAGAAATCTGTTTACAAAATGTGTCTCTTCTCCTTAACAGAACTGGAACTCCCTGAGATGCAGAGCATTTGTGTCTCACACAAATTCATGGCCTTGCCAAAATTTCATGCCTGTGATCAGCCACAGTGCCCAAAAGATGATGGTAGTTTATAAAAGTTACCCCATGTTGCGTTTATTATATTCAAGGGAAAAAACTGCTCATGGAGACCTCACAAAGGCACTCACGAGCCCAAAATAATCATTGGTGCCACTTTGCTGCAGTCAGTAATATAACATTAAGGATGCTTTTTGCCTGCAGTTTTTGGTGGAGGGATGTACTTTCACATGGCCCATAGGTCATGTCTGGAATGTCCTCAAAAATTGCAGTACATCATGGGCAAGCCACACTTTAAAAACTGTCCTAATACTGTTTCTAGAGAGAGAATATTGCTGCCAAACCACTTCATAATACCCTTCAACTCAGTAGTAGTGGGAACAGACATTCTCTGATGTCAAGAAGGAACATGTGGTCTACAGACACAAATGTTGCAAACTCCATCAAAACTTCTGTAGAGCACTTACAAGTTTAATCAACAGAATATGTTCAGATTCCAACTACTTATTTTTGCAATGATTTACTGAATTTGGAACAACACTGGGTATTTTTCACTAAGATGAAACAAGTCTTTGACAGCAGTATAAGTCAGACCTTGTTACAAAAGTCTCTATAGCAGAAAGTAATAATTAATGAAGTATAAATAATTTTAAGCTATACTGAAGCAGGCCCAAAAAACAACTGTAGGATGTTTCTGATACAAATCAGGTAGTCACAGAAATGCAGGTATCTGCAGAAATTCTTGGGATTTGCTGTTTAGCTGTTGCTGTGACTTTTCAGTGAGGGAAGACAGGCATGCAACAAGCCAAATGCCAACCAGGACGTCAACTTATTCATTGGATTTTTAACCCCACTCTGTCCAGTGCTTGTATCCTCCCCTGGGGTCAAGGAGGGCCTGTGTGATAGATTTAAACTGGTCAACTGAGTCACGACCAGCCCTTGAATAGAAAGGAGTGGGCTATTTTAGGAAGCTTTAAGAATGGGGTTTCCAAAGCAAGGTTCATCACAATGGAAGGCAATCTTCAAAGCTCTCACAAGCCTACAGTAATGCCCTGCTGTCCAGACAAGCCCTTCCAGCTATAACACTTCTGGTGGTAAACAGCCATAGCTACAGTGTTGTCTCATTCAAGGATGAGAGCACTTGCACAGAAATGGCAGGGAAACCAACAAAAACATTCTGTACCTTAAGAACCTTTTCAACATGCGGTACCTGCAAAGAGGTGGGTGCAACGCAGTTCCTGGGTTCTGTCATCCTGGTTTCAGGCTCCCAAGCACTGCACATGTGGGGGTCCTGCCCATAAAATGCTGACTGAACGCTGATGGTTGAGTGCCGAGGGCAGTGCAGGCTCAGGTGCTGCCCATCGCAGGCATAGGCAGTGTGATTCTGCAGGAGCTTCGTTAGGTAACCTAGAAAATATTCAGCTCTGTTACAACTAGCACAGGAAATGACAAGCTCATTAGATAATAAGAAAACCACAATCAGTCTCCGGAAAGGGCATTGTAGTCAAGGTTATATGTCTGGCCTGCAGCCACCCAGTTCTCTGAATGGGTCACCCCTTACGTGCTCGTAGCACTCCGGGCTGGAAAACATGAGGTCTAGTGGCAGGGAGTGCGAGCCCTCCCAGCACTCCAGCAGCAGCAGGATGTGTTGTACAGACAATATGTGGGCTCAAGTCCTTGCCAGTCGTGGCTGCTCACGATGCCAGGGCGTGTCTGCAGCAGTCAGAGGGGTATTAATGGGTTTTCTGGGCCAGGTTCTTGCATTCCAGCTACCTAAGCTATTTCATATACATCTTGTTGAAAGAATCTGCTGCACTTTTGGACTCGTGGGCAGATGTGTTTCACACACTCTTAGTATAATTGAGGAAAAAAAAAAACCCTCACATTTTCTTGTGGGAACATTTTCTTGTTGTGGCTGAACCAGGGGCTTTTTTGTATTGTTAAAACAATAATTAGTTTTCTCAAAGAAAATACTGAAAAAGACCTCACTCCTTTTAATTAATTAAAATTTGTCTTTTAAATAAAATGGGCCATCTAATTTTCACACTTTTGCCCTTCATAAACTTTCACCAAAGACAAGCAATTTTCAAAAAAGTTTTTAAACAGAAACTTTAGTACTCCAAGCAAAAGATAGGAAAATCATATAATCATTGAATGGCTTGGGTTGGAAAGTCCCTTGAAGATCTCCCAATGCCAACCCCCCTGCCACTTGCCACTAGAACAGGTTGCTCAGACCTCCAGCCAGTCTGGCCTTGAACACTTCCAGGGATGGGTCAAATATTTCAGTTCTCTGGCATCTTTTCCAGCTCCAGCTGTGCATCTGGATAAAGAAAATCAGCTTCCCTATCAGTTATTAAGTGTTGAGGAAGGAGAAGCCTACTCCATTATCTTTACTGCTCCCCATCTAGAGCCCAGGGGAGGACAGGAGTCAGGCAGATGCACCTTCCAGCGCAGCAGAGCTGTAGGTGAGTTCCCCACCTCACTAACCTCAGTCTGAGTGCTGGAACTGGAGCTGGGACAGAAAAAAATTTATGCCCTGCTTTTCTACTCTGGATCTCAAGGAGACCAGTCCAGCAGCAATCCCCACAGCTTCTCACAGGTTAAAAAGAATAACTAAGCCCACAGCCAAATCCATCCCCTACATTCTCTGTGTAACTGAGATCTCAAATAATTGAAGTTCCTTGCCAGAACCCCTCCTCTGTCAGCCTGCTCCTGAGAGATGCTGAGGGCCGCCAGGAAAATGGGCTGAGTGCCCAATTGCACCCAAGTGACTTCGCTATGGCCAGTGCTGCAGAGGGGCCTCCTGTGGCATTTGCTAAATGTCTTTGGCATCACCATTGTGGCATAAAGGGCCACAGTGTCAGAGTACTCAGTCCTACATGAGTTGTGGGCACTCAACACCCTCAAAGATATGACCCAATATTTTTAATCATTCCAATTCTTCAGGTTTTAAGTTACTTGGGCCCAAGAGTGCTGTATACAAAACAGTCCAGTATTCCCTAAAGAATATCAGCTATGCTGTGATTTGGATGAGTTCCCTGGCATTTTAACTGCTACTTTGATCCTGCAAATTCCTAATCCAACATCTAAGCACCTTTCTCCAACAATTGAAACTATTCAATCCTTTAAGAAAATGTCTTTAGAAAAAACTTGCTCTGATTCTGTAGGAGCAATATGGTTCACTTGTAAAAATTACATTACATGGACTGGTGAAAATAAGGTATCTTGCTCTCTGGCCTTCCAAGCAGCTTAAACATGACTGTGCTGTTGCTAAAATCCTTGTGTATTTGCACACAATAAAGGATAAAAATAGTAATGGAAATTGCTGAATCCTAATCTTCTCTGATAAGAGGAGTGGTGACATAGTATCTAAATTGCTCATCTCACAAGGCAGACCATGTAAACCTGCATTTTTCATTACTGCACATGTAGACACACGTGAAACAGTCAGTCCTTTGCAGCTCACAGCCCATGCTGAGGAAGGATTCCTACTCCAAAAGTCACGACTTCCTCTTACCCTTCTCTGAAAACCTCCGGGTTTTCATGCTGAAAACCTCATGCTGGCCCTCTCCTTGTAGCGGGGCACTGCCTGCCCTGCACTCAGCAGTTTTCTCAGCAGCTGCTGCTTCTCCTCCTTTCCTGGGTAGTGTGGCTTGTAGAAGCTTCACCTTCTTGAGACCACGAGTCTATATTGTGTACTGACTTCTGTTCAGAAACACATTTTCCTGGAGGGAGCAAATTCAGCCAAACAACAATGTAAAGTTGGGGGGAAATCAAGTGTGATCTCTACCAGTAATAACAGCCATAGTGATCAGGACTGAGGGTTGAGCTTCCTGTCCTCTCCTTTTGTGTTTACTTCATCAGTACCTAGTAGCTGTGAATTTTGGGGAAAACTTTTTTTTACTATCTAAATACGGGAGCTGGAGGCTGTTCCTGGATGACAGCAGACCTCCAAGTCCTGGACCCCTGCATGTCAGGGAAGTCTTCACTAGCTCCTGGATGGCCAAGGAGATTCCCTTTCCCTGAAGAGCAGGGCAGAGGGAGCGCTGGAGCACAACTCGCACGGATGGAGTGAAGTCATGGTTCTATGTGCACTTGGGCTGGGCAATCAGAAGACTTGTGAGTTTTGGGGTTTCTTATCCTGAGCAAAGAGAATCTAAACCAGACCCTATGCAAAACCTTAGATGACTTAGTGTTTTAAACCTAATATTGGGGTTTTTTCATTGTTTTCTGGGATAGGTAATGGAGGGGAAGATGGTATTCAGTTGCACCAATTACTTTTCCAAGCGTCATTCTGTAATGAGGAAGACTATAAAGTTACTCTTTTTTCATTAATAATAAATGTCACTCTTTAAAACAATATGAAACTATACCAAAAAAGTTAACTACCATGAGAATTGTCTAAATTAGAAAACCTTGGCAATACTGCAGTGTTCCATTAACATCTCTACACCTCTGTGTGAAAGCCCCGCTAGGTGCTTTCCCATTTATCCAGGACACCCATTCATAAGCAATGAAGTATGGGGTGCTCTGCATCTAGAATCATGTACAAGATGTTAGAGAATGGCTCAGAAGTTAAGTGTAAAGCACACAGGAACAAAAAGATCCCATTGATTTGGAGGCCAGAAGGTATCATCCCACCCAGCTGTCTAATGCAGACTACACATTCATTGTAATTTTTCACTGAGACTCAAAACACCAGCACAGAATCCAAGTATAATCCTTTCTTCCTGAATTAGCCAAATTAGTCACAGCATCCACTGTGTTGACAAAGAACTTTATCTAAAAGAACATAGAGCACCACAGAACCACACAAAACAGAGGCTGAAAAGCTGAACAAAACTTTGAGCCTTACTGATCACTTTTTACTGAAAAGAAGGACTGATAAATGATTAAAAAGATGACTGACAAAAATAACTGGCATAGGAGATTGATTTTATATGAAAAAAGAATTCTGAAGAGGTTATAGCTTCTCATACTTAACCACTTACTCCTGGTATAATGAATAGCAATGATAAGGGTAGCAGTGGGCCTGAAGGTATGGAAATCCAGATTTATTTTTTTTTTTTCCCCACTTAAAACCACTGAAAATCTGGGAACTTAGAAAGTTCTGTGTATGTTCTGTTCAATTCAACTTCTCTGCCCTGGCATGAGCTCCCCAGATGCATGGATCAAGGAGAAGAGTATTTCAGGCTGTGAGCCCAATGCCCAGTACACACTAAAAGCAATCCCAGCATTGGCTCAGGTAATGTCTTTTGGGTAAGAAAGCAGCTTTGCAATGCAGTATTTTTAGAGGCAGAGGCTGAGGCTGAGTAGTCAAGTTGTGAAGGTTCTCAGAACTGGGCCTTCATACACAGATTTAGTGACATCAATTCCTGTGCATCGTTCAATTTAGTTTAATTAGCACAGAAATTTGCTAGCTCATTTTAAAGACATACCAATCTATTTGAGATCAAAATAGATCAAAATAGCACACATATTGTTGTGGGAGTCCCGGAAGGCTAATCCATCTGGTAAATCTCCATCAGCTCCCACAGTTCTGTGAAGAATTGTGCCAACACTCATTAAAAATACACAAGCCATATTGGTGAGTTTGAAGGAAGAGATTTCATGCAGTGATAACAGAATAGTTAATAAACTCTAATACAAAACACCATTAGAAGCACAACTCTGATATTGATTGGTGTTTGGGATCCAGCTGCAGTACTTCTCCAGCAATATTTTTTCTGTTCGTTTGTGAAGGGAGCATTGAGAAGAAATTAACTCCAGAGTTTCAGCCCCAATCCTATCTGCCATACCCTCTGCTGGTTTTGACGCAGCTATGCCACAGATCATACTGTGCCAGGATTACTCTGTCCATAGGGACAAGGATCTGCCTCTTAGCATTCCCTTTTACCTGGTTGTCTGCAAATTCTGCCCGTGGCAGCTCTTCTTCAGGATTAGTAATTGAGGAGGGCAAAATGTTACCCAGGAAAGAGACTGTTTTTAGAATTCATGACACTATGTTTCTTGCTTCATCATTTTATTCATTTTTATCTAAGTGCCTTGTAAACATCCTGTTTGACTCATTCTAGCCACACTCCGTATCAGTCTTTAATCAGTAAGAAATACACTTAGACAGAAGCATTGTTTATTCTTCTTGCTGTTCAGAAATTCGCACGACAGCTTTACTCAGCAGATGCACATAAAAATCTGTAATACCTTAATATATGCCTTCTTGTGTAGTCACCAATCTGATTTAATTTCTTTCCATGGCTTGTTTTTTTCAGCGTGCCTTTCTCCACTCTTCCTCTCAACTCTTGCTCTCTTTGCTAGTGACTACTATCTTACCCACTTCAACCTTTCACTTGTACTGCAAAGATGGCATGAAAAGTTGGTTTTCTGTGCAAGGAAAGTATTTTTTCCTATAATCACTCTATTTCTTGTACTATCTAAATCTTTCTTTAAGCAAACCTAGATGTTTACTTGGAAAAACTAGGGATAATCTAATTTCACTAATAAGATAGTGACCACAAAACCCTGTTCCATTTCCAAATGCCTACTTTGGTTTCAGAGCACTCAGAGCTGTTGCTTTTCTTAGAATTGGTCCTTGAGAGTTTTCAGGTGCCCATTTCTAAAGGAAATTAAGCTTATGAGATCCTGACCTCTGTCCATCTGCCATTCCCATAATCAACACCTTTTAAGCTTCATGACCAGTTTCAAACCTGAAGGATGCAGGGCTCAACGAAATAAAGTTCCTACAAGTTTCATGGAAATTGAAGCCTGAGCTGTGACTTTCAATTCAGTCTCAATGACTAAAGCTGCAAGTGAATTGGCAGCTGGAGACAGAACTGTTATCCTGGAGAGCCATCAGCCTGATGCCAATGGAGCAATTTGTTTCCACTGGCCTTACTGACAGATGAAGGATTAAGCCTGCAAGAACAAAATGCTTAAGTTAGTAGAGAGGATGCTTTCGGGATAGTATGGCAATCAAAGCAGTGGTCGAGATATCAGTCAGGTTTTCCATGAACTGTTTTATCCACGTGTATGCTTTCCTAAGGAGGTTACCTTCATTTTTTTTTCCCCCTCATGGATCACAACATGAATCATAACCGTCTTACTGAATCTAATTCCCACAGTATGTTAAATCTGAGGGTCAAATTAAGAAATTAAGCAAATTAAGCAAGAGCTTGGCTCCACTTAAGCAAGAGAAAAGGCCAGGTAAGCAGCAGGTAATTCAGCGCAAAACCTTATTCACACTCCCATTTAAACAGGGTTTATTCAGAAAGCAGCAGCACACACAAGAAGCCAAGCTGTGAGCTCTTCCTAGAATAACAAAGTCAAGACATATGAATAAAGCACACACCTGTAACTTTTTGGTCCCAGTTTCTCCAGGAACCACACAGCCTCTTCCTCTCTCTGTGCCACTCAGCTCAGACTTGCAGTTAAGTGAGTGACATTTTTCCAGAGTGGGAAAGCCCATGAATCCTGCACTTACACACCACATGCCTGTTCTGTTTCGCACATCCTCCCACAGGTGTTCTCTGTCCTTCAGATCTACGTTTTCAAATTCCCTTGTGTTGTCTCCTAGGAGTGATGCCTGGTTTATTGCATCCCAATGGCTTCTTGAGGAAATTGGAGAGATCCCTGTGCACTCATTTCTCATTTGCTTTCTGTTTTTATTTCCTTCTTGTGTCAGAAAGAGGCAAAATATATTTAGGCATATCCCAAATCTTGGGTATGTAATAAACTCCACCCTACAGTCAGTTATACTTCTCTCAGCTATTCCATGAAGCCAGAAGGGCAAACACTCATCCAGGGACCTAATATGGAACTATTCCAGTAGAAAAGGAAGATTTGCTCCATCCCATCTACAGAAGCTGACAAGAAGCATGGGTTAAGGGAGACTTTAAGGATCTTTTCTGCCCTTGCCAAAAATCCTTCTTTTAACTGGAGAAAGAGTAGCCTCTTCTAGTGCCATTAACAAGAAGTAATAAGAGAAAGGCTCTGTGGGCAGCAACTGTTTCTGGAGACAGAATGAGAAGCTCTTTATGACCAAAGACAAAAAACTTGTAATATTCCCAAAGACAGCAAGTAGAAGAACCTCAGGAACTAGAGGAAAATGTTTGTCTGAAAACTCAGGGTTATGATTATGATCCTCCATGTTCATGTTCCCCAAGAGAGCCAGGGGGCTGTTCATTGCCAGCTAAGAAAACTAAGCACAGGTTTTGTTTTGCAAACAGAACTTTGATGCAAGTTCTGCATTTTTTTTTTTTGTATCCCAACTTATATTTGACATTCAAGATAAAATCAGAAAAACAGAAAAAAATAGAAAAAAAATAAAAAATCAGAAATCTGGCAGCTCGCAGACCTGCAGTGCTATGATAGTTTATAGTACAGTAAGTCCAAACTAGAAAAACAAAAATACATCCCCCCACTTCACTCTCAGTGATTGATGATTTTCTTAACAACACTTCTTTGTCCTCAACTCAGTACTAGCCTGAAGAATTAAAAAGTTAAAAACCACAAAATTATTCTGAAATAATAATTCTTGTCTTCCCATCCAAGATTAAATACAATAAAGAAAAATAAACAGATATTTGTGTACTGAGACCCTCATCCAAAGCCCAGTGAAATCCTTGGGAATGCTTCCAGTGACCATAGGCTTTCATTTAAGTCTCATATAGTGAGTGATGTTTTAAAATTAATTCTAAATTGAGAGCCAAACCTCACTGGTATTTAATTTGTTGCCAGAAGCCACACAATAGACCTTTGAAGCAACACTCTTAAAATGCCTAGAAATTCAGATTAAATGACTCACCAATGCTGAACAAATAAGGCGCAACCACGCCTCCTTCTGCTCTTCAGCTTTCTTAAGACACTATTTTCTCTGTGTTGGGTAATATAGCAAAATATTTCAATTTTAATTGTAGATTATGGCTGGCAGATGACAGAATTCTGCTAAGTGGTGACTGGTCAGACAGTGCCTTCTCTGTCTGGGGACACTTCCAACAAAAGCTGAATATTTATATAGAAAAAGTCTGTAGTCCCTTTCTCCAATAAAGCTGAGACTGGAAGCTCTGCCTAACTGGGAATGATATCAGCAGCAGGTGGAACAGGAAGGCAGGGGGGATCTAATCCCTGCTATTTATTTTAAATAAAAATAGCATACCGTGTGTCAGGTGCCAGCGATCTGCCCAGGGCGAACAGAGAGAGTTCTTCCCCAAACTTCCTGCCCCAAAGTTGTGAAAATCTGATAGAACTCAAACATGTTGGTCTCTAAGTGGTGAAGCCCAGGAACTCAAGTTTTGTGTCTCGTGTCTGAATTCTCCAGTGTCTGTAGGGGCAAAAGCATCACACTACCTTTTAATTCATTTTGGGAGAGCTTTGGGGGCAGCATCCCTTCTTGGGGATGAAGACCTAGCTTACTTAAAGGCCTCACAAAATGTGTAAGAACTTGAAAGGACTAAAGCTTTTACTTCTCTAACAAGGATAAATCTCATCAGTGGATTTAACAAAAAAATATTAGCACATCTAAAATGTGGTTTCGTAAATTACACTTCCTCAGAAAGGCAAAAAGAACTGCAGGGACAAGCCTGAAACAAAACCTTGGGTCTCTGCATCATGATCTAAACTAAAATCTCAGTTCTGACACACACCTCTTTATTCCACAGAACAAATCTCAGACCAAAGCCCACTTCACTCGGAGAAACTTTAAACCAGACTTTGAGGTTTAACTCACACATTACTAAAATTAAACACATTTCTAAAATGAAATGTTTTTCTTTAAATAAATCAATGAACACTTGACTTTTACAAGGCAGTATTGAGAAGATGCATCATTGCATCACTCCTTCTAGCACTTCTTTAAATATCCTGGTTGAAGGACATGCTACAATTGCCACAGTGAGTCAACAAAACTGACTCGAGAAAATTTATATAGAATTTTATCTGACCAACAAAAAGCCAACAAAAAAAAAGCCTCTGCATCATTGTGGTTGGTAGTGATTGATCCTGCCACGTTACTACAAACAAAGCATTTGCTCAAAGCATTTGTTTGCTTTCCTTTTACCTGGGGGAATCTGGGATGGGTGAATGCCACAGAACTTAATGGAAACTTTTAATGCAGAAAGGTCACAGGAGCAGATGTTATTTCTTGGGTGAACTGGTTTACTTTTTCATTAGATCCACTTATTTCTGTGGTTGGGTCAGGAGACCAAGACTATGGAGTTAGAGTGATGCTCAGTTCTGTCTGAACTGTTTTGAAGGAAAAGACAGAAAACTTGACACCAGTGGACAGAGATTAAAAGGTTCTACCCCTAAGCAGTTTCTGTTTTCTGTTCACATCCAGAAAGTCATTTCTTACTCCAGTTATGCAATCACAATTACTTCATTTTTGATCTTCAGTTACAGCCACATTTCTTGAAAGCTGCCCAGAAAACCTGGCTGGGACTCAGGTAAAGAAAGAGAGACTGGTGAGTGAGCTGAGGAGGCGAGGTCAAGCCTGAGCTCAAAGCAGCAAGGAGAACAGAAAAAGAAGGAAGGAGCATTAAAAAATGGTGAATGGGTGTTTCTCAGTGTTGCCAGAGAGAAGTTTGTTCCCAGATGGGTCAGTTCACTTTGTCAGCAGACAGGGAAAAGGTGGGAGAAGGAGTGGGGATAGGATGAGGCCTTTTCCCACTGCCAGCATGGAGAGCAAGAGGATGAGAGCAGATGAAGAATAGTGATCCTTGCTGTAGAGAAGGTACCCACAAAATGCCACCATCCCCGGCCAACCCAGCTCTCCAGCCCCCAGCAGATGGGCTTTTTATAGCACCAGGACACCCACAGTGTGAAATACTGGAAAGAAGTTTGCTGGTTTTGCCAGCTCGTTCTTTCACCTGTTTTGGGAACCAGTCCTTGAACATAGAAGAGTTGTGAGGAAATGGCTGTCACGAGACCTTGATGTCCTGAAAAATGGCTCTTCTGACACTGTCCTGGGAGCCCAGAGTATTCAGAGACTGGAGAACCAGCAAAATTCACAGCAGCCCCCTGGAATGGGACCTAATCCAAAATGTGAAAGCTACAAGTGATCACTGAGAAAATAAAGAAATATTTTAGTTAAAAGAGGTGTTTTGAAGAACAGGCATGAGGGGAAGAAAATTCTGCAGTTGTAGGATCATGATGGTCTAAGGAAAGAACTGGGTTAAATCTCTCTCCTTCCAAATCTTCAGCTTTCAGTTTCTATTTGAGCATGATTCCACTTTGAAAAATTAATCACACAAAGGACTGCAGACCTCAAAGCACACCTCTGCTTTCAGTAACCAATGAAACTAAAGAATATAGATTCACAGAACCATTAAGGTTGGAAAAGACTTGCAAGATCATCAAGTCCAACCTTTAAATTTCTTTGTTGCTTCAAGTTGCTAGAGAAACATAAATTATGCAGATCTTCATTGTGTCAACACTTCCAATAAGAGAAACTATTGAGTTCTCACAGAGTTGAATTTTGAACTGCTGCTGGTATCTTATTTCAGAACATTTTTCTTCCCTAAAAAATACCAATCCACAAATTATTATTGCACAGTGAAGAAATGTCTCTCTTAAAAAAAACCAAAATAGACCAATATTTTTTTTTCTCATAGTTAAAAGCTAGACAGATGAGAGCAAGAACCTGCAGCTCTAGGTAGTAGAAAGGACACAGACCACAAATACAAATCAAACTTATGAATAGTTATAATAACCCTTCACTATATACTGCTCCCTGCTCCCCTTTCCAGAACATCAAACAGATCCTACAAGGGAGCATCTTTGGGTTGTTACAAGCAAACAGTGAGGTCTGGTGGTGAACAAATGGGCTCTGGCAGGGTGGAACTGCTGGCACAATTTAACACTTGCATTAAGGGAACAACAGAGATTACGTGGGCAGGTATTGGAACCTGGCAGCAGTCTGGGAAGGAACTTTGGAAAGCTGTCAGAATGGTGGGGAAAGGAGGAGAGAGGAAAAGAGTTTGGGCTGTTGGGGTAAAGGCCTCATTGCACTTGGCAGCTGCAAGGCACTTTAAACGGGCCAGGTTTGTAGCCATGTATATTCAGCAGTTTAGGAAAATAGAGTTGTTGTTCCTGCCGGGGGAGGGAGCAAATGAGGGAAATCAGCAACTTCACAAACTCATCTTGAAACTTCTGTTAAGGAGCTTGTAATTCTTTAACAATGTTAAACAGCCTGGGGATGGCACTGCAGGGTGTCGTCTCACCTCTGGCAGCTCCTGGTCCACAGCTCCTGCTTTTGAAGCAGCTAAAAACTTCTCCCTATACTCTGCATACATTTTTAAAAAAGGATACAGTAACATTTTGGTCTTTTCTGTCGTTTTGGATTAGATCTCCATGTTAAAAGTAAAACATGAGCAGAATTTGTTCAGGCCTGGGAACTTCCCAGTCTGGTAGGAATTCTGGAATCCACTTTCCTTTTCTCCATCTTACTTACTGAAATGTCTGCATATCATGTTTAATAATGATCTCTGGGGTGAGATAGCTTTTTCTATGGTCATTCTACCTGTTTGGAAAGCACAGTGCACAATGAATACTGAAGACAGCTGTACTCCTGAAATTAATCTTGGATAACGTTATCTAAATAACATCATTTGAAAAATGAACAGACTTCTGTGAAAGGAACTTTCCTACATAAAGGGATAATTTTTAACTCAGTGGCTAGTTGAAAGGGAAAATTTGAACATTTGTTTTATGTTATTGTGGAGAACCACCATGTGATTCCAAAACTAACATCCCAAACCAACATTTAAGAAAAAAAAAACACAAACAAAAAACCAACAAAAACCATCCAGGAATGAGACAGCAAGCACTTAAAAGCCTTTTACACGTGAAAGGAATTTAATATGAGAAATGTAGCTTATCGAAATACATAATTCTGTTTTTTATATTTCATGGCTACATGCTTAGAAATATTCAGGCATGTGGAGCCGGACACAATTTTAAAAAATTACAAATTGTATTTTTCTGTAGCTGAGGAAATAGTTTCTACAGAATAATGACCAGCATTTTGAACTGCATCAACACAAACTATATTAAAATGCATAACAACACATTTTGGCTATTAATTATATATTAACTTTGTTCCAGTGCTCTCGACTGGCTTTTGGGAAGTTCTGCTCTGTTCCATATGGGTAAGGTTTGCTTTCTGCCCTAGAGGCAGTTCCTTAAGCTTCCAACTGCCAGGAATATGCTGTGCTCACTGTGACACATAGAAAGGAGAGAAAACAGCTCTTCTAAATAACTTTCTAAAAGCAGTGGGATGTCACGGAGCAGTAGAAAACGTACAAGAGTGCAGTTTTCACAAACAAAGAATAGAGACTGCTAACTCATCTTGATGGAAACAAGGATATTTTCCCAGTTCTTGCAGTTACTTTGCAGTGATGCAACACCCTCCCAGGGATCACGTCTGTGATTTCTGGGTGACAGCCGGTGCCTCTGCTCCCTGGGAAGGGACTCCCCTGGTCCCGGTGCTACGAGGCTTCCCTCCTAGCAGAGAGAAGTGCGGCACTTGCTCGCTCTCTCAGGGCCCGACTCCAAGTCTCCAGGAGAAAGTGGGAACCTTTCCAGGGACTTCCACGCACTTTTGGTGAGGCCCTGACCGATCCACGCACAGCGTTCCCACCGCGCAGCGACAGCTCAGCTCCTAGTGTCCCTTCCCACCTGGCCCCTCTGGAAGCCCTTAAACCCTCGCCTCCTTCCTGCCTTCTCCACGGCCCATCGGAGCCGCGCTCCCCGGGGTGCAGGCCCGGGACACGGCCCCGCCGAGGGGTTACGGAACGCCGAGCGCCTCGGAGACCGCGCGGCTCCGTGCGGCGCTCCGGCCGGGAGCCCGCGGCCCGCGCCCTGGCTGTGCTGGGTCCTCCCGGGGCATTGCGGGGGGCTGACAGCCCCCGCCAGAGCCTGCCCGCGGCGTGCCCGCCTCCGCCCGGCCCCTTGGAGCTCCGCAGCCCCCCGCACCCGGGGGCCCGTCACTCGGAGCGCGCTCCGTACCTGAGAAGTCGGCGAGAGCCGCGACCTCCGCTCCGCACACAAGGACCACGCAGGACAGGAGGCGGAGGAGCTGCCCGGGCTCTACCTGTGCGCGGCGTGGGTGCTGCCCCGCATCCCCGTCCCTCATGGTGCGGGAGAGGGCGGCTCGGGGCGGGGGGCAGCCCCGCCGCTTCACATGGTGCAGCCGGTCCCGGCTGGCGGTGCGGCCCCCCCGGGCCGCCGGGCGCCCTCGGGGTTGCCCCTGCCCCGCGCGGGAGAAGGAGGAGGAAGAGGAGAAGGGGGAGAAGGAGGGCGAGGGCGGAGCAGCCCTGCCAGCGGCCGCGGCGGGAGCGGCTCCAGCCGGCTCGGACACTCGGGACGCGGGGGCGGTGGGGAAGGGACGGGAAGGGACGCGGGCTCCCGGCGGCGCCGCGCCGGGCACTGCCCTCGGCGCGCATCGTGCGGCCGGGCTGACTCAGACCCGGCCGCACCTCGCCCGCCCTCCCCGGCTCTCCCCACCCCTCCCCGAGCAGACCGCGCCTCCTTCCCGGTCGAGCTGCTCGATTTCACCGTCTCGCCCCTCATTCTCGTTTGGCAACGGCTGGAGGACTGTCACTGACTTACACACACACACCGCCACTCGTGACCACATTTCCCCGCTTGTGTTTTTCCCGAGACAGGTGCAAGGTGCTGCCCCATCACTCCCCGTCCCCCGCAGCCCAGCTTCCCTGCTTTCCCTACTCCAGATGCCCTCGGCCCTCGTGCTAGACTCTGCCAGTCTGCTGCTGCAGCCCCACTCCTGCCTTTATACCTCGGCTCACGGGTCTCTGAGGGAACACAGCTGGGACCTACGCCTGGCAGGATCTCTGGATGAGGGATTTCAGTAGGTAAACAGCACCGACTCTTCCACGTAGCAAAAGGACCTTCTCACAGCCCCGCAGCTTTACGACTCTAGTTCAGCGTGCCTTGAGTTTGAAGTGTGTAGGCTTGCCTTAAAGTTTTCACTGCAAAGTGAGGAAACATCTTGAAGTTACTTTGAGAGAGTTCAAGTTGTTCCCTGAAATCTTTTGTGATACAGAAAAGTGAACCAACGAGAAGTTCAAACAAATTGTCATTACTACCTGCTAAACTACCTTCAAATGTAATTTGGTGCTTTTTTAAGATATGAGGGACTCAAGGGAATAAATCAGGATACTCATTTCCCAGTTCCTGTAAGAGCTGTCCTCAGGAAAGAGAGCTTAGAACCAACACTGGGAAATGGGGCATGAAAGCATCTTTTTTCCTGGGGCTGTGCTGGGGTGTAAAGTGTGTAAACATGAATATCCAGCTGTTCACATCCTGCCAAGCATGTTCACACTGATCTTTCTCCTGAAAAAAACCACACAAGTGAGTAGGTGAAAGATAATGGAACCAAACGAATTGTGTTAAATCTATTCCTCTCCTCCTGTTCCAACCGAAGTTGGAACACATCCAGATTTGAATTTCTAACATTTGGCACCTCTTTTCAGAGGTTACACTGAACTTTGACCAACTTGATCTTCACATTTGAATCTGAATCCATTTTTGTTCCTCACCCTCTCCCTCTTCACACACAGAAAAACGACAGGCTAACACATTTATTAGACTATGCTTCCTTAGTCTTGGGCAGATAAGAGCAAAACAGGTTTCACATGAACCTGTCCGAGGTCAGGGACATTCCATCAAGTGTTACTGAACTCAGACAAATGGCATCAAAGGTTCCGAAGTAACAGTATAAAATCACTCTGAAACATCTGCAACCGCAAACACAGACAGGGAGAGAACAGTAGCTCTACAGGTGAAGCCCTGGCTTCTGGCTGCTTCAGATAAGGACAGTGTTTGCCTCTGAACTGAGCCAGTTACCCTCTGCCTTCCAGGTGGGGAACTGGAAGGAGACTTGTGGGAATCTCCCCCACTCCCCTCCTTTTCCCCCTAGACCTTCCCTTACCTGACCATTCAACCTGACACTTGCTGTCTCAGGTCAGTCCCACCAAAGGCAGAAATGAACGCTGGGGAACATGTAGCACAGATTTTTACAAAGAAAGCATTTGGAGACTGTACTTGGATCCTCTAGAAAGGTGTTTAGATGATTAGGGTGAACTTACCTGTCTATCCCAGCTTCCTAGTTGCCATAACTACATACCTGCCATAACTTCATGTGAGTGCAGTCAGACCATTTCTGGCTTCAGGATGCCAAACCTCCACTCTCTATACAGCCAATGGAGAGATATCTCATATTCAGGCCACCTGCTACAGCTCGAACAGGAAGTGTTTCACCTCCTTCTCCCACATCTGCTCTTTAATCCCTGTAACGTTAATGTCAATAATTACCAGTCTGTTGTGAGTGACTGGGTAGGCAGTGGATCTGTGACAAGTACACAATCAATGCAGAACAATTTATAAGCATCAAAAATAACTGGGAAATATCCCATACTTGTGCTTGAAAGGCTTTGAATTCCTGACAGGGCTGTTGCCTGAGCGCACTTGTGAATCTTCTCTTCCCAGTGAGATAACACAGCTTTTTCTAGCCTGGTGGTACTGTAAGCAAAAGACCATCCCAAGCGCAGGAATTGGGCCTGGTATGCTTTTGGCACTGTGCAGTTATAACCCAAAGGCTGTTTCCAAGTGGAATGGCTGAACTAGGAGAAGTTTGAAATGCAGGTAACCTCCAGGGAGGTGAAGCAGTGAGAGTGGAATGACAGCAAAAGAGGCAGCTGGGTGGTTCTGCTTGTAGACATCTGCCTTCAAGGGAAGCCTTCCTATGGAGAAGGAAAACTTCTGGACACTGTGGCTGACAGACTGAGGACATGCTTTCAGTAGAATGGCATTGATATTTTTTTATATAGATATACTTTTTTTTCTTTCTTTCCCCTCTGAATTTGGGCTACTTTGCTATTCAACATTCACCTAAAACCAAGTAACCTAAAATATATAAAGTGTTTTTGCAAATCTCTGCTATTCCCTGTGATGGGTAGTGCTTCAATAGTAAACTTGGGGACGATAGTGTAAAACACAAAGGCAAGAAGGGGGAAAGTGTTAATCATGATGTGTAAAATGTGTCTCCTTGCAGCAGCCTTGAAAGCAGCTCCTACAAGCTGGCATTGCTCAGTTGCTGGAAGACAATACAACTAATCCAGACATGTTCAGCATGTAGAATTACAGAATCTCAGCCTTGTCCTTTCCTCACGAGCAACAGGAATTAGATTCCCTTTTTTTCCCAAAGAAAAAAAATCACATGAAAGTCCAGAAGTTGGAATATCCAGAAGAGATATCACATCTGCTTCAGACAGTTTCTCTTTTGAACCTGGGGGGAAAATAAATTATTTCACAGTGCCAGAAATACAGGAATTGTGTTGTTAAATGGAAGCTTTGCAAAAGCAAAGCCAAAATCTGAGTACTTAACTTCTTTTTCTCCATATTATTCATTTTTCCCTGAACTTCAGCCAAACTGCCAATAAACTCATATCATGGCTTAGTCTATGGAAATTCCAATAAAATTAGTACATCAGTTAAGAAGTAAACAATGTGAAATAAAAGTGAATGTGAAAAAAAAGAATGTGAAATAAAATAGATGGTTGAGTTAGACAGCCTTAGATTTTCTATTAGTGAAAAAAATCACTAGATCTATTGTACAATAACAAAAAATTGTCAGAAAAATATGACAGAAATACTTCTTCACACACACACACACACACACACATCTGTGTGTGTACACTTCTCCCCACTATACCTGCTACTGCTTTTTCTTCCTGCTTTCTCCCCTATAAGTTTTTAAGAGCCGATATTCATAATTTTCATTCTATTCTCCCAGAATAAAGTTTCCAATAAGTTCCCTAATGTTCTTTTTGGCTTTTGAGGATTAAAACAAAAAACAAAAAACAAAAAAAAAAAAAAAAAAAAAAAAAAATTTGAAAACAAACCCCCAGGCTTTTCCCACATTTTTAAAAGCTTTATATTCCTGCATTCTGACACAGACAGAATCTACAGGACAGTTCAAACAAGTGGGTTGCTATCCTCTCTCTGTTTCTATGGAAATGAGTGTCAGGCCATTTAAAACAAAGCACATACTTTACAGTAATCACTATATGGTGATTATTTAAAATAACAGAGCACATTTTTCCCAATCCAACCTCTATTTCTATGGATACAAACTGAAAATAGTTGTAGAGAAGCCTTTTCCATAGTTTTTCCTAACTAAATGTTTTTCGGATGCTCTAAGTTCTCACAAGGTACTACTGATAATAAGATCTAACAAGACCTTCAAGTGTGCTGCAATTTGAACTTGAGAAGACCAATTCTGTGAGTTAGGAAACATTCTCGTGTGTGTAAATAGAAATTTGAATGAATACTGAGTGCAGTATTCCACCCAGCAGGTTTAGAAGGAGTGGAAATATTTCTTGGAAATATTTTCTGGAAATATTTGTTTTCTGCTATTTTTTGACTCGCTTCAGAGCATGCAAACTCAACTAAACAAGGTTTAAGTTTTGTGGTCATGAGCTGCTCCTTGGCCAAATTTGTGATAACATCATAGAGACCCTGACCGCTTCACAGGACAGAAGATGTGACCCATGAAGTCTGTAAAGCCAATCTTCTCACATTTCATTTGGAAAGAAACCTCACTCCATTTCCTCCCCAGATGCAGCAGAAAGTCCCCACTCCTCACCCTCCCGAATGCTGCCGGTCTTGCTGGCACTAGTCCTGTACACAGATTATTTTTTTCCTAGCAGTGCACCTGGCACTTGTATAGACATGAAGTAAGAGGCATGTCCCATCTGACAGAGCTTACTGCTGGAAACAAGAGAAAACATGACCTAAGGTGGAGGCAGAACAAATGCACCAAGGAAAAGGCTCTGGCTTTGTTGTTATTGCCCTCTTAAAGCACCCAAGTTGTCCCTGGTCACTTCCTGACATGATGCTTCAAAGACACACTGGGAGAGACACCACGTGTCTTGCCTCAGTTTAGGAAGGACGTTAGGACAGAGTTGCTGGGTGGACCATGGTCTTGGAAATCAACCTCCTTGTGAAAGTGCTTTATTACAGTTATATGAGCCTGCCTTTGATGGGTTGTTGTCACTGTTCCCCTTTAATGAGTATTTGAGCTAAGATTTTCCAAAATGACTAATGATTATGTATTTGAAATTCAAGACTGAAGCTTTTTAAAGCCACACAATCAATGTCAAAACAGAAAAAACTGTGGCTTTTCCAAGAGCCTTGAAAAAATCAGGCTTCAACATCTCTCAAGTCAGGTATGCAAAGGCATGGAAAACGCGTAGTGTTTCAGAAAAGAGTAGCCCATATCAATATCTGTGAAATCAGTGAGACTTAATAGTTTGGAGATCCAGACTTTAGACTAATTTGACCTGAGCACTGTGAAATTAGAAGCAAATAACAACATTTGAAAATAATATTGCAGTGTTTGTAAATGCCTGCTTTTCCCATCAGGACTGTAAGGGTTCCCTGGTAAATTCTGTGACTCAGTGACTGTGTCAAACTAACTCAGACTGGATGATGCTTGAAGATTATTCCATGTGTAGAACATGGGAAGGATTTCAATACACAGAAGATATCCTGAGTATCGCAGTAGATATTCAGAGGTGCTTTCAGCATATTCCTCCTCTAGCTCTTCACGGCCTGCTCATTGACCTCCCCACTTTCCTGTCCTCTTCCCCTCTTTTCTGGTGTTTCCACCCATCTTCAGCACCTGAGCATACAGTCCAGTTCTAGATTCACACCATGCTCTGACTCAAACCCCTGATGCTCATAATGCCTTGTTGGCAGATCCTTCCATATCGACAGGCTCTAATATTCTCATGGGAGGAAGGTAAATTGCCATCAGTCACTCTTAAAATGCATTCCCTGCACTCCAGCTGGAATAACTGTGGGATTGGAGGAGGAGAGGGAAGAGGAGGAGAGGTGATTTTGTTTTACAGCATCTAGAGTAAAAAAAGTTGTGGTTTTACTTCAGCCTTGCTAGCCCACTCTTCTCCTGGATCCATACACTGACCTTGCACATCACCTGGACTCCTCAATGCCAAACTTCAGGAATTCAAGCTCTGAAATGACTGTGTCTCCAAGTGTATGAGTTAGCACTGGGCTGATCCAAGCAAGGATTATGGGAGTGTGGGGTACAGGGCATTCAGACATGCGAGGACAGAGATTGGGAATGTTCCCTTCTCGGGAGGCTGTGCTGAGGAACTGGTACTGATAGCCCATGTCTTGGCAGCATCCATCCTCTCTCCGTTATCCCATGGCTCAGGGTGTCAAAGGCTGGAAAGCAGGAAGATTTGACAAAGAGCTCTATGTCACACTTGAAATTTTGGGAAAAAATGAAGGAAACTTTTCTGCAGAATAATTGAGTAAACTTAGAGCAAACATTGAGAACTACAGTTTTAAAGACGTAATTTTGGATTCAATCCATTCCCTCTGAATGCTTTCTATAGTTAATTTCTACATAAAATGAAAAAATTATTTTAAGAAACAAATGCATTTCTTACTAAAGTAGTGTAGGATAGGGGATCACAACTCATGGGCAGCCTTGAAGTGAAACCACCACAGGGATTACTGTAACTGGGGCTCCAGTACCCAAACACCAGTGGCTTTAAAGGACAGATTTGGGCTGGGATTAGCATGGGCTATATAGCTGGGCTCATGCACAGGTCTGTTAGCAGTCCTACTCAGAGACAGTCCCTCATCTGTAGGGAGAGGTTGAAGGCCTGGAGATCAGGCTGAGTTTGGGAAAGATTGCGAGGACCTGGTTAGGGAGTGGTGTAAATGCATATCAAAAAACTTAATCTTGAGGGGTGGCAAGTATTAGCTATAGAACAGCATGTATCTATAGCTAAAGGCTGGAGATAGGGAATGGCTGAGAAGGACAGGAGAGGAACCTTGGTGAAGCTTTTGCATTAGAAATGGCCTCATCTGTCAAACTAGATTTTTGTCTTCAGGATTGCATGAGTGAGGATCCCACAGCGCAGGAAAAGGTTCAGGATTGGGAGGCAAAGGCAAGTTAGGCAGGACGGCAGGGCTGGGGCTTGGCTGTTTACACACTGGGGCAGTAAAGGCTTCAGAGGTCGTAACTGAGGCAGGAAAGAGTCACTTGGCTCAATTAGTCTTGTATCTAGACCTGTTCCTTGAACAAGGCGAAGAGCTGAGCTTCATGCAAGGGACCAGGAATTGTTTTTCAGACTTGAAAATGCCAGAGGGGCAGTGTGTAATTTGGACGTGATGATACGTACATCTGACAAGAATCACAGAAGACTATTTTGATTTACTGAAAAACTGGGCAGCCCAGAAGCTACTACTTGACTCATTTGCTGCTCCCATCTGTTGGACACCTAAGCACAACAGAGCAGATGAATTTTGTCTGAGCCTGAGACATTTACGGACTGGCCCTCCATAAATGCTGCTTGCCAAAAAACAGACTTGGGGGAGGAAAGTTGTCAGATATAATAGAGAAAGAAAAGGACACGAGCTTCTAAGTGCATTCCAGCACAACATGGAAGTGACCTGGCTGGAAATGAAACCAGCAGTCTTCTTCCCCAGCCTCCTTGAAGCCTCTAACTGCTACACAGGCAGTGAGGGAGCAAATAATTGAATTTCAAGTTAAAATAAAAATAATTTTTGGTGGAATTCTGCAGTACTTTTTAAAATACTAGATCTATGAAATATGGTGTGCTGATAGCTATCAGGCTTGTAAGTCTGGTAACAAGGACTTTTACCTTGAAGATCTCAGTATGGGTACTTTGAGCCTTTTAAAACTGTGTTAAATCAAATATTTTTCCTAGTTCTACTAGCTCTAGCCTTCCTTTTAATCCCTTCAATAGCAAAGCAAGTTCCTCTTGAGAATGTTATTTACTTTTCATATTATGTGCCTATCAATTTCTGCAATTGCAAATGTATTTGGATACCTGCATAAATTTAAGCTTCAAGAAAACTGTAAGGCTGAAACGAAGGATTCCCATCATCCAGAAGAACCACCAAAAATGTTTAATGGAAGAACTGAAAACTCTGTATCTTTGCATAGAATTTGCTGTACTGAGGTGAGTTCCAAACGGAACTGCCATCTAAACGAGCAGAAAAATAGTTGGAATGTAGTGAGTTAAGTTTAAGTATTCCTAGAAATAGGAATTATTTGCAGAGCTTGGAGCATGATATCACTAGCATATGTTTTTAGCTTTGTTCTTATAAACTATTTGTAAAAAGCTCTTGTACCTAGTGTCTAGCAATTAATATTTTCCCATTTCATTTTTTTTCCCCAGTCTCATGTACTCATTTTATCCTTTTCTGTCTTCTAACTTCACCTTCTTTTATTTTGTTCTACCTTCTGTTCTCAAATCATCGCAGCATCTTCCATTTATATGAAAGCATTTGTTCCTATGCATCCTAAGTCTTAGAATGGCTGTGAATGTTGCCCTCTTCTGGATCACTTTTTTTTTACAGTATTTTGCTAAAAACCCCAACAAACCGAGTTTGAAAAAGCCCGTGCAGATACTTATGTTGCCTTTATTACTTGCACATATGAAAAAAAATTCGGTTTGGATTTGGATAGATCTTTTACCTTCATTTTTTTCTTACTGAAATGATCTCCTTATCTTCCACTACTGCTTCAATTGTCATTCCATATGTACAAGTTTATTAGAACAAGGCTTTTTCCATTCCTCCTTATCACTGTGCTTGTCCTGGAATAACTCTTGCTGAAAGGAAGGCAAGAGTTTAGATTTTAATTAATCTAAGCCTGCCCTCTGGCAGTGGGAAGCCATTCCCCCTTGTTCTATTACTCCTTCCCTTGTAAATAGTCCCTCTCTGTCTTTCCCATGGGCCCGTTCAGGTACTGGAAAGCCACAGTTAGGTCACCCCGAAGCCTCTCCCTTTCCCGGAAAGAGAGGAGTACCTGAGAAGTTGTCTCCTCTCCCTGCTTCCCGGCATTCCGTGCTTTCCCCTTCTACTCCGAAGTTTAAGCCGTGATGGTTTAGGATCACAGCGGGCTGCAGTCCTGGGAAACTGGGATGACAAAAACCTCCTTGGCCTTGCAAGCAGCGATGGATAAGAAACTGCTGCAGATGGGGTATTGGGAAGGAATTCCTCCCTGTGAGGGTGGGGAGGCCCTGGCACAGGGCGCTCAGAACAGCTGTGGCTGCCCCTGGATCCCTGGGAATGTCCAAGGCCAGGCTGGATGGGGCTTGCAGCAACCTGGGTTAGTGGAAGGTGTCCCTACCCATGGCAGGGAGTGGGAATGGATGGTGGAACGAGATGATCGTTACGGTCCCTTCCAAACCGCTCCATGGTAACTACTTTTAACTCTTTTTGCCCACCTGGGCACTGCTCCCGGGGAAAGCCCTCCCGCTCGGCCGGGCCGGGGGCCGCATCAGCACCCCACCTCCCGGGAGCAGGACGGCCCCGAGCTGGGCCCCCTCCACCCGCCCCTTCCTGCGGGAGCGGCGGCGGTTCCGGGGTGGGGCCGAGTCGGGCATGGCCGGGAAGCGGAGCAGCGAGGTCGGAGAGCGGAGCGGGGAGCCTGCGGCCAAGCGCGCCTGTGGCTCGCGGGACGAGGAGTTCAATGGCGTCCGCTTCAAGGCGCTGCTGCGGGACCCCGCGACCGCCGCCAAGGGTGAGGGGCTCTGCAGGGCGGGAAAGGCGGGGGCTGAGGCGGCCCCGGGGTGAGGCGGCCCCGGCGGCCGGCCCGGGAGACGTCGTGGGGGTGGCACCGATGCTGCTGGTGGGGATGGCGCACATGGGCACGGCCCGGCCCCTCAGAGTCCCGCCCGCGGGCGGCTCGGAGCGGCCCCCACACGTGGCGCTGGTGCCCCGGGTGACGCTGTGGCTTTGCAGGGCTGGAGACCTTCGTGTCCGTCGCCAAAACGCTGCCATCCCCCCACGTGTACGATGTTGTGGAGGGATACGTGAAAATTTCCATGGAGTGTGCTGAGATATTCAAACTTCTCGATGGAGAAAGGAAGCCTGAAAATGAAGTAAGTTGGACATGGGGTTTGTAATTCAGGGACTGGCTGCTACAATCCCAGCAATCCCACCCTGAAGAAGAACCAACAAAAGGTCGGCGAGGAACAGTCACAGCCCCTAAGGCTGCCAGAACTCCAGGAGCGTTTGGACAACGCTCTCAGCCACAGACTGGGATTGTTCGGGTGTCCGTGCAGGAGCAGGAGTTGGACTGGACGATCCTTGTGGGTCCCTTCCAATTAAGGTTATTCTGTGGTTCTATTGAATAAGTGCTTTGTGATGTAAATAACTCTGATAATTTAATACAGTTTTAGTTTGTTTTGGTTTTTTTCTGGAAGTACCAGTGGCAGAAGGACCTACCAAGTGGGAGACACTCTTTTCAGTTCATAGATGTTCCTGGATTTAAGGACACACACAACCAATAGTCCTGTCCAAATCAAGCTGTTAAGGTTCTTTAAATGTTATCAAAAGACTAGGGGGATCAATAGAAGCAGTTAAGAAAGCAAAACAAAAGTAGTCTAGTGAAAGTAAATGTTTTTAGATAGCTGCCTGATACATCAGTATTTCTAGGAAGCCACTGGTAAAGTTGACCTCATTTTTCATATTTCAGCTGGGCAATTTATCTTCATCAGAATATGATGAATAAGCAAAGAGTTCAATAACTTCACTGTGAATGCTGGTGCAGCACTGCTATCCACTTGCAATGTAGTATTATATTGTGTGGCTTTTTAACCATCATTTGGCTGTTCTTTGCCTTTCAGTATCATTTCTATCTGTGTAATGACAACCTGTGTTGTGTTTGGTGACTGTCTTTCCTCAATATCCCATTGCTAATGGAGTGTGCTGTTTGTAATGGGCACAGCCCCAGTGCAGTATGGCTTCTGGATTCTTCTGGAAGGAATTAATTGCAAGACTGGAAGAGCCACGATGTTTTTCTCCAGCATATTTCATTTTTCGCCATCCACTTAGGAGCAATTGTCTCTTGAAACATTGATTCCTTCAAACTGCATGCTCTCAGAAGTTATCTTTTCAAAGAGGAGGCATTAATTTGAGAGAGAATCTAGAAGTTAACATCACTTTCATGTGTAGAAGCTTTCCTCTTGGTGTGGGGTTACTCTTTTTATTAATGGTGCTTGGCTTTTATTACTGTGTGCTCAGCTAATAATTTCAAGTCTTACCTGATACTATCAGATATTAACATACTTTTTTATCCTGCAGATGCTGTTAATCTTTCAAGCTCTAGAAGCCATTTTACTGAGGACAGCCAGTGACCTCTCACATTTTTCTGTTGTTGGAATGAATATTGTCAAAAAGTTGATTCATTCCTATATGAAACTGGTCTATGCTGCTTTGTATTCTGAAAATCACAGGTAAGTCTTCTTGGTGCTGTGGTGGAGAATCTCTGTCAATTGATCTGGAGGGACTGTACTAGACCTTGCAAAATTCATCTTGCTAATAATGTTATTGCTAATAATCCACCTTTATTTAATAATCCTTTACCACTTGTCATAAAAGAATGCTTGTGGAAGTCTTTGCAAAGTGGAAGCTCTGATATGTCAAACAATCCAGTGCTGTAGGATACTTTCCTGAAGCTGTAGTTTCCATCAGTTGGGCCTGTCCTGGTGAGAGCTAGCATGCGTGGTACCTTGAGTCCTGTTATTTTAATGCTACTTGATTTGTGGGGTAAAATGTACTGTTGAGAACAGGGCTGGGCAGTCTTTCTGTGATGGCAAAAAGAGCTGCTCTTGAGTGCTTTATTTCCCTGTATTTTTTGGAGTCAGATTTCCATGTTTATAATGTCTTTCAGACTGGCTTTTCTTTTGTAATTTTTTTCAGTCTCTTAAATCTGAGGTAGTTTTAGATTGTTGAATAACTGTGTTGTCTAGTCCAGAACAAACCATTTTTCATGCTTATGTGGAAAGGGGAAAGAAGTTGCAAATGCCAGAGACGTTTCAGTGCAAACCTTGGAGGAATAGGAAAGTGGAGAAAGAAACAGACTGAAATTTGCTTGTCCAAGCCAAATGACTCATCTTTCAGTCTTTGAGCAGAACTGGAAAAGCTTTCTCTGCTTTCCCAGTTCATAGACAGTGCTTCCCGCACTGCACAGTTGATCTTATTGCAGCAGGCATTTTAACTGGACAAAGAATCTTAAGTAGGTGTACCAGAAACAAATTTTGAAGCTGTGCACAATCTGCACTTCTGATTAAGTGTTTAAAGATTGTAGGTTCTGGAGATATCCTTCTTGAACCTGCACAGAGGAGGCTTGCAGATTCCTGATGGGAGATGCTCTGCATTTTCTGTGCAGCCACTTTGATGTACAGAGGGATTTTCTTTACTGTATGTCTAGATGAGATCTCTCCTTGAATCACATGACTTTTTACACATTGTTCATGACAGAAACAAGATGGACAGGTTATAAATCTGTTCATGGTAGTGGTGTTATGATCAGATGGTGGAGGTCTGCAGTCTCGTGTGCAGTGGCCCTGACATATTCCCACTGAAATAAATGGCAAACCTCTATAAATTGAAGAGTCCATAGAACTATAGAATAATGAAGGGTTGTTTAGTCCAACCCCACTGCCATAAACAGGTCATCTTCAAGTTATTAATTTTGACACTTTCTCCCTTTTAAACTACTTTATAAAGGGAATATCCAGCCTCACATTACAGCTTAATTTTGGGGAAGAATATAAAAAGGCATTTCCTTCTCCCTTCTTCCCTCGCCCCTCTTTTCCAGCTGCTGTTATTACTGCCTAAAATAATTATTTTCGTTGTTTATCTTCCCTTCTGTTTTCTCTTTTAAGTTTTAATCTCTTGGTTTGGTGTTTTGTATAACCATCATCCTGGAAATAACCTGCGGGTTTACCTCTGCTTTGTTTTTTAGGATGAGCCGGGGATGCCTTACGCTGTTGTCGGCAATGGTGGCCCAGGGCCCAGATTCAGCAAGGGATGTGTATAGTCATTTTGATTTCAATAACAAATACCTGCCTGGATTGTTGAAAAAGAGCTGTAAGCAGGTAAATTAAGGTGCTGCATGCCATGGAATGCTATGCCATGGCTCCACCGGCTTTTTTAGCTAACTATTTAGAACAAAGCTGTTGCCAATGTTTCCTGTATTTTTATCTGCAAGAGCATAACTCTCCCTTCTTTTCCTGTGTCAGGCTGAGGTCCTTGATTGGGCCTAACACGTTTGCAGACACGTGTTTGCTAAAAATAGTCAGGATTTATCCAAAACAGTGCTTTAGAACAATAATATTTATGTGCCATTTCAAATGCAAGTGTATAACAAATCCAATATTGTTTGCAATGTTGACATATTGTTTCTGGATTTTAGAAATTACTTGCAGAGTGAATGTGTACATTTGTGTTGGATTTGTGTTATCTGAGATGAAAATTCAGACTTTTTCTTTATAAAGCAATCAAGTGGAAGGCAAAAAACCAAACACATCCCTTTTTCCCTGGAACCACCTTTTATAGTTCTGGAATTGTCAGATTCCATGGGTTTTGACCTCACTGCAGGAGTTGTCTGTTGGAGTACCTCCACCCTTAATTTTAAATGCTTGGGTGTAGTCTTTTGACCACAAGCTGCTTAAATGTGTAAGATAAAAGGAAACAGGCATCTAAAAGGTCTTACTCTTGTACAGCTTTCAGTAAAATTATGTCACAGCTGGCTATCAGAGGTGAGTTTTTAATGCAAAAATACCAGGCTCAAAGCTTACAGAAAAATCTTGTTTGTTTCTCCTTATTTTTTCTTTCAACCATTTCATGAGTCCTTGCTGCCTTATCTTTTGCCTATTCAGAATCTTCTTTCAGGCTTCTTTACAAGCAGCTTAATTTTGCACAGCAGTTTAAAAAAAAATTGTAAATCATGGTGGGACTCTGTCAGGGAATGTAGTGATAGGACGAGGGGTGAGTTTTTTTGAAAGAGAGTATATTTCCATTAGATATTGGGAGGAGATTCTTGGCCATGATGGTGATGAGATGCTGTCCAGCACAGGTTGCCTAGAGAAGCTGTCACTGCCCCATCCCTGGAAGTGTCCAAGGGCAGGTTGAATAGGGCTTGGAGCAACCTGGGATAGTGGAAGGTGTCTAAGTTCAGTGATGCAGGGTTTGGCATGAAACTGCTGTTAATGTTTCCTTTTTCTTTAAATCTGTGGCCTGGTCTCATATACTGAGAATTCAAAAGTGTGTGAACTAGTACATTTTCCTTTTTATGTAAAAGTGATCTGCTTAATGCAAGAAGTTTTTTAGCTGAACACACTGTGGATGTGTTTCATGTAAATGTATGTCTATGGCTGCATGCAACGTTTAAAGAAGTTGCTTCATTTACCTGTTTATGGCACTTTTAGGGATAATCAGCAGTAGCAGTATTGATTCTGCAGTTGGGTACAATCTGTGTGCTAACAACATTTTTTTCTCCTATATTTACATTTTTATATTTCCAGGGGAGAGCAGATGTCCGCATGGCCTATATTCAGTTTGCTCTGTCTTTTCTCATTGCGGGTGACAATGCAATCTTGGCACAGGTGCTGGAATTAAAAGGTACTTCATAATTGCTTGTTGGGTTTTTAAGGCTCAGTCATTTATAGGTGATAATAAATATGACCTAATTAAAAATGTGAACCAGGTAGAGAGCACTAATAAGAAGCAAAATATATGTATTTTAATCTTATTAACTGAAAAGCTTTAAACTTCTTTGGTAATATAGTAAATAAGCCTCTTCTGCTTGAGAACAATATGCTGTCTGCTAAAACTTTGCAAAAATAGAAAGCCTTTGGTGACACAGATTAAAAAAAAGTAAATCTAATATAGAACTTTGAGGATATAGAGTCAATAAAGATAAAAAAAATTCATGGTCTCCAGTCTTTCTTCTAAGACAGTAACAGTGGTTATGCTGTGTTAATTTTCTTTTGAAAAGGGTATACTTCAGTTGCCTTTCTGCCCTGTTAATTGTGACCCTTGGTGAAGTTATGAGAGAATTCAGAAGGGATCTAGATATACTATTTAAAAAGAAGTCCTTAAGCCATTAGCTGGCAGCAGGTCATTTCTCCTGTGGCTGGAGACTGAGAACTAGCTGTAATTATTTACTTCTCCTGCTCCTGCTAACCCGGGGCTGCTGATTTCCTTTAGTTGCTGGCAGTTGTTCAGTTCTTTCAGGCTGGGGATTGCACACCTCGGTCCAGTCAGTACAGCTGGCTGTCATTCCCCTGTAAGAGCCCCAAGTTCTCTATAAACTGAAGTTGTCTAACTTTGGGATGCACAGGTGAGTCAAAAGATGATGCATGTGCTTGGAGATGGAACCTCCAGACCTTTGAGAATCACTCAGTGAAACAATTACACATGCTTCAATGGGAAGAATATGAATTTGCTTGAATTTTAGTATGGCATTTTAGGGCCCAAAATGTATTTAAAGTTGACAGATGCTGTACCAGTGTTAATTAGCAAGTTGTCAAATTAGCCAATCAAGATGAGAGTGAGTTTGGCAGCATCACTTGCTTATCACCATAGTCACAGACGCATCATCTTTCTGGACTCTGATTGCTGTCTTTTGGTTCATCCTGGAATATAACAGCAAGATAAATAATGTGACATGGAAGAGGAATAGGTATGAATTCCCTGAAGCATTTTAGGATGAAGAGAGGTTTCACATTTTGACTTAACATTTGAAATGTTCTCTTAGATTTCATTCCAGATATTCTTCGTTCTGAAATCAAGGAAGACAGAGTTTCTACTGTCAATCTTCTACTTTCCACACTGAGAACTAAGGTATGATACACCCTTGAAACTGTGTTGTCTCATGTTTTCTATTTTCCTCACTGCCGGAAACCATTCTGCAGTGATTTCTCACACAATGTTCAGTTCTTAGGGCTGCTGGCAATGTGGTGCTGCAGTGTCTGTGACTGATATGTGTTAGAGGTTGGTAGCTTGGCTGTGTTACTGTCTCAGGATTGAAAATAAAGGGAAGCTGGAATGGCTGAAAGTCATGAGAGTTTGTTCAGTGGTGGCTGCCTTTCCTGTGCTCTGTCACCTTCTGAGCCTCTGCCATGGGATGCACTTGTTGCTTGTAGAGCAGCTGCACCTGAGATGTATCTTATTTCTTTAAAAATTATTTTAGCTCCAGTGTCTATGACTTTTTAATATCTATTCTGAACTACTGTAGCAATGTTGCATAAGCTACTGGATGAACAGTTGAGAGAATGAAGAGAAAATAGTGTAAAATTTAGAGTGTAGCCTTAAGAGCCTGCCTCAGATTCGGGCTTTTCACAACTGGCCGATTAAAGCCAAAAAACTACTTTAATTCTTTTATTTTGCTGTTGCAATATCACAAAAAAGAAGGAGAATAAAGAAGCTACTAATTAAATGTAAAAGAAACCTCCTTAAAACTTTGTTTTTCAAATGAAGCTTTTCCGATGTGGGAATCCCACATCATGAACTGTTACATTGTTGGTGGACCCCTGCACACTGTGCAACTCTTTCACCTTAGCAAGAAAAATGAGAATTAAAACACTGCTAAGCAGTAAAATGCAGCAGAAGAACTGAGGAACTTCCTCTGCTATTTCATTCAAACTTGATTTGTAGTAGGCTCTGCCATGTCTATGCCCAGGTTCCCATGGTTCTAGTCAGTGGCTGTGATGCTCTAAACATGATGTGTGCTCTTTAGTTGAACGTGAACATCTATCCTGTTCCAGCATGTGCAGGGTTTGCAGAGGTTGGTGTAGGGTCAGGGAGGAGCATGTGAGAGAAGTGTTAGCAGGACAGGCAGAATGTTTCCTCTGCCCTGGTGAGGAGAGCCAGCTCTGTGTGTACTGGAAGAATGAAGTGTGTTGCTATTTTGCCATGATTTTGTGATAACTTGCAATAAATAGAAGAGTTTGCTTTTTTCTCATTTTCAGGTGGTTCATAACAAAAATGTCAGCAAAACGCAGAAGGTACGCTTTTTCACTGCGGACGTGTTGCTTCGCATCGCTTCACTGTACTGTTGGAATGGGATTACTGATGTCAGCTCTGAGGATTTGAAGGTCTGGTCATTTATTTCTTTGTTACTCTTAGTCCTCATGCTGCCTTTATTCCCCCTCATCTCTCAGCCCACAGCTTTTGAAACACCTTGCAATTGCTCTGAGATTGATGAGATCAAAAAGAGGAACCTAATGAGCCTATTTTGAAAGAACCCCCAAATTTCTGCTTCTTCTCACTGGGTTTTGGCTACAGATTTTTCACCTTTATGTCTGTCCTCTTGTATTCCTCTACCAGATGCTTATGACCCTGCCACTCTGACCCTGATATACTGTCAACACCCTTTGGAGGAGATCTGTTTCTCATAGGTGTCTGCTTGGATCTGTACAAGTCTCTGAGCCCATTCATAAGCATGCATTTCAGTTCTGAATAATTTTATGTTCTTACAATTCCTGGCAGAACCTGTAAATCATATGATTCATGCTTTCCCAGCCTTGACAGTTGTCAAGTCTTCTCGCCCATAGGCATCTTGAGTTGTTCCAGATTTAGAAGGTTAATGGAACCATAGAATCACAGAATGGCTTGGGTTGGAAGGGACCTTCTAGTCCTGAAGCTTCTCTTCTTAATCTGAACAAAAGCCAAACTTGCTTTCAGTATTTCTCTAAGAGGAGCCATATAAAATGTAGAGTGTAGTTGATATATGTGATGCTAGATTTCACATGACTTTTTTACTCCTTTTTGGTTTTTATAGGTGGCTCAGGGTTCTGAAGAGGTGGGAAAAGCAATGGTACGACAACTTGTGCATAGTTTCTTAATGGACCTCTGCTGCTCTCTGAAACATGGCATAACGTTCCATGATCCGAGTCTTGGAATTTCTGGCAAGTAAGTCACTGGACAGCTGGAATTGGACGCGGATTTTTTGTTAGAAGCGAAAGACACCTCATTAATTATTGTGTCTGCCCTGAAATGTGTGTTATTAGTTGACTGTTTGTCATGCAGAAAACGTGGAGATAAATTAATTGCTTACTTCTCTGAGTATAAACTCAGAAATTATGCCAGGAGGGTGAGAGGTCTTGCCTTCAATTAACAGTTAGAGAAGCTGCAGAGTTCACGTTCCATATAAAGTATTAAAATAAGGATTTCTTATTTAAAATATTTTTTTTTGTCTTCAACAGGGGAGGAAATTTGGTACTTCTGCACTTCCTGCTTGGTTTAAAAACTGCAACAGAAGATGAAATGGTTGCTGATCTCATGGTGAATATTCTCAAAGTATGCCCAGATTTATTGACTAGATACTTCAAGGAGACCCAGTATTCCTTTGTTCCTAGAGTGAAGTCTGCTTGGATGGACAACATAAAGTTACTCAAGAAGGTAAGAGTATGGATGTTGGTAAAAAACCATACTCGGAGCAGGCGGCTCTATAAACATTTAAACTAAACTGGGAAAGAAGGAATTGGTGTAAGAAACAGTGGAAAACATCAAGTCAGTGATGTATTTTTTGAGATGCAGCAACATCAAAGCTGAGCTAGAAAAACCTTTTGTCCTTTGTGAATGTTCCACTGCCTCTTTGTTTTAAAATGGGCAAGGGGGATCTGCAATCTCTTGAAAGAGGATGGCCTTTAGCAGGGATGCTGTTTGCATACAGAGGGTCCATTTAGTTGAGTAGGAGTCTGGAGGATGCTCTGTAGCATTTTTGCATGAAAATTGACATTTAATATTGCCATTACTTCAGGAAAGTCAAAATCCTCCTGTAAAATGGTCCCCAGAAGCAGCCATCTCTGGGACTGTATCAGTGGGGCTTAAATTTTTCTTTTCTTTCAGATCTATGAGGCTCAACCAGAGATCTCCAATTCTTTCAAGACTTCAGAATTTATTCCTCTTCCCAGATTGCTTTCTATGGTGATGGTAACAACAGTGCCTGCAGTGTGCAATAAAATGATGTTCAGCCAAGGGTTAAAGGTAAGAGCATTATTATTTCATGGCATTAGTATTACTTCAGAATTTCAGTGACTTTTCTGTCGCAGTTAGTACTGTTTGATTTTAGTGTGTGATCATTCAAGAAATTCCTTAAGTTGGTTAATTACTTGTGTTTTGTATTGTCTGTCCCAGCATCATTCTGGCTTGGAGAAGCACTGGGAAATGAATTAAAACCACTAATATTGATTCCAGGTGCCTTCACAAGCACCAGTTCTGCGTTTAGGCTGGGAATCTGAAAATCTAATGATTCTTTACTGATAGCCAAGATCTAGAAAGGAATTAATTCGCTGACAAATTTTAACACAGATTCGGAGTACCAGATTCTGTGCAAAGCATAACAGGAATCACTGAAATGTCATTAATTCACCTCCTTCTTTTAGCTGCCCAGCACAGTGGTGAAGCACAGCATCCTGTCACTGGTATCCATGGTGCTGAGAAGAGCCCTGAGGAACATTGAGCACTGTTTGTCTGAAGAAACCTGGCAAAGGTCACAAATTTACACGCTGCCGGCAATGCAGGAGTTTGTGCAGCTCTACAGAGAAGCTGTCAGCAAGGTAGAAAGAAACTATTGGGGGCTGACAGGAGGCATTTTGCAGGCAGCAGACAACTCCTTTCCTCTATACTTTCTCCTCAAGTGATTGCAGCCCAGGAGCCAGGAGATGGTATCCTGGGGGAGGATTAAATGGTGAGGTAGGAACCATTTGTGTTCGGTGGGAATGCAAATAAAATTCTGTGGTGAGACAGATTTGTAACATTCTGTGTGTTGCAAATGGCTTCCAAGAGCAGGAAGCAAGTTCTCTTCCTGGTTCAAGTCAATGTAGCCAGCAGACGTTAATCAGCAGTTACTAGACAGGAGAGCACTTGAGTTAAAAATATACCATAAGGAAGAGGAACCAAACAAATTTTTCACAGGAAATCTTTTCAATAAAATGTTCTTTCCAGTACTTACATTCTGCAGAAGTGGAAGTATGGTGCTTGATTGCACACAAGATCAATTCCAACCTTTGTGAAAAGCAGCAGATCTCCCTGTTTGGTGTTTGGGAATGTATTTATCACAGGAGGTTTGTCTTAAAAAGGAGAGCTATTACAATTTACCCTTTTTGCTTTAAGGTTTTACCAGACATGAATAATATAGTGGCTGTCTGGCAGTCCCTTCTGAAGCAAGAGAGAGAGCACAATGACATCCCAGCAGAGAAGAAGGAGGGTGATGTCTCCACTGTGAAGGCAGTGACCAAGACGAAAGTTGCTGAGCAGCATGGTAGGTAAAGCAGGTGGAGTTAAAGCTTCTTATCTCTATGGGAATGGGTGTTGTGAAACCCTCATCCCACCCTTAATTTCAGCAGAATCCAGATCTCACTTGTGTATTTGCTACTCACCTTTGCTTTGTTCAGTTCTTCAGGCTGTTAGAATTGCCTGAGAACACAGTTTAACATACAGGCTGCCACTGCTACTAGAAGGTTAAGCAGTTTGACTTCGCTGTCCCAGGATCACAGAATGATTGAGGATGGAAGGGGTCTCTATAAATCATTTTGCCTGATATCTCTGTCTAAAGCTGGTAACCCAGGTCCGTGTTCACACATCTTTTGAACATTTCCAAGGATCTCTTTGTGCAACCTGTGTGAGTGTTTGATCACCCTCATAGTCTAAAAGTGTTTCCCGAGGCTCAGAGTGTTCCTGTGTTTCACCTTCTGGCACAGGAGTGCTTCTGGGATGAGCCTGGCCCCATCCTCTTTGCCCTCCCACTTCAGGTGTTCGTACGCATTGCTGAGATGCCCCTAAGCCTTCTCTTCAGTCTGAGCAGTCCCAGCTCTCCCAGCCATTTTTCACAGGAGAGATGTTCTAGTCCCTTCACCGTTTTTGTGAGCCTTTGCTGGACTCTCTCCAGTGTGTCTGTGTTGTGGGGAGTCCAGGCCTGATTTGGCCTCCCCAGTTCTGAGATGAGGGGAAGGAGCAGCTTCCAGGGACCAGGACACTGAGGCCTTTGGATCCTTCCCTGGCAACCTGTTCTCTGCTTGGGTGGCTCCCAGGATGTAGTGGTAAATGGGGCTGCTCCTTCTCAGGCACAGGGCAGTGCTGTTCCTCTGAACTAAGCCTTCCTGCCCTTGACCTTTCCATGCTAGCAGTTGTTTCACAGTCACAAAATAAAACTGGCAGGGAGACTGATACGCCTGAAAAATAATGTTTGGAGAGATTTTTGTTCAAGTTCTTCTAGCAAGGGGTCATTTTTTTTTTAGCAGTTAGTTACTGTGGCTACACAAGTGCTTGTATTGATGTAACACAGTAGTGGAGTTATGAGTATTGGACGAGGGGGAGAGGAAGGGAGTGAAGCCTTCAGTTTTCCTCTCTGAAACCCAGTGTCCCTCCTGACGGGTTTGCTTCCTCAGTCCCATTGCAGGGAACAGGAAGTTTCAGAATTGTCTGCATCTTGGCCAATGGCCTGTGAATTTTTCCTTGTTAAGCTAGAGTTAAATCTGCAACAGTTTTACCCTTCACAGGGCATATTCCAAAGAGAGACTTGCTGGAACAAAAGGCTTTTCAGTGGACATCCTTCTGTGCCTCCCTTTGGGCAGCAAAATGTTGTAGGCACTGACAATCCAAGGTTTGGAAGCCAGTGGAGCAGCTAATTTCTGTAGGACTGTAGCTGTAGTTCCTCAGCATTCTGGGGTGGTAATGCTGTGTCACTTACTCCCAGTTCACCTTTTACAGCTTTATTTGCATTGTGGCCACATGAGAATTCTTTTCTAATGGCAGCTGAGACTCAGGCAAACAAAATTCATCCATGGCATTCATCCAGTTCTTCCTAACTCCCTGAGGGAGACCAAGTTAACAGGAAAAAATCAGGTGTTAAATGTTTTGGCCTATGTACTTTGCTTCCTTTCCTTAATGACTGGATAAAAAGTAGCCTTTATGCCTCCTCATGTTACAACTGTAATTTGAGATGGCTTTTCCTAGGAAGTAAACAGTTGTCTTAAGTGCTATTGGTGTTTCTTTCATACATGTATTTGTTGTCTGCCTTTTGTCAAGAGCATACTGAGAAAGTATGATTTTGAAAGGGGAGAGGGAGAGAAAGAAGTTTTTAACTGAAATAATAAATTTGCAACAAACTGTAGCGTACTGTCTCCTGCACTTCCCCAGCCAAGCCTACCTGATATTACCTAAAAGTAGTGTCCCCAGAAATCAGCAGCATATAATTTCCTTCACATTTTCTTGTTGTTCAGCCTTTAATTAAACATCAGCGGGACTGGTGGGAAACTTACAGTGAGTATTCAGATGTGCAGATTGTGTTTTATACATGTGAGCACTTCTGAGTTGAATTAGAAACAGCAGCTATCAATCTAAGCACTGAATAAGTGGATTTAGTTTTAAAGTATTTATATAGGAATGCTGGGGAAGGAAATTGGAAATTCTATGGGTGTTCTTGTTGGGAAGATAGCAGGTCATTTTCTAAGCAAAATGAAACTGCTGGAAATACAGTTATTAATTCTCATGCTGGGTAGTGGAGGGTGTGACACTGTGCACTCTTACTATGAAGGAAGAAGAAGCTAATTGTGGAAACAATTTGTTTTGGTTCAGATGATGCTGAGACGCTGCTTCTGAAAGCTGCACTGCTTCAGGTCATATGTCTTTATCAGAAAGTTGTGCCCCACTTGGTAGCACAGAGCAACTTCGATTTCAGCAAGCTGCTGAAAGGTATGTGATGGGTATTTGTATTGCCTCCACTGTTTTCTCTGTCTGCCAAGTCCACAGCAAACAGGAATGTTTGCTTTTCTGTGGAGATAAAGAGCTGTTTTCTAAAAGTAGCCCATTTTAGTTTCTCCATTGTGTTGGCATTTATTGTTGCTGTTTCTGCAGTGCTCTGGCACTGTTAAATTCCATAGCTGCTTTGCCACACTCAGCTGTACTCCTGTCTTCCTCTCTGTGTGTCATATTCTTGGAAGTGTTTGGCCTTCATGGGGTTTGAGCTCTAATTTTTCTGAGGAAGGCTTATGTCCAGCTCTTAATGAGGTTTCTTCTAGCCCTCTACCAACAGTCCACTGTCAGTAAGTTATTTCCAAACTCTTACTAGCTGCAGCAGTAAAGAGTTTTTTGAACAGGATAGTTCACAGAAAGTTTGGGGTGGGGGTGAGGAGCAGCACCTTCCAGTCTGCCAGTGTCCTCTGAAAGATCTTGTAATAGAGATTTGGGCTTGGTAGAGTCCAATAGGACAGAGCCCTGGAGGGCAGAGAGGCCTTAAAATGCTCTCTGATATCCAAGGACCACTGCCTCCAAGCTGCAAGTTCTCAAGAGGAAGAAATTGGGGAAAAGATGCCAGGAGGTTTCCATGGATGGATAAGGAGCTGATGAGCAAAATCAGAGGGAAAGAAAAAAAATGCTTTGAGGAGGTAGAAGTGAGGACAGGTGGCCTGGGAGGGAGGAATGTAGGGAAGTTGTATGGGAAGCTAGAGACAGGGTTTGGAATGCTAAGGCTCAGTTAGAGCTGAGTCTGGCCAGGGATGTCAAAGACAACGGGAAGGGCTTCGATAGGTATATTGCCAACAAATGAAAGCCCAGGGATGATGTGGGCCCTCTCCAGAAGGAAACAGGTAAGCTGACTACCCTGGACATGAGGAAGGCTGAGGTTCTCAATGATTTCTGTGTCTCAGCCTTCAATGGCAAGTTCTCTAGCCAAGCTTCCCATGTTGGGAAAGGCAAATGCCAGGACTGGGAGACTGAAGATCCTGAGCCCACTGTCAGAGAGGATCAGGTTCAATCCAAGCTTAGGAACCTGAATGTGCTCAGGTCCATGGGATCTGATTAGATACATCCACAGGCCCTGAGGGAACTGACAGAGGAAGTGGTTAATCCACTACCTATCATACTTGGGAATTTGTGGCAGTCTGGTTAAGTTCCCACTGGATACACAGCCCTCATTTTTAGAAAGGAGAAAATGGAAGACCCAAGGAGCTACAGACGAGTCAGTCTCACTTCTGTGCTGGGCAAGGTCACAGAGCAGATTCTCCTAGAAACTCTGCTAAGGAATATGGAAAACACAGAGGTGGTTGGTGACAACCAACACTTCACTAAGGGCAAATCATGCCTGACAAATTTGGGAAAGTCCTCCAGTACTGCTTGTGCAATCGATACAGCCATGTACAGCTGAGACTGAGGGAGAAAGCAAAGGGTTGATTTGGCATCACTGCTCTCTGTGGACCACCCAGCTCGATCAACTATCTCTGTGTTAGGCAGGGCCTGGGATGTGTAAGGATGTGACTTACATAAATGCCTTAATTAACCTGTCGGAGAAGAAGGGACTTTAAACAAAATCCCTCTCTAAATCAACTGTCTCATGCATGAGGTTTTTCCTCCGTCTGTCTAAGCACGTTTAATCGATTTTTGGTGACTCACCAGATCACATAAACCCTGTTTATCCCTTTATTTCTTTCACTGGCCTGCTTACTTCAAACTGGACAAAAAGCAGGACACGTTTTTGTGAGGCAGAAATCTCTTTGTGGGTCTGTTGGGTACATTATGAAATAATAAAGTCAAACAGGCTGGAAAACAAAGTGTCATTCTCAAACAAATGTAATGAAATGAGTCTGGATATTGATTTTGAAGAGAGATAATGATGGTGTAAAAGAATCATAAGATTTTGTTTTCTCAGATGTGTCAGTGTGGGAGTTCTGTTGCTCCTTCTGATCACCCTGATGGAAACCTGGACACCAGAGGCACCATGTTTTTCTAGCTTGTAGCAGTATGTTCTTTAAATAGCTGGTGGAGTTTTATTGTATGGTCTTACTGTTGGATTGCCTTGGTGTTGACTGTTTAAAATGTAATGTTTTTTCTCTAATGTGAACCACGAAGATCCTACACAGGCTCTGAGAAGCTTGGGCACCAGTGCTTTGTGCAGCTGATATCTCTATGTAACTTACCTGCAGGTCAGTTGTGGGCAGCTCAAGTTCAAGTTTTGGTCGCACTGCCAGAGCTCCTTGCCCTGTGACAGAATAAGTGAGGTTATGCCTGAGCTGGTGATAACAGTGATGCAGGGAGAGACATGAGTGTGAAGTTCCATTGTCTGGAGCAAATATTGTCGTAGTGTAAGCATTAAGATTTCCTGTTGACTTAAATTCTGTATTTTACTTTTGAGTTATCTATCCTTTGTACTGCCTGTAGGTTACAGCTTTTCAGGGTTGCTAAGACTGATCAAAGAGATTTTATATTCCCATGTATGACCAATGGTTTCTGCTGGAGTCAGGTGATGGAATCTCCCTCTGGGTAGGCCAACCTTAGTTGCAGTGTGTCTGGGGATGCCATGATATGAAGATCTGTGAATTGCCAGCTTGTCTCACAGTTATTTTAAACCCTAAAACATGTTAGTCTCATGAAGATGGACCAAACTGAAGTTGGTTTCTTGCTTTCACACCTCAGGCATAGTCACTGAAAAGGGCCTGCGGGAGGAGGTCCCTCCTCTTCTGCAGCACCATATCCTGAAAGTGGCTTTGGAACTTCCTGCAAACAAATTTGCCTGGTTCAGAGTACAGGTAAGAGGCTGATGCAAATTTGTTTCCTTGGTCTGTTGTCCTCAAATCTTTCCATTTGGTATGGCCTAGTTTTACATTACTCCAATCATTTTAGGAGGTGACCCTTTTGTAAAACCAGCAGGAATTACAGTCTTAGCAATAGTGAAAAATCCCATTTGAGCTGAAAGGTTTTTTACAAGGACAACATTTTTTTCTCATTTATGATGAGCATAGAAGGTTCCTGTAGCTCTTTGTGTCTCTGGAGAGGAGCACAAGTGAGAATGTGCTGTTTTCCACTTGTCTGGAAAGCCTGAAATTGCAAACCAGGGAAATGAGCCACTGATGGGAGCTGTCCCACCCCTTCCCAAGAAAAATTCCAACATTTTTTAATGCTCTCCATAATTAGTGGAAACCATCAGGGCCCCAGCTCTCTTTTTTACTGCAGTCTTGTAAAATAAGAACTGTCAAGGGTTTACTTGTCATGTCAGGAGAAAGGAGTGGACCTGGCTTTGAGGAGAAGCAGAGACACCCGTGGGGTGTGGTAGTAGGGATAGATGTGGAATGATTGGGAAGTAAAATACGATTGATGAAGGAGGTGGCTTTGTCTTGGGTCCTTGTAGTAGTTGGGGTTTCTCTTACTAGTTTTCCAGGAAAAGCGCTTACTTTCCAGGAAAGCATTTTACAGGTGGGTACAATGATCCTGGCTCATTGAATGCAAAGCAGTGTAAATCATCCCATTCATTTGTGGCCTTGGGATTTTTGGGCAGGTCTATAAAATAACATACTTACCTTACATATGAGTCTCAGTGCAACATAGTCCTGTACAGTCTTGCAGTAGCAGAGAAATTTTAATATATTTTTCTTGTAGGACATCTCTGAGACAGAGAAGATTCATGGTGAAAAATCAGTCTTCTATTTACTGATGAAAATGTTTGTTACAAGTACCCATCCTCAACTGAAAATTTCCACCAAAAAATTAATCATCAAGGTAAGCATTTGAATTGAAATATCAGGATATTCACTATATCCCACTGGTCTGAAATTTCAGGATTGTAAAATTTTTTCTTAAAGCAGATGCCTTTACTGCATGGCTGTGTAGTCAACAGAGTCTCCTTTCCTGTTTCCTGTGACTGTGGTTGAAATTTGCTGTCAGATAACTGGCCATTAACTAAATATTTTATGGCAATAAATGATGTGAACTGACTTTCCTGCAGCAGTTGATGAAAGAGTAAGGAAAATGTCTTTAATGTTTGCCCATGCCCCAAGGCTGAATTAATTCTGGCACTGTAATAAATCAATGTAGTTTGTGCCTGCAAAGGTCTTGACATCGATCAAGAAGATACTATTTTTGATTTTTATTTTTTATCATTGTTTATTTAATCTGTACTTCAGCACTCCAGCCTTGCGTAAGCCTTTGCTGGTTTGCTCTGGCCCTGCAGAATAGTTCTCTGCGTTACTGTCTGATGCAAGCTTTGATGCAAGGAGTACTTTTTGTCTTAAAAAATTAATTAAAATCCCCTTCTGTACATTTAAATTAGTTATTTAACTTCTCTGAAAAACTGGTCAACTCCAAGTCTGCAAGACACCAGAGGCTGTTGTTTTTAGCATTTTATTAAACGAAGACATCTCTCAGTTATCTAAGTAGGGGTAGAGATTTACATTAGGGATAAATACAACCAAACTGCCAAGGGAAATCCAGGAAGCTCTGCTGGCCCTGAATAAGGCTCCTCATGCCATGTCCTGCAGTCTTCATGGCACACAAGTTTGTTCCCAGCTTTGTGCATTGAATTTTTGCATTTAGGTCCAATCACAGAGTGCTATGATAATATTCAGCCCATCAGACCAAAGTTACAGTGATTGAATTAGGGTTTAGTTGCCCTTGATCATTGCAAGGGATTAAAGGCAGGTTCACTTGGTCTTCCAGTAATGAATGTCTCAACCAAAAGCTGCTCAAATTGTGCCATTTTTCTGGTAGTTTTGGATTTCTTTTGCCAAGTGGGAACATGGACTGCCTGACTTGTTCTTGTGTCCACTTTCCACTTCAGTCCATTGCATTTTCTCTGAAGGGAATGCAGGAACAGGGAAGTTAGTGCAGTTATGTCAGCAAAAGGCTGCTAAGAATAGATGGTAAGGACTTCTTTTTCTACACAGTGCCGTGTAACTGAACGCTTGTTTTTGGATTTGACATTCTGTTCCTGCCTGTTTTTGTGAGAGCTGCATTTCTACTTCAAGACTCTGCCAAAAATAGTCAGTTATATTAAAATGAATCCTTTTTCCTTATTTTTATTTAAATGAATTCCCCTGTCAGATTCATGTAAGCAGCAGTTATTTTTAGAGTTGCTGGTGTTGTACACAGAATAAATGTAGAACAAATGAGTTGCTATAGCTTCCTTTTATGTGTAGAGAGGAGCAAAGGCACAGATTCATCCTGCGTAATTGCAGTCATTTAATGTAGGTGCCAGTCAGGAAGCTGGGCAAGGTTTCCTCTCTTGTTGAGAGTTAGGGGCAGGGAGTTTATCCGTGGTGTCACTCCGATTCCTTCCTCTTCTCCTTCCTGCTTTCTTGCTTAGAGCTGGAGCACCAAGTTCCTAGTTTGGGTGCCTGAGGTCAGGGTCTGAATTTAGAGAGCAGGAAAGTGGGGGGAAATTTCTAGATATGTCAAAGCCTGTCTCTTGTTTGTGGTGTATCTGGGTCTACCTCACTGCTCCCAGCAACTTGCACTTATCTCTGGACTTTGCTGTGGTCACAACCCACTGCTCATTTATGTGACTGTTTATCCATCTGCTTAATTGTTTTAGTTACAAGTAGCCTGATTTAGGTTTAACTTAGTAATACAAACTAAGTCTTTTATGTTAGATCAGTAGTTTTCTAAAACTCCCCTGCAGGCTATTTTTAAAGCACTTTGTTTTTTTCTGCCTGTGATGATACAAAGCTGTACAACCCTCTGAAAGCAGTATAACCTGCTTTCCAGAAATTATAGAAGTAAGATTTTTATTGTCCACTATGCAGTTGGAGTCCCCCTAGTGGGTGGGAATCCTCTTGAACTGAGGGGGTGAGGAGGGTGACAGATACTTCTGTTCATCTACCTGCTCTTCTTTTCTTTCCCAAAAGAAGAAATCATTAAGATATTATACAAAAAGATCTGTATCTCTTGGGATTTTGTATCTAAGGTGTTTTGAGGTTTACTTACACACCTCCCCCTTTGTTTCCTGGACAGGTTTTACGTGACAGTGGAGTGTTTGAGTACACATGGAAGGAACTTTCAATTTGGCTGGAACACTTGGATAATACGAAAGAAGACCAAAAGGAAGCAGTGATTCGGTTTTTGGAAAGGGTAACAGTGTTCAAATTAGCTGGATAAACAATGCAAAGAATAGTGCTAGTGGAAACTAGAGATTTTGTTGCTATTGTTGAGAAACCTGTCAAGGACCAGTGAATAAATTCTGAGAAAAGTCTTGTTTGGGATTCTTTATACAGAGATGGCATCGTTCTTGTCTTGAATGGGAGGACATCAAAATGATTTGTAGGAAAATGAAATCCAAAAAGATCAGTTGTTACTACAGCATTGTTGCTGTAAGGGTAGAGTGTTGTATGTGGGGGTAGCTTTTATCTCCTCTTTAGGTGCCAAAGTTATCAAACCTCAGTAAACTGCGATTTTTAACAAGGAAGGCTGACACTTCCTGTTTACTCTTCAGTATGTTGAATGCCCAGTGCTTCATTTCCAGTGTGGTCTCCCCAGGGACCCAGTCTGTGGTAGCAATCTAGATGCCAAATTGCAGTGGACATTTTTTTTTTTTTTCCCATCAGTGTCCTCTGTAGAGCAGGAACCATAGACAGAATCCTGCAGAAGCAATATGGAAGTTGTCCTCCTAAAACCTGCCCAGCTTCCAACCACTTTTAGCACATGGTCTTAACAACATATGGTTCCCCTACCCTTGACAGCCAGTGCACTTACCTTTCTCTCCACCTTTGCTGACAGATCCTGCTGAAGCTGGTGACAAACCCCTATCCCTACACTGACAAGGCAGCAGACCTGCTTCAGGAAGCCAGCGTGCTCCAGGTCACTATGTTTAAACAGGACTCTGATAACATCAGCATCCCTGTCTCTCACATAGATGGTATGTGGTAACCCCTCAGCAACAGAATTCAATGACGTGGGGCTACATGTTCTAGCCCTAATGAGCAAACTGGGGATGGAAAACTATAGAAATCCTGTTAAGTAAGAACCTCCAGGATTTAGCCTTCCACATGTACTTGGTATCAGAAGTCAGAATTGCAGTTACCACTTCATCACCAGAAGTAATTTCTGATGTGGTTGTGCCACTTTAACAGTATTTGAAATCTGTCTTCATGCTGTTGCAGCAGCATTTTCAAACTAAAATGGAAATGTAGTCCTTCTGCCTGGTGCTGTTCACAGAGCCATGGAATCCCAGAATGCTTTGGGTGGGAAAGCACCTTAAAGCTCATCCAGTTCCACCCCTGTCATGAGTAGGTACACCTTTCAGTAGCCCAGAGTGCTCCAAGCCCTGTCCAGACTGTCTTTGGACACTTGCAGGGATCCAGGGGCAGCCACAGCTTCTCTGAGCACCCTATGCTGGACAGCAGCATTGAAAGGCAGAGTGAAGTTCAGCTGTGATTTTTGTGTTGTGTTAGCATTGTATTGTGTGACAAATGTCGGTTTCGTCCTTTTAGTGATTATTTTTGGAGGAATTAAAAAGATGCCTTGTATTCCTGGAGTGTTGCATTCTACCTCTGTTGTTTTTCCAGTTAGTCTGGATCCTCTGCTTAGATTTTTTTCTTCACTTATTAGATGTCCTGGATATGGTGGATGTCCTGATCGAGGGTAGTGATGGCTTAGATGAAGAAATTGGCCTCTCTTTAAATGAGGACATGATTATCCAAACATTTCCCTTCAGTGCTGTTGTCCCTGCTGCGTTAGAAGCCAGGAATATACTGTTGCTTCAGTCTGAAAATGGAACAGGTACAGATTTTTTTGGTTTTATGTGTTGTTTCTACCAGTGGAGTGAAAGTGGCATCATTTTTACCCATTTTTAATATTTTTTTACCATTTATAATTTTTTACCTTGAGACATTTTATTATCTTCTCTGCAAGCAGGAGGTGCAGATCCATGGTGTTTCCCACTCAAAAGAGGCATTGAAGCTCTGTAGGTGCTTCTGCCCTTTTTCCCTGACCCTAAAGAGAAGAGACACTGTCCCTGCATGAACAATCTTGGTCTGAAGTAGTTGGTTTCAGTTACAGTGTTTTAAGGGTGTAGTGTGGAGATCAGGAGAAGTGATTTCCATGGCTGTCAGCAGCTTCTTGCAAGATGAGGGAGAGAGGACTGCACTGTTAAGTAGGAAATGGATGCATTATCCAAAGAAAACTTCTTCAGGAATGAAGCTCTGATGTCAAATATTGGAAAGTTCTGCCATCTCCTTGAGGAAAGTGTTGGAGTTGCAGAGGAATCAGGTGGGCTTGGAGCAGGATTTGCCAACCCCACAGCACCTCACTAAGTCCTCTGTGTGTATTTGATGGTTGAGTAGCACCTGGGGTGGACTGAAAGTCCCAGTTCTGAAAGAAAATTCAATTTAACTTGTACACGTTAACCAGGGTGTGTCCCCCCAGTACAAATCAGTTCTTCTCTGAGGTGGTGCTTGGCAGGGCTCTTTTTCTGTTAAAGTGCAGGCATGTCTAGCACAGCACAATGAAGGTGGATTATTGACTTCAGCAAGTGTGGAGGATTTTTCATGTACCTCAGTGGTCAGGAACACTTGTCTAGGTCACTACAAACACTTTTTGATCTTATTCAGTACTTTTCTGAGTGATGCTCTGTGGGCTGCTGCCAAGGCCCAAAGTTAAGGAGGGTTGCCCCAGTGTCTGCTCATGGCAACAGTTCAATTTATTTTTGCTTTTCTAGGAGCCCACATCGTGGAGTACCTTGTTGCTGTTTTCACTGATCTTCTGCACTCTCAGAGAGAACCCCTTGCCCTCTGCTTGATGTTCCAGCTCTATGATAAGGATCTCAAGTCCCTGCAAGTTGCTAAGTATCCTCAGCTCTACCGGTTTAACCGATACTATAAACTCTGGATACCCAAGCAATCTCAGGAAGCTGTGGTATGGAATGCCTGAAGTCACTGAATTCTTGAGCCAGTATTCCTATAAAAATCTCACAGTTTATAGAGGTTACATTTCCATCAGAAAGAGCATTTTTATTGAGCTAATTGTATATTTCTTGTTGAAAACTTTGGGAGGCAAATTTGCTCCAGGGCTTTTCTCTGACGACACAAGATGTTTGTGGTGTTTGGGAGGTGATACCAGGGCTCAGGGTTCGTACACAGACTCCTCACCAGGCACAGCTGAGCCTGGTGCATGCTGTGGCCTCAGTTCACAGTGCCTGGAGTTCCCCCAGGTGGGTTTGGGATCACAGACCCCCTGGGCTGGGTTTGGTGACTTTTTCTGCAAGGCCAGCAGTGAACACTACAGATTCCCCCGGGGACACTACTGGACAGCTCAGTTCTAGCAGGACTGCACACTTGTGCTCCTGGAGCTTTGGTCCTGGTTCAGCTCAGCTCATCTCAAAACAAAGGTGGCTGAAGAGATTTTTATTTCGTACTCATTATGGTTTTTCTCTTTTGCTTTTTTTCCACTTTAAACAGTTTAAAAACCACAAGGAGGTAAGGGAAGAACCTATGGTGACACTGGATTCTGTATTTGCTACTTTGCTAAAGAGAGCCTATGAGAGAGGAAGCAATACCTTACTGGAAGATGGTGTTCAGACAAAATTGAGAGACTTCGCTTCCTGGCTCCCACCTGACCAGCTTGTGTTGGGAGTAAAGCAAGTGCTACTATACCTGAAATCCACAGTGGAGAACTTCAGCAGTGTAAGAGCAATATTGTAATAATATTATGGTTATATTCTGTTTATCTTAATGTAGAAGGTGCAAATGACTTGGCTGTTAAAACTTAGGTTCCAGCTCTTTTTTCTGTATTTGGCTCTGAGGCTACACAGCACCATACAAAACTGCACCTAATTTGTAAACAAATGTCAGTTCTTCTGATTATTGAGGAGTCTTGGATTTACTTTGCATGGGTTACCTTACTGATAGCTGTGAGTGCAAATAAACTTCAAATTTTAATCTAGCTCCTGGATCTTCCTAGGAAGCCTTTCCAGAGAATGAAATTCACTGGCCTGTGTAACTCCAAATGTCCCAGTATAAATGAAAATCTATCAATATTTATTTGGCAGCCTGTGACTTCTCTTGAAATCAGGTTTCTACATAGGGAAGCGGTTCCTTCCCCTAGAAGAGGTTGTAATCTAAGTAGTTCTTAGTTAAGTCCTCTTCCTGTTGGATAATTACCCTTCTGCTCCCATCCTTCTCCTTTCTTCACTTCCAAGATGTCTTTATTTTCATAGCTTGGTAAAACTTTGGGTCCTCAACTTGTTGACCTCTATGTGGACATGCTGAACATCTTGTTGTGCCGGAGCAGTCAAATAAGGCTGGATCATCAGCAGAAACGGGAAGATCATCATGCTGAGTTGGATCTCTTTGTGGATGTGGAGTCTCTGATGACAGAAGTGTCTTCAGATGACAAGGTACCAAATCCCTTGATACAGAGGCACCTGTTGATAAAATTGATAAAATTTGATTGATTCTCTAGGGAGTAGTTTTGCTGAACACAGAGGTGTTATTAAGGTCTTGGAGGAGAACTTAGGAACATAGAGCATGTGGTCCAGCAGTTGCAAAACTACTGTCTGGAGATGCGACCCAGCTACCTCACCTGCAGTCTCACCCCCTGAGCTGGAACACAGTCATGAGAGGTCCTGAAAGAGATCACCTTTGCAGAAAGAAATGTATTCCCTCAGCTCTGTGTAAAGCCTTGTTGTGAAAATTAAGTAGTTGAGGAGTGAATTTTTCCTCCTCTTTCATCTGTTCTGTGATGTTGTGGAGATTAGAATGTGTTGATGAACCCCAGAATATTCAGTTTTCCTCTGGAGATGAGCTGAGACATGTCTAGAATGTTCAGTATAACAGCATAAATCCCACAGGATAAATGTTGGGAGAAAGATGTTGATGTGCTTGTAAGTCATTAATATTTTTTATCCTCTAGCCAGCTAACAGACAATTTCATATTCTATAATTGTAATTGACAAGCTGTGGAAAATAAGCAGATTAATGAGTTTACTTTTGACCCTGCATTGTGATTATCTGTTCAGTGATACTGTTACCTCTTTTTGTTACAGACACTGGAGGATACATTCACCTTGATCTTCAGACATCCTACACTGGAGAGCTGGTTCCTGGCCTTGGAACTGCGCTGTATTCCTCAGCCTGGTTTGAACCCTGTCACTGTGAAGCTCCTGTCAGCTCACCTCAATTCCGGGGTGCTCCAGCTGCTGAAAACAGGTGCCCCCATCCTGCAGAGCATAACAAGGGATCACAGACACATGTTGTCCAAGTATTTCGAAACTATCACCAAAAGTGTCCTGGAAGAGCTGGAGACTGTGGGGAAGGACAGAACCCAGGTCTGTCCCAGGAAGTCTCACCAGCTGCAGGCTCTGGAGGAGCTGCACATGTACATGACTTCAGCTCAGCTGAAGGAGATCACTTTAACCATGCTGCAACTTCCTGAGATGAGCTTGACTGCTCAGAAATCTGAGAACTCCCCTAAAAAAGAGAAACAGTTAAGCTTCTATGGACAAATTTTGGTGCAGCTCCTTACAGAGAGCTACCAAAGGCACCCCCAGCAAGGAGAGCTCCTGCTATCCAGAGAACACATGAAAGCTTTGGGGATATTGATGTCAGCATCGGCCAGCGAAGATTTGGAGAAAGTTTTCCTTCAGGCTCTCCAAAGTGAGCCAGTCCTTGCTCTCACAGTTGGTGTCGAGGTGCAGGCTCACTGCCTTGCCCAGTGCTCACATTCCTCCCTGGCCATTGTGGCCATGCTGATCCAGCACTCCAGGACTCATCTGCTACAGTTTGAGCTCTGGTGTCTGAGCAGTGCCACTGGGAAGTACCTCAGGAAACACATGGAGAGCTTTCTTCCACTCGTTAATGTGTATTTGCAATGCAGAGACCAGTATGATTTCAGCCGACCTTCCACAGGTAAAGGCACTGCTGAGTCCTGCTTGTGATTCAGGAGGCCTCATTCCCTGTTCAGGGTCTGCTGGCCTTAAGGTCTTGGAATCTTCACACAATAGATAAGGGTGATAAAACTTAGATGTCTGACTTCTAATGACTGTCTTAAAAAGTACCTCTGCAGCACTAAAGGTGAAGAGCTGTTCTGAGGCTTGGCTGTTAGACTGAAGCCAGCTGTTAGACTGAACTGCTCTTACAATTCCTGCTGCCCAGATTTCTCTTTGGAAGCTCTTTTTAATGCTTAGTGCATGTGAAAATCTGTCATTGTGCTTCTCTTGGTTTAGTCCAGGAGGTAAAATCTTTTTCTAGGGCACAGATAGATAGAAGTGTCTGAAGTGTGCAATGCCACAGCCAGATGGTTTTTGCAGAATCTGAGCTTTCACGGAGTCCAAAAAATTTCTTCTAAAACAAACCTCCAGCTGTGGGCTGGCTCACAGTAATGCCTCCTAAGATGGCAGTCCAGAGAACTTTCCAAGCCCACAGCAGCGTTACATGTATGGACAAATGCATTAAATTCTCTACCAGCAAAACTATGAGTTAGGATTCAACTGGATAGAACAGGATCACTTTCATTTCATTTCTCTTATTGCCCAGACATGTAAATAGCAGAGGAGACAGGCTGACTGGGGCTGTAGCTCTACCTGCAAGGTCAAGCAGTAAGATAAGACCTTGTCAACACCCTGGGAAGTAGAGGGTGGGTAAAGAAGCGAGCCTCTCTGTAGCACCTCTCTGTAACAGATGAGCAGCTGCTGTAGCATCATTTCCTAGAAACAGAGTCATTTGGGCCTGGATTAGAAAGTGATTTGGGATTAGTGTGGTGTTGTTTAACACCTGCAGGTGGTGGAACCTGTGCCCTCTGCTCTGCCAACAGTTGTCTCAGCTGTCACACCTGTCTTGAGGAAAGCCCTGTGGAAGGAGCTCTGCACTGGGATTCAGGACACCAGAGTGTCGCACGAGGCCGCTGTGAAACTACAGATTCTTTCCAAGTTGTTGCCACCTTCAGAAAGCAAAGGGCTGCACAACCTAATGGACCAGCTTCCTGCTGCTCTGGAGAGAGCAGGGAATGAAGAGAGGTGGGCAGTGTGTGTGCACCTCCCTCAGGGCTCAGTTTGTCCTGGGAAGTTGTGGGATAGGAATGGGAGCAGTAACAGCACCCTCTCCTGAGAGGATACGTTGCTTTGCACTTTGTCAGCAAGACATCTTTAACATATACAAAAACAAGTGAAAATAGCAATAAAAAAATCAATAACTATCTCTCTGCAGTTGGGCCTTGGCAGATGCCATATCCAGAGTGCTGGAAAACTCAGAGGAGCTGCATTCCTGGAGAAGATGTCTCTTGTCAGCCTGCATGAAGGGGTTAGTTTCCATGTACAGCAGCAATAAAGATGAAAGCAAGCAAGAAGTGGAGAGATCCATGCTGCTGAGGCTAGAGGAATTATTGGTGAGACTTCTTATCTGCTTTGCCACAGTGGACTATATGTATATGCATGATAGGGCAGCAGGAGATTTTGTAAATATAGATTGGGCTTGATTTCCTGTTTTATGGAATCTTTAATAGCTTTTGCAGAGTTAACTTAGTCCTGATAATGCTTTATATAAAGCAGTTTTATGTTCTTGATGATGACTTTCTGGTAAGAATTCCCTTTGAAGATAGGAGTTTGAGGTATTTAGGAGTAAGAAATCAAAGGTTAACGGTGGATTTTTTTATTATTATTTTTTTTAAATTAAAAAAGAGTGATAAGAGATACTTCTGCCAAGACCCACCTGCCATGCCATCTGAAGTCTGGGGCAAAAATGTGGTTGATCGTAAATAGAAATCCAGATTTTGATCTTGAAGAACACTACTTGATCACTCCCTCTGTACTGTTCCCTTGGTTTGAGTACATTAAACACAGATCCCTGTGACACATAACACTGAAGGTCTCTGAGCACTGAATGCCTTTGCCCTCTCACTGGCTTTTGCTGAGACTTCCATGTAGGACCTGGCTAACTCTGCAGGCCCTGGGGCCACCTCACAGTGTCCATCCCATCCTGAGGATGTTTCCAGCCTGGCGAGGTTGGCACCTGCATTCCCAGGACTGTTGCTGTGTTCAGCTGTCAGTCTTCTCCAGACCAAGGTTTGTTGTAGTTCCCAGCTCCTCAGGGCACATCAGTTGTAAGGAACACGTACACCCAGCCATCCCTTGTGCCACGTGCAAAGCTTGCTTAGCTAACCCACAAGATACTTGGTACCCAGTCTCTGGCTTTGACTTGTCAAGTTGTGATTCCTTCCGCACTTAAGGAGTTTGAGGAGTTTTGAGACACTGAGTTTTTGGAACCTATGCCCAGTTTGCTTTTTAATTCCATACAGCCCATATGTTCCCCTGCTCCCAGACCAACAAAACACTTGCAGTTTTCTTTGAACCAGAAGTTAGGATTGTTGTATCCAAGAGCTTTTTTTTCCCTGTTATCCTCTGATCATGCCATGTGAGTGTTTGGCTTGCATGTTCTTAGTGTGTCCCGTGAACAAAAATTGCTGTAGAAGCTCCTTGTGCCAAATGTAAACCGGCACCTGTTTTTACTTGCTGCACACAGTGTTTGGTTGAAGGAGTGGACCCAGATGACTGGTGCAGCCTTGTGAAGACAGGACTCAAGTAAGTGTTTCCATTTGAATTTGGTTTGCTTTTACTAAGTTAATTTTCTTTGCAAAGTTCTTATTTCTTAAACAGCTTTTAATTTCAAGCAGGTTTCCTTGGGTTTGGTTGGGATCTAACTTCTCTGTGATCCTTCTCCCAAAGGTACCGTTACAGAGATGAAACATTTCTGAAGGTCCTGAACTTTGCCATCCTGTTACTGTACAAGAAAGAATCCTCACTTAGTGAGCGCTTAATCAAGCTCTCCAAACTTCACATGATGGTCACACAGCACTCTCTATTTCTGTCAAGCATCCTGAGATCAAGAGAAGATGATGGCACGAACATCCAGACAAGAGGTATTTTTTAATCATATTTTTCCCTAGTACTAGATACAGTTAATCTTGTCTTTCTTGCATTGTATTCTCTCCATCCAGTAACACACACCCACTCATATTTGCAGAGTTATTAACAGTATTAACAGTTCCAGAATATTGGCATTTAAATTGTATCTGTGCTTAGATCCAAATGTTACAATCATTTTATGCTGGTTTGAAACACTTGTTTCAAAACTGTTTTTAAAACTACTGGAAAGATGGGTTTGGGTTTTTATTTTGGTTTGTGGTTGTGTTTGTTTTTCTGGTATTTTTAACCCAGTTGAAGTCGTGGATTCTGTAAAGCAGTTAGTGTAAGATCACTGAAGCACATAGGTCCTGTGATGTTTAAACCTGTTTTAAAATAGGTTGATAAAGGAGGTTTAAAGTTGATTTTGCAAGTTTTATCAAAAATCACAAATTATGTGTATTTCATATTGCAATCTTTCATGAGGAATACCCTTCCAGAGGAATATAAATTGGATGCTAGTTCATGTGTAGGATTGGCTTTGTATCTTCTTCACTGGCAACTGAAATCCTGCCTGACCTTGAACCACATTTAATCTACATAGACCTCAGCTTTTCTCCACTGTAAAGGGGTTTGAGATGCAGTGATTGAAGGAGCTGTGTAAGAAAAAGGGGGGAAATTCTCAGGCCAGCATGTTGATAACAAGTTTTGTATTTATTGATGAGCAACATGTAAACAAGCTTTTGAGTTTTAAAACACCTGAAAAGAGAAAAAAAAAAGCTCTTGTGAAATCACCGATTTAGTGAAATTAAAAGTAAGGAATAGATTTTGCTGCTTACTGTATGTATGTGTCTTACTTTTTGAGTGTATTTCTGTAGGTCAGCAGGATGAATTCTTTGAGACCAGCTGCAGTATTGCAGAAGCTTGGTGTCATGAGTGCGTTCACTCAGGCTGGTACTTTAGGAGCTCTTTAGTTTTGACATGCATTTTATATTCCTGCACACAACTAGGGTCAAAGCCCAGGCCTTTTCAGATACTAGGAGTAGAGAAATCGAGTCGAGTCTTGAGTGTGCTGTAGACAACCTGTTGGCTTTTGAGGAATCCAAGCACTTCTATTTTCTGCTTCTCAGTTGGTTACAGAGCAAAGGTGGATAGTTTCTGTACCCCACAGGACAGAGTTCCTGTGGCTCACAAACCACCTGCAGTGCTGAGCCCTGCTGGAACACACAGTGCTGAAGCATTTTGATATTTACTGCAGCTGGGATGCAGACTTAGAAGTTTTTGCTGTGAATTCTCAAGTCCTTGGGGAGGTTGCTGACATGTCTGCCTTTCTCTGTGCAACTCCTGAGCACATTCCAGATGCCCTCTTGGGGGAGGAAGGAGTGGAGCTATGGCAAGATAGGCTACAGCACTCCTTTTTCACCAGAGAGCGGGTGTGTAAGCATGGAAAGCTTCTGCAGAGTAGTGTGTTCCACACTGGGGACCTCACCTGGCTGAATGACTTGTGCGTTCAGCTTGGGAATACTGTTTTAAGGTGTTCCCTTGAATGAAATGCTTCATAATCACCCTTTAGTGCATTGGGGAAGTGGGCTGTGGTGTCTCTGGAGATAGGTGCTGATGTAAAATGTCCGGTGCTGTGTGCATCCACTTAGAGTGGGTCTTGGGGTGTTAATTTGTGCCCTATGTGACAGAGCTGCAGAGCTCAAACTGTGTTTGTTCCAGAGGCGCTGGTGGACATTCTGCTGACAGCTGTGCAGCTCAGCCCCTCTCTCTGTGGGAGCAGTCACCTCCCAGTGCTGCTGGGAGCCTATGGGGCCACACTGAGCACCGTGGGTGAGTGTCAGCCTGGCAAAGGCACTTCCTTCTGCATCTCGTTCTTGTCTCCACAGGTCACTAACTGTGGGTTCAATCTTGGGTTTTAGATCAGAAGATACTGCTGTTGCTTCAGTTGTATGAGAAGAATAATCAAAGTCTGATAAACTCCAGGTAAGCTGAACACATTACTTTGTTGGGCAAACTACACAACAGTCTCAACAACTGATATTTTTCCAGGGTCTTATTTTGAAATGAAGGAAACAATGAACAAGGCCAAACCTAAAGGTGAATGTTGCTTTTGTAAACATTTTTACTATGTATTGCCTATTCTTAATGTAATTCTCTTATGCTGCCCAGACGTCTGTGTCTCTGTGGGTTAGATGGGGTGACTCATTTCTGGAGTCACTCACTCTCCATCATTTGGACTCACTATAGGGGTCTCTTCATAGATGGGAGGCTGAAACATAAGTCAGTAGTGGACTTTTCCCTTTCCTGTGCCCAAGCAATACACAGGAAAGTCTGTTGCCAACAGTTGTGGGTCAGTCTGCCTTCCTCCCAAGCTTTTTTCTGTCCTGGAGGTAGGAGCAGAAATACCATTAGCAGTGCAAGAGCACTGGCTCAGGCAGCTGAGTCAGGTCTGGACCCCTGTCATGCAGCTGCTGTCATTCTTACCTGCACTTACAGGTTAAATCCATAGGTGCCTCTAAATGAGTACATTCTGACTTGGATGGACAGGGGCGAGCAGAGTCTCTCTCTCTCTTTGGGTGAATGAGATACCTTCAGACTAAATCCCTCAGACTAAATTTGAAAAGCTTTGCAATGGATGGAAAAGGTGTTGCCAGGGAAATGAGTTCTAGTTTCAAGTCCTACAGGGTAATAACTGCAATTGAAGACAAAACTTCAGTACTGATTTATCTCCTCTGTAATTTCTTTTGGCTCTGTTGCCTAATGCTTTTACCTTTAACAATGTTTAAGGATCTTGCTGTGGGGTCCAGCTGCTGTGGAGCATCACAAGACTTGCAAGAGTCTGGGGAAGTCCCTGTGGCAGCAGCCAAGCATGGAGGAGATTCTGTGTCTGCTGGATCGAGAGAAGATGATGAAAACGATTCTGTCGTTCCCTCAGCATCGCCGGCTGCTGCCATCAGAGGTGCTTTTGGTTTAGCCTGTCCATGGTTACCCTTCTTTGGATATACAGAAAGAGCCTTGAGCCATTCATTTCTTGTGTCCATATAATACACTGCAGTTTGTTTCCATCAGGAGAGTAATTTCAATTCATAGGAAGGCTGGAATTAGTTCTTTAGGAGCCCTTCCCAAATTAATTGCAAGATACGGGCCACATCTTGTCAGCAGGGGTGATTGTGCATTGCAGAGGTTGTCACATATGTGCGACCAGGATTGGACAGCCCAGGGATCCACTGGCAATGGGCTTTCCAGCCTTTCTTACACTTTGCTGACCTGCTTCTGTAGCTGTTGGTCAGGGGAGATAGTTGTTGATATATTCTCATAGTGAAAGCCGTGTTTAAACACAAGCATGTCTTGCCCTGCGTTGCGTCATATTTTACATGTGTACTATCAAATGGTTTATAGTGGGGTGAGGTGGTTGTGGAAGTTGAAACCAAGCTTGAAATTGGTGTTGTTTCATACAAATACTGGTTTGGATTTGGTTTCAGGGGATACAAGAGTCACTATATAAAGATGAAACAGTCAAGAGCCTTGATGACTTCTATGATCCTTGTTTTCTACTTCAGCTCTTCAGTGAACTGACCAGACCAGGTAAAATGAGTGTTTCTCTTTGGTATTTAGTGTCAGGTTGCTCTGCTGCAGGAGCTGCACCTGGAGCTCTGTTATCCCTGATCCAGGAGCTAATACTGCAAGGAATTTGTGCCTAACTTTTACGCTGAGTAAAAGTGTGACTGAACTGGTTGGAGATCTAGACTGTGGTTATAGAACAGGACAATGTTTTTCAGCCAACTCATTTTCCACCAGAGAGCTGGACGTGAGGCCAGTGTGTTTCACAAATAGGCTGGTGCTCTGAACTGTCAGCAAGTTTCTTGTCTGACATGACTCGGCTTTGCATGTGCACATCCCTGCTGTGCTTCATGGACACACTGTCCATAGAGAGAGCCGTCAGAGGTCAAAGGGAGACAAGAAGCCTAAGGACTTTCCTGAGCAGCTCTCTCCCTACACTGGTTATGGTTAAGCACATGGTTAAGCATGGTTAAGCTGTAGTTACAGCTAGATTTGGCTTTCCACAGCAATAATGTTAGAAGCAGTTGGCAGGCTGTTAGTGTCTGTCAGTGAAATCACACTCACAGTCCTTTGTTTACCCAGACCCCTGCAAGTTCAGCACCTGTTTGAATGTGCTTAGCCTGCCATCAGCTATGGTTTGAATTGCTCTGTGTAATCCTGGCGGCAGGAAATGAGCTGTCCTTAAGTCCTCTGAGGAGAAAAGGTACCAGAACTACTTGGCATTTTGCAGTTGGAAGGATCTTAGACAATCCAGTTAATGCTGGGCCTTTGAGGTTCACAGGGATGAAAAGCATGGATGGTTGGTGTCTTTGGAACCTAGTGTTGATAGCTGGAAAAAGGACACTCTTCCAGCACCACCCACCCCGTGGAGGGAGGGATTTGGTGTCTGTGGCAGCCCCAGCAGCACTGCAGCCAGTCAGTGGCTGCTGATGTGGGAAGCACCAAGGTTGAGGGAATGGCTGTACATCATGTTCTTGTGGAGCTGTAGAGATGGTGGCTGTCCTAAATCTGAACCTGGAGAGGAGGAAATAGCCCTCTTTGCTTCTCCACACAGTGTGAGAGTCTGTCCTAAGAGGGGCATTTTTAAAGGGCCCAAGTGATTTATGAGTCCTGGTCCCACAGTGCTTTTAAACCATGTCGGCTGCTCTTGGAATTCTCAGTTCTTTATTTATTTGCTCTTTGTCCTGACTGCACAGTGCCATCAAAACACATAAACATGGATTTGCACAGTGTTTAATGCTTGCTGAGGAAAAGGTCTGGGGTTGGGCAGATAGCAAGTTCTATCTATCTTTAGCTCTGATACGCATCTTGTGGATCAGCTTTTCCATCATGATTCTCAAGGTCCTTTAAACAAGCTGTATGTCAGACATAGAATTAAATTGGGATGCTTTTCTAATAAGAGCTTGTTGTTTTATGTTAGTTGTTGAACACACTCTCTAGGTTCAGCAGGATGGAAAATATTACCACTGCATGTTTTCAGTGAAGAAAGGTTTTCCAAATAAATCTTCTTGTGGGCTGCTGAAGTGAGAACCTTGGATTTCACTCTGTGGCACTTCTCCACAGTGTGAATGGTTAGTGCACATCAGCAGTTCCCCAGAGCTGCAGCCTGAAGGAGAGCAGAGTGGTGGCTCTGGGACAGAAATAATCTGTGATTTTTTAAACATAACTATATATTCACACACACACACACAATTTTGCGTGGGCAGTCATAGGGGAGGAAATTAGTGGACCAAATGTAGGTAGTTGGCAGTAAGATTGCAGCCCCTTCTTAAATAGGAATATTTGTTTCTAGAAACCTCCTCTTGACCTTCAGTGTGAATGACAAGAAAATACATGAATATTATCGCTAAACTCACAGTATATTTGTAGCTGGTAAATACCACTGAGGTATCACTGTGCTCCATTTCTGGAGATGGTGGAAGGTTGGCATGTCACTTCTAGCCATCGGTGGGTAGAAATGGCAGCAACCCTTCAAAGCACACAGAACAGAAGACCTTCAAGGAGAAACTCCAAATCCTGATGGCACAATGCTGTGGAAGAGAAATGCTACATTGAAGGGTGTGTTTCCTGTTTTCTGTTAGGCTGATTTCTGGTCGTTGCTGGATTTTGTTTTACCCAGAAGGGCTCAGGGGTACAGCTGAGTACTTGGCTCAGAGCAGGCCTTACCAGCAGAGTCACTTGTGCCTACACAGGGACAAGTGCTGTGGTTTATGGGCTATTTATGTTGTTGTTCTCGTGCCCTTTCTGTTACAAAAGTTCTTTAGTGCTGGTCTTTCAGGCATCCAAAAATGTTTAGGAGAGATGAATTTTCTCTCTTGTTGTTCTTTGTATTCAAACTTTCCTGAAAGAGTGAGGTACAAGATGTCTTTACAGAATTTACCCCTAACTTTGCATGGCCTAGTGGGCAGGATCATCTTTGTCTCACATAAATGAGAACAGCCCTGTGAATTTCAGCTCAGGTAAAGAATTCCTGTTCAGAGTGACTTGCTGAAGCCCTTTGTCAGCTGGAGGAGCCTTCATGCACTGAGGTCATTGTTTATGGGGGTAGAGCCAGAAATGGGTGCTCATGACCAGAAATGTTAAGGACTATAGTGCTGTTACACACCCTGGGACACAGCAGGTGCTTTCTGTTTCTTTTCCCCTCACAGAGTGTGTGGTGGCATGTCACAAGTTTGTGGAAGTCAATGCCCTGGGTCTCACAGTGGCTGCCCTGAGCAGCTACGACTCCAGCATGAGAGCGGCTGCATATTTTGTCTTGGCTTCCTTCCGCTCCCATCTGGAAGGGGCTCGCTTTCGAGAGAAGAGCCAGGTAAGACTCAGCTCCATTGCCAGTTTGGCAGGTGAGACCTTGTAGGTCATAGGCATGTGTGGGAGAGATAGTGCCTTGCTCATCCACCTACATGCATGTTGTGAGAGAGCTAAAAGAAGCTTTTTATCCTACCTCCCATTGTTTCTACCTTACTGCTTTGTGTTTCCTCCTGTTACAATCAGTGGACAGAGAAAGTGGGAAATGTGTTTTAGAAATTCTTGAGAATTTTGTTTGTAGGGATGGAAATCCTGGTGGAATTGATATTTGACCTGTATGGTCTATGAAATGTCCCAGAAGCTGATTTATGTATTCATGCTCCTGTTGTGGTCATTTGGGCTGTGGTTCAGGCTTCTCTCCCTGGGCTCTTGCAGTTGTTGTATCTCTTGGATGCTGTGCAGAATGGAATCGGGCAGCCAAACCTCAGGTTCACCTTCTCCCTGAGCCTCTACATCGCTCGTGTGGCACAGCAGATCCTGAAGCCAGGTACTGGAACTTCCTGTGTGTGTCACTGCTGGGTTGAAAAACAGGGCCTTGGGGAATGTTGATCTCCTCGCCTGCTTTGTGCTCATGCACTCTTGACTGAGCTTTTCATTCTGGGGAAGAGAAGGGGAGGGATGGCCAGCAACATAATGAACCTCAGAGCGAAGGCCTTCTGCAGTTTCTGGGCTGTTCTCCCAGCTTGGAACACTGCACAGTACAGCTTCCATTTATTCTTGTCCGTGGTTGTGGATTGGGAATGTTGTCCTCCTCCACAATGCCGGTTTTTTCTCTTCACAGAAGAGCACATGTACATAAAGGTAAACAGATTCCTTCTGTCACACCAGTATTTGGACCTGAGGAAAGTACCAGGATTTTTCCAGCTTTTCTACAGCTTTGATTTGGAGGTAAGAGTCCCATTTTAGGTATCCACTACTTCTTCAGAAATTTATAGAAAAAAGCCATAAAAATACAATGAAATCTTATTCTCCTGGAGGTGGTTAATTAGAAGCATGTTTCTTTTGTTTCATGCTGGAATTAAAAATGTTATTTCTGTGGGGTTTTTGTTGTTTCCTTAATACTTAATGTGTTTCTTAATAACACACAATGAGTTGTGCTGTGTTTGCTCTTTGAGCACAATAAACAAAATATTCTTCCCCAACTAGCTTACATTCATCTTTGAGCTTAGATTAGTAACGTTGAGTTCAACTGAAGTGTTTTAGGAACAGCAACTTATAAAGTTCCATTTTCACTGCATGTTTGGGCTGCAGACTGACTGTTCCTGGTGGATGTTAGTGATTAAATTTGATAGGAGTGGAAATTGAGAAGTCCAGAACAAGCTATGGTAAGCCCTGAGCTGGCACTCACAAGGAACCAGGCTTTTGTGCTCTTAGGAGCAGGTAATATTTGGAATTGTCTAAATGTCTGATGGTGGTATTTTTCTTTATGGCTTCCAGTACAAAACAGAGCGTGTGTGGATCCTCAGATTTCTTGGGCAAGGGCTACGTGACAGACATTGCTATGAGCTTTATGACTACCAGAGGATTTTCCAGATCATTCTTTCCTTTTTCAACAGTCCTTTGTGTGATGAGGGCTCCCAGGTAAGAATATCAAATGAAAGCACAAAAAAAATCCCCAAACCACAGATGTTTGCACAGCTTTGACATCACAAGTACAAAACAGAAAGGAGCAGCTGACTCTGCCTTTGCCCTCTTGAAAATTTGTTCCTTGTTTATGTTGTGTATGTGTGGAGGGGGAAATAATTGCTTCTGTCTAAACCAGTCACATCCTTATCCCCTGAAATTGGACCAGGTTCCTGCCATCATGGAGCCTCATGTGGGTACTGTGGTTTTGCTCCTGCAGTCAGGGTCTTTTGTTTTTTGGGGGTCTCTATTCCCCGAGCAGCACATTTGTTACCTGAGCGGTGCTTCAGCAGAAGGGAAACTCACATGCCAGGAGCTCTCAGGTTTGGGAGCATCCACCCTGAGTATTTCAGGTATCAAAACCTTGGACAGAAAGATAAAATTGTCTTGCTACCTGAAGACTTCTTCTAAGAGTAGCACCTATGGTATGAAGCTTTGAACAGAGAATGTCTTTCCTTTCCTGGAGTTTTTGAGAACAGGTGGTGTGCATTTTACCTTGAAGTTGATCAGATACCAGTCAAGTTGCTAATTCTGTGTTAGATAATTAGATCCTGACTGTAAAAGAACAAGTTCTATTTTCTGTTTCAGAGTCGTATTCTGGAGATATTGCAAAGTGCTGCCCGTGTCACCAGAGCTGCCTATGAGCTGATACAGGATCATAGCCTCCTCACGTGGGTCCTGCAAAGCTTAGAGAAAAGGTAACCAGAGAAGTACAGGAGAAATGGGAACAATTTTACTGTCCATATTAGAATAATTGTGTGGCTGAGTATGAAAGAAAAGGTGACAGACAGGGGGACACCAAGAGCTGTACTGGCAGAACTTGCTGAACTCTGAGGGGTCCCTCGTGGTTTTGAAAACAGAATCAACCTTTCAAGTTGTGGTAGGAAGGATTTCAAAAACATTTCCTTGAAAAACTGAGAAAGCAAAATGGCACCTTGTGTTGGTGTCTTTACCTTTTAAATTTCAAGCCCCCTCCGTTCACATCCTGTCACAGGACCTGCTGCACAGGAAGTGGCACAGTAATGGATCTGAGCTGTCTGGAACATGCCTCCTCCCCTTGCCTCTCCCTCACATGTTAAGCACATACACAGAAAATCTCTTCTGCATAGAGTGTCCTAACAGGTTCAGGCAAGTGCACCAGAAGTGCCCTAAAATATGGTCCCCTGTGGGTGATGGACGAGCTGCTGGTGAGAATCTGCCTTCCAAATGTGGATTTCGTCTTTTTGTTTGTTTGGTTGGTTTGATTTTTGTTTTGTTTGTTTGTTTTGTTTTGTTTTTCAGGTTTCTGGAAAACAAGGTGATAAATAGAATTATTTCTTTACTCCATACTCTTTGGCTAACAAATTTAGGAGACAAGAGAGAAAACAAGAATCAGTCCCAGGAGAACAGGAAACTTCTTCCTATTCAGTTTGTAAATGAATTTCTGTATGTTTTGGTCACGTTAATCAAACATATTAGGTAAGTCCTTTGTTTTATTTTTTGCTTTAGTGGGTTTGCATTTCATCCTCTGTCCAGTTTGAACTTTATTAAGGCCAGGAGGATTTCTTTATCTCTGGCAGATAAATGCCTTTTTTCACCTTCAGTTTGTGTGTTGTGTAGTGAATTTGGATGAGATTTCTTTGACAGGAGTATTTAGGTGTTTGAATACATGGGGAATAAAGTAAAATTTGATGTACTGTTGCTGTCAAGTCCTTAATTCCTGGCCGTTCTGACAGTAAGGATTAAAACCTGCACTTATTAATTAGTGTGCAGGAAAATACATGGCAGTTGTGTTTTCTTTTGACAGGACTAATGTTGATCTGGACAAGCTGACTGAGTTCTTCAGCACCCTCAGCTCCGTGCTGGAATACCGTGCTGTTGTTGTTGAGGCTTTTAGGGAGATGGGGCGTTTCACAGTCAACAACAGCATCCTCTCCAGCAGGGAGCTGCTGCTGCTGCTGCACAAGTGGAGCCTTGTCAGCAAAGACCTGCAGCTACAGGAGGATCTGCAGGCCCTGGCTCAGAAGTACCAAAACAAAGAATTGCTCAGTAAGTGCTAAAATACTTCAAGGAAAGCATCTTTTGTGGCAGCTGTTACAGACCAACAGTACAAGTGAGGCAAACTTCTCTGGAGACAGTACTAATGCCTTCTGTCAGACAGCTTCAGGGAGGAGGAAAGGAAATGGAAAGGTGTTTTTCAGATCTTCCTTTCCTAATCCTAAAGTGATTTCTAACCTTTCTAATCTTAACAGTTTGGAAGCTTTGGAGAAACACAGTTTAAAAAGGGAAAGAGTTTTAAAATTAAACTTAGTTGCAAAGCTCGTATCAGGCTTTGAAAAATGGTGTTCTTTAATGAAACAGTAAAAGGAAAAGTGCTGGAGGCTTGTGCTCAAAGGTTTGAATCATTCTGAGTGTGGATGGGGGTCTGAAGCAATGTGTAAGTAAAAAAAAATAAATAAATAAAGCAAGTGAAAATTAAATAGTTGATTCTTCTTGTCATCAGTTTTGAAGAAAGGAAAAGTAAGATCAGGACCTGGGGAACTTTTCTAAAGTTTTTCTCACCCTTTAAAACTCCTCAGAAAGACATGAGGAGAGTTTTTGGAACTTACTGTCTTGTGTGGGTTGTGTGCTCCAGGCTTCAGGAGCTTCTCTCATCTCCAGGCTGGGTGATCCAGTTTGGAATAGGGTTCCAGCCTGGAGTGCCTGGGAGCTCCAGGAGCCCCTTGGAACAGGGCAGGCTCTGGGAGGCTGCCAAAGGAGGCTCGTGCTTGCAATTGTAACAACTGAATCAAGGCAGGAGAGCACTTTACTTGCACGGTTTTGTAACAGCAGAATCCTTTGGGGTATCTGACCTTTGTCTTGGTGGTGGTTTTCTTCTTACAGAAAATATTAGAGACAAGAACAGACCTCAAGCCTCATCTAATGTGTATCGTCATACTCGGAAAAAGAACGAGGTGGAAGATGACAGTACTGCAGACGTGGAAGTGTCTAAGCTGGAGAAATGCAGAGAACATCTGAATTCCATACTTGCCCATTGGGACCCTGTTTTCCCAGCATCACCCTCCACACAAGGAGGGGAGACCCTCAGACCCAGTGAACCTGTGGCTGAGGCCGTGGCTGTCACCTGTGCATCCATTCATGTTGTCACGAAGTGGCTGCTGAGGTCCCTGGCTGGGCAGAGCCTCCTCAGGGAGCAGGATGTGTCACCAGTGTTGAGGTGGCTGCAGAACCGCGTCGTACCGCACCTGGCAGCCACGCAGGAGATGCTCAGGGATGAGACAGCAAGGAACAACCTCTTCAAGCTTTACAGCAGGCTCTGCCAGGCCAGCAGCACCTCAGCTGGGCTCTCCAGGGAGCTTGGTGTGCTCAGCTCCATCATGCTCCAGCTCATGGAGGAACAGGGCCTGTCCAGCACCTTCCACGAGCTTGTGAAATCCCTGTGCCTGTCAGCGACAACGGAAGAGGATGCGGACAAGACAGGTGACTTGTCTCGTTCTTGTCACTCATGTTACAAGGCAGTGGTGGGAGGAACTAGGAAATTCCAGGGCTTTTTGAATCCATTTAACTAGTTTTTCCATATCCGCCCAGGCTCATGGCTTCCCAAAACAGAAGCTGTGTCTTTGGTGGGATGTCGGCAGGGGTGGGCAGCACAGAGCATGGTCACACTGAGGTTTTCTGACACTACAACACTCACACTCCCTCTAAGAAACTTCCCTTTCAAGGGCTAAAATGGAATAAAAGGTATAAAAAAATATAATTCCAAGAGGGAGAATAGTCTGCAAAAAACAAGTCCACATGGGCCTGGCTGCTGATCCCTATTGCTGGTCAAGGGTAGCATCTGGCAGATCAGATTTCCAACTGATTTCCAGATTTAACAGGAAACTGGTTTGTTCCTTCTTGAGAGTAGGATCATTGGCTTTGTATGGGCAAAGGCACTCCAGATTTTCCATCTAGGAAAAGAGTTGGGGAACTATTTTAAAACATAGTCCTGGAGGTAAACAGCTTGGCTTGGTATTGCTGTGTGGAAATAGAAGAATATCTGTTCTGATTTTTCTCTCATCTTCCACAGCTATTTCTGTATTCCTGACTTCCGTTTACATTGGGGACATGTGGCTTGGAGCACAGAAGCCGGATATGTTACTTACCCATGTCAGATTGGTCTGCACTAGTCCAGGTTATGAATTACAGGATGACTTGGGAACTCGGAAACAAGAAGAGGAAACTATTATGTCTTTTTGCAAAAAAATTTGGCTACACCAGGGCATTAATTTGGGGAACTAACACTTGAACATTCTGCGCTCTGCCGTCATCACTGTGAGCCATGAAAGCCTCCTGAGCTGTTCTCATACAGACTTAACTTGTTTGGTCAAAAAAAACAGTATTTTATTACTGTGTGCAAACTCAGGGGGAAGACTTTATTCAGCATCTCTCAGTGGGACATTAAAGTTCTAATTCCCTTTTCTTGAACACTCTGAAACACAGTATTATTTCTGTTGTTTTCATTACTGGCATTTTTAACTTTTTGAAGAACCAGAAAGTCTGTATGTGCATGTGTGTGTCATTAATACCCATCCTCACACCAATATAGGATGGGAAAAAAAGGATGCAGAGCTTCCTCCAGTGGGGTGTAAGTGCAAATAACAAGGAGCCAGTCAGAGGTTTGGTCATGATGATTTCCTGTTTCTTGAAGAGCCTGGTTGATTTCATCATACCGCAACCAGTATGAATAGGAGCCTGAATTTGGAAATCATGATGGTCTTCTTGGGTTTAGTTTAAAAAGCTTTAGTGGCTTTTAAAGACATTTATATCAGACCTGGTTTATTTTTATTACCCTTATGTTTCTAATTAAAAAAAATAAAAGCACCCTGATCCATCACTGCTGCCACGGTGTGCGACAAAGGTCCATCTTCCCTCCACTTGGAACAGGTGAGAGATGGGAATAAACCCCAAAAGATTTTCTGCTCATTGATTATAGGTGAGTTTTCTTGGGAATTCCCTGTGAAATCTGATAACATTGTTCTCAAATGTGGCCAAGAGGGTAGGTGAACATGCAGCGCCAGAATGAGAGCTTTTGACGTGTAAATCAGAATTTATTCAATGGACTCACAACTGCATGCTGTCCCCAGGTCCCTTGTCCAAATACTGTACAGGGAAAAACCAGAACTGTACATTCCTTGTGATATGTATTGAATTTTGGGGGGGTTAAATAAGAATGAGATTAAAATGAGGGCATTGCTACTACATTCTTGTCCTAAAGGAGTCATCAGCTCTGTACCAAGACTGGAGTTAAAAATTCTATTTTTTTAAAAACCCGCAAGCCCTTTAGTGGCTCCATTTTCTGTCATGCAGAATTCCTAGGGGCTGACATCAGGGAATCTGTGAGCCGAATCTGGCTCAGCCGCATGTAGCCTAGCTGAGCTCAGTGCAGCCGAGCTCGGCCGAAGCGAGCCGAGCTGTCCCGAAGTGGGGCGACATCTGCCGGTAATAGCCGATATTAGCCGAACAGCCGATAATGGTCGAGGTCTATCGATAATTGCCGAGGTTACTCGAACAGACGATAATAGCCGAGTGCATCCGATGATTGACGAGTTTAGCCGAAGAGCCGAAACTGCCCGAGATTTACCGAACCCAGTCGAGTTTAGCCGGCTTTAGCCGAGTTCATTTAAATACATCCGAACGTAGCTGGGTTCAGACGAAATGAGCCGCGTTCAACCGAACCGAGCCGAGCTCGGCCGAACCACGGCCAACCTTACGACGTCGGCCGAACCGAAGCGAGATCAACCGAATCCCTCGAGTTTGGCCGAACCGCAAACGTTATGAGCTCGGCCGAATCTAACCGAGTTCTGCCGAACCCAGCCTCCGGCTCTCGTGGCCGTTAATTAGCGCGAGTGCTGTCACTGCCTCGTCAGCTCCTGCCCGACCCCGCTCTCCCGTTCGTGTCCGTGCGGTGGCCGGGCCGCCCGTGGGACGCGGCAGCAGGAAAACCCCGAGCTGGGCGCCTTTAATGTGAGGCGGCCCCGCTTTCCCGCGCGGCGCCTCGGCCCGGCCCGCGCCGCCCTCAGGGAGCCGAGCCGAGCTCCGGGGAGCGCAGAGGGCGGCTCCGAGTTCGGCCGAACCGAGCCGAGGTCCGGGTAATGCAGTCGGCAGTTCCAAGCTCAACCGAACTGAAATTCTGCTGAACTATTTCCCGATGTGTAAAGTGACAAAGACTCTGCTGAATTCCAGCATACGGGCAACAACAGCAGCAAAAGCTCCACGTGAGGTTAATTTATGCCTTGGAAGGGGCCAACATCACAAAAGGCAAGGACACGGACAGTAGGTAGGCAATATTATTTATTGTTTTCTTCCACCGCTCCTTGGAGGCTTTCTTTAAAAAAAACATTACTGACACCCTGGACGTGTCCCACAGCATTCCCAAACTTCAAACCGCTGGGATCGAACAGTGATTCCAAAACATTGGGGTGGCAAGCGCTCCGTCCCGGGAGCTGCTCTGGGTGCTCTCGTGCCCATTAATTAGCACGAGTGCTGTCACTGCCTAATGAACTCCTGCCCGACCCCGCTCTCCCGTTCGCAGACGTGCTGAAAGGAATGAGAAGATGTCTTTACAAAGAAACTGTGGGCCTGCTGGTAGATAAACTTAGATACCGACACTTGAAAGAAGTAATGAATGGAACTATAAATTCCAGAGGAATTCCGTTGCTCACCCAAGGCCGTGCTAAATTCCTGGACTTAGAGGAAAAGAACAGAGACACAAAGAAAAACAAGGGGCTGGAGGGGATGCACATTGAAAGGGGATCTGTATTAGGCGATTCGGGAAGTTTGTACCTCTCAAGTACCTCAACCAGTGGGGAAGAGAGAGGGAAATGCGGTCGGGAAATGAGGATAAAAAGCAGACTGCGTCCTCCCAACAACCTGAGAGACCCATAGGAAATGCCCATGGCCTCTCCCTTTATTCGAATAAAATTACAGTACTCCCCAGTTTCCTTTTTGGACATAAACCTCTGGTGTTCGTGGATCAGTTTTCCTGTCCGTGCGGTGGCCGGGCCGCCCGTGGGACGCAGCAGCAGGAAAACCCCGAGCTGGGCGCCTTTAACGCGCCGCCCTTAGGGAGCCGAGCTCCGGGGAGTGCAGAGGGCGGCTCCGAGTTCGGCGGAACCGAGCCGAGCTCCCCCGAACCGAGCCGAGTAATTAAAAAGCAGAAACAAGCTCCCAGAGTCTCAGCAGCCGGCCCAGCACAGGTAGGCAGGTTTGGCCTTTCCTTTGCTATTCTGCAGGTGTATTCAAGATATCTTTCCTCTGTGACAGGTGCAAGACCAAAAAAAAAAAAAAAAAAAAATCTTACCAAACGGGATGTTTTCTTTCCAGTCTGTCAACTAGCTGAATACCACCACCTAGCTATCCATATTTTAAAATCAGCTGGAGAACTTGCATCCCCAACACCTGGGGACTGTCTGAGGAGAACTCTGGCCAGCTCTGTTAATTGTTAAGCACCCCTGGAACATCAGAGAGGTTGGAGGAGGCTGGAAGAATTCCAGTGTCCCAATACCCAAAGAGACTGACCTGGTCAAGCCAGATCACTCTTAGGCAGTGCTGCGACTGGCCTCGGCACAGGCAGAATCACAGAACTTAAGCTAAGATACAACTGAAAAAGTCTTTCAAAGGACAGGGAAGCTAATTCCAGACTGTGTTTGGACAAAAGTGCAGTGGCAATATCTGATGTCATTTTTGAGGGAAGTGTGATTTGAAGGGTAAAGGCAGCTGTACATCTGTGATTTAGTGTGAGGGTGGTCATGCACCACATCCAAATACTGAATGGAGTTTCTTAGTGCAAGAGATCTGCCTGGAGCCAGCAGGAAGCCCCGAGGCCCTGGATTGAGCATCTCCAAGAGCAAGAAACACAGATGAGGGATGAAACACACAGATCTTCCAACACCCTGGGCATGCAGCTTGGGTTTCTCTCCAACATTACACCGTCTGGTAGGAAAGTGATAGCTAGAAGATTTCACAGCCTCCAGTGAAATGCATGGGAGACCTGGAAGGAGCTCGCCCTGTCCTCTTTCCATGGCATGAATTTCCAGCCTTGGCCAGGAACTATCTCCAGCCACTAACCTTTATTTTTCTGTGTAATTTTGGATGTTAATACAGATAATTGAAGCGATTGTTAATGCTCTGCATCCCAGCAGTGTGATCATCAGCTGCCTTGGCAGGCAAATGGGTTTGAATTCCTTGGTCCTGAGAGGAATGATGGGTTTGTCTTTACAAACAAGCTGTGGGTCTGCTGATAAGATGCAGCTATTAGTGAGAGACAACAGAAACAATGGGATGGATTCCACTGAAAGATCAAAGAGGCACTGAAAGAGCACCATGAATTCCACAAAAGTTAAGATTTAAGAAGGGATAATGCATGGGCGCCGGGGGGGGGGGGGGGGGGGGGGGGGGGGGGGCGGGGGCGGGGGGGGGGGAAGGTATTGCAGTATCAGGCGTTCCGGGAAGCCTGTACCTCTCAAGTACCTCAGCCTATGGGGAAAGAGAGAAGGGACAAGCGGCCAGGAATTAGGATAAAAAGGAGGCTGCGCCCTCAAAAATTTGAGAGACCCCAGGGGAATGCCCCATGGCCTCTCCCTTTATTCGAATAAAGAAGAAGGACTCCTCTGTCTCCTTTTTGGACATAAACCTCTGGTGTTTGTGGATTAATTTTCCTGATAGTCCCATGCTCCAGACCTTTTGTCGTGTTTCTGTGGGATAGTGCAGTGCTGACAAAAGGGACTGGGACACAGACACCTCACTGCGGGGCTTGTACAGGCATCAGCCTTCCCCCCTTTCCCGAACTCACCCATCAAAATTGGCACCAAACCATTCGGTACTGCAGAGAAGTGTGTGGTGCAACCAGATCATGGATTCAGGTCCAGGAATCTGGACCATGATTCCTGGTCCAGAATCATGACTGGATTCCATGATTCCAGTATCTAAGGATTAAGCTGTGGCATGAGTAAACAGAGCTGTTGCATATGCCTTTTAGAAGACACTTGTTTCTGTGCAGATGTGCAGGTAAGAACAAGGCACTCTGCTGAGGAGGGCAGTGTGCCCTTGCCAAGAGAATTAACCCTTGCTATTTCACAGTGGGGGAAGATATGGGTGTCATGCAGAGCCAAAATTGCATCAACAATGCACCAGCAGAGGTAGAGGGGAGATTCTGCTCCTCTCCCCTGCTCAGGCAAGAGCCCACCTGCAGAGCTGCCCGAGCCCTGGGGTCCAGCACAAGAAATATTTGGAGCTGTTGGAACAAGTGCAGAGGCAGCCAAGGCCGTGGAGATGCTCTGAAGGATAGAGCTTCTCTGCTCTGGAGCCAGGCTGGGAGAGCTGGGGGTGCTCACCTGGAGAGGAGAAGGCTCCAGGGAGAGCTCAGAGCCCCTTGCAGGGCCTGAAGGGGCTCCAGCAGAGCTGGAGAGGGACTGGGGACAAGGCATGGAGGGACAGGACACAGGGAATGGCTTCCTACTGCCAGAGGGCAGGGTTGGATTGGATATTGGGGAGGAATTCTTGGCTGTGAGGGTGGAGAGGCCCTGGCACAGGCTGCCCAGAGAAGCTGCCACCTCTCACCAGGACACAGCCGAGCTCAGAGAGCACACAATGTCCTGCATGTCCCTGGGCTTGGCAGAGATGGATCTGGAGCACAGAAATGACGAAGGTAAAAGTTCTCCAGCCTTGACGTGAGCGTGCATTTGTTGGGTGGGTGTGTCGGGATTATCATAAGAAAAGAGACATGAGGTTTCCATACAGATACGGGATGATTGTCATGCCAAGGGTAGTGGGCGGGTGACAGAGCAGAGAGGATGACAGGGCAGGGGCGTGGAAATTTACACCATTGGCTTCTTTCTGGCACTTTCTGGGTTTCAGTGCTGGAACTGGGAGAAGTGGACTTGAAGTGGGGCTTAAAAAACAAACAGAACTCAACCGAAAAGGACAAGTTTTGTGTGTGACTGGGTTTAACAGTTTCTTCAGTCCTAAAATGGTTTTCTTACAGTATGTTTCGCGCCTAGAAAAATTATAAGATCAGATGGTTTCAAAGCCTAAACAAATCTAATCAAATGCTGTTTTTAATTGATGATTTCTGGGCACTTCAGAAAAATTGAAATACATGAGGGATAAATATGTGTATTTTTCACCCAAGTGTTTTGCTCAGTAACATGATGTAGAAGTGAAAAACTTTAAAAATCAATACTTTGTTTAAGTCTTCCAAACACTCTGAGATTTTCATGTACACCCACTTCTCCTGACACTTTTTTAGGAACAGGAAATTTTTGGTAACATGCCTCTGCTACCCTGCAATTTCATATCCATTTCCATGTCTGTTGTGTTGTTACTCCACCTCCTGCTTTGTGGTTTATTTGAGTAAACTGCATGGTGGTTTTTTTATTGTTTTTGTTACCTCTTGTGAGCATGCCAGAGGCCCTAGGGTGCCAATAAATGAGAATATTAGTGGGTCAAGAGGCACTCCAACTAAATAATGACAGAGCAAGTATTGCTTCTGTGCAGTGATAAACATTCTGTTTCTAAACACTGGATCACTTGAGGCAGTGAATATTTCCTGCAGGTTATTTTTTCACACCAGTATCTAACTTACTTTTGCTCTAGTTATACTTACTTTGCTGGCGTTGATCCAGAGCAGGACATACACAGTAAAATAAGGAAAAGAAACGTCACAAACGCAGCAAGGCCAACCCAAAAGGCAATGACGATGGAGTCTGTGGACACAGCATGGTAATTCTGTCACATGCATTTTGCATGGCAAAAATAAAACACAGCAAAAAGATTTATCATCTCTAGTAAAGGTGTGCCATTTGATTCAGTTTCTTCTTTTAGAGAGAGGAATCTAAGTGCCAATTTGTTAAAGGTCTTGGGAGCCTCCTAACAGTGTATGGCAACAGGAATGAGGGAGGGGTTGGGAAAAGCCTCCAGAGAGTGTTCTGGTGACTAGAACTATGTAGATATTTGACTGTGGCTCTTTTCACACTACCACGGTGCAGGAAGCTTGAGTGGTTACTGCCCAGTCCTGCAGGATCTTTATGGAGAGGCTCTCAGGAAGGGAATTCCAGCCTTGAAAGCGTTCTATACCAAGAGAAATAGCAAGGGAAGTTTATTGCAAAGTGTCCCAAGACCCTCCCAGCACATCAGTGCAGTGAAGGGATTGTGCCCCTTGTCCTATTCAGCTGCAGTGCCCCTGCAACCACCATAAAATAGTGCAAGATGTTGCCTGCTTTGCCAGGAGCAAATGGTTTATTTAAGGAACAAGAGGCTGGGAGGGTGAGTTGGCTGGGAGAGCAAAGGGAGCTGCTCTTTCATGAAGGCTACAGTTCTGTGCCAATTATTGCCTGAGCCTTGGGCTTACTGAGGGAGGGGATGAATCTGCTCCCGCCCCCACACTACATCTGACCACTCTTTCAAAAATACTCCTTCCTGGGATCACTGTGGTGGTGGCCTTGGGAAGTTTGGGTGCTCTGCCCTGGATTCACAGCCGGTGACTGGCTTTAGAGGAGGTGGAAAAAGAAGGGTCACTGACTCCAGAGACAAATATTGACCAAGATAAAATAAATCTTCCCTCTGAAAGTACAGAAAACATTGTGTTCTTTGAAACGGGTCCAGTATGTTTGATTGTTTCCCCTGTGAAAAAGTTCAGTATGTGTTGGCATCAAAGCCACAAGGAGAGAATTAAGGGAATTAGCCCAGCTCCTTTTCAACCCAAAACTGGAGCTGGCCCAGCTGTACCCTTATCAGAAACCTGAGTTTCGGCTGGGCTACTGAGAAATATCAGTGGGGAGGGGCAGCTTATTTTATTCTTCCTTTGCCCAGGGACATCATTTGGAAAAGCCCAAAGTTTTGAAGTGTTCTACACCATTGGGACAGAAATTTAAGAGTTTGCATTTATAGAATTCCCTATCAGAGCTATTTTGGCTTCATCTTTTAGAAACAGTTTTAATACATTTCATGGAATTCACTTAAGCCAAATAAATTGGCTCCAGGGCTCAGGTAGAGCTTGAAACAAAATGTCCTGGGTTTAAATTCTGCAATTAGTATTTTTATTTTTTTTTAAAACTGGAATAAAATATTTTTGTATTTTACCAATCTATAAAAAGCTTTCCTATTGCTAAATTTTACCATCACCTTTTGTGCACATTTTTCAATTGCCTATTTTTGTTTTTAAATAGCCTACTAGTTCATGGGCCAATTAAGGTTTTTCATTATTTTCGTACAAAATGGAGAGAGATGCACAACATTACAAATAGAAAGCAAGACCATAGCTTTTTATCTGGGTTTAGACTCATTTTCATGCGACAAATTCAGTCTCACAAAGTTTCAGGGACCAGCCACCTAACAGAAGAAAAGAAGTGCAGAGATTCAGGCCTCTGTTTCACATTAAAAAAAATCAAAAAACCTAGCAGGGTAAAAAGCTGAATTAGGGAGCTGCAATCCCATCCCAGGGTTATGGCGACTGTTTTAATTCCCTTGGGCTGTCCCAGCAATGGCCCTGAGCACACAAAGCAAATAATCCCAGCAGCAGCTTCTTGAGGTGTAAGAATATAAATATTATGCAAAGACAGGAAAACCTGCAAAGTATTGCATTGCTTGACTGGTGCTTTTAGTCAAAACAAGAAAAAAAAAACTAACCACTTGTGGAATTGTTTCCCTTGGTGTTTTCATTAGAACTTGTAACCCACTGTTCTCCCCCTGATATTTGGAGAAGAATAATAGTACCAAGAGGATGCAGCCTCTATTCCTCCTGGGCTGCTGACATGGAAAAATGTCTATTTTCATCTCCTTAGAATATAAAAATGGGACAAAAAAGTCAACGCAAGATCAGTTTACCCTGATTTTTAATGGAAATAAGGCTGCTGAGATCACTCATAAGCACACATGGGGTAATTTCCTCTGAAAAACTGTCAACAAATTTAAATTAAATTTAACAGAGGGAGAGCATCTTGTCTCATAAGCACTGTTTCTTCAAATTTCAAGAAAACAGGCAGCTGAAGAAAAAGAAATGCCCTATCAATTGCCAGGGAAGGAAGGGCTATAACACAAATGCCACCTCTGTTATGCACCAGGTGATCCAAATGTCAGGAAAATCTTATTAAGGAGAAAATAGGGGAAAAGTTTCTTCCTGATTTTTGGGGTTTGCTACACCAGCCATGTGCCAGGGACTTACATCTAGCTTAGCTAAGCAGTTTGTGGTTTCCCTGGTGGAATTTGGGGGTAATAATCTGCCCTAACTTTAAGAGAATCAGAAGAGCAGCTCATAACTCACCTGGTCCCAGCAGCACCAAATGGTGCTCTACAGCATTAGAGAGCAAGAGTTTCTGTATGGAAGGATGTGGATATTCACACCACTTTCTTTAAGGTGTGGTGCTTTATTACTTTATTAGTTCAGCAGCACTAAATCAAAGGAGGAATGGTCAAAGAATATGTTTGCAGCTTATTGTTCCTGGCTAGTGAAAACATACATTTCCTTTACAAAAAGTCTGAATGTTTACCAGTTGCAATGTCAGCCTTGTCCCAAGATGAAAACACAATATTTTTATGAAAACCTCTGCTCTTTCAGTGAACTTTGGTGACAGTAATACACAGGTAACTAGCATCCCACACTACAGATTCACAAGTCATCAAATTTTCCCTTAGCAAATGACTCCAAAAAAATCTGTCCTTGTAAACAAGAATTAGTGTCAGCAGTCTTAAAGCTTCAAATACTTTAAGATAAAGCCCAGAGTCAGACACCCATTCACCCAAACCATGCCCTGGCATGGACTCTATTGCAAGGAAACAGAACCAGGTCAGTGACGCAAACTATGTAACAATTTCCCTGTGCTAGATAGATTAGCAGCTACTCCTCCACAGTACTTACATTTATTAATCTTCAACTTGCTTCCATCTACTGGAATTGGATCTATGTAATCCCAGTAATATTCGTAAGACCAGAAATACTCAGAGGAGTTTGTTCTGTTAGCCATGTCAGTGGTGCCTTTTAAGCCAGCTCAGAACTCCGACCCACTACTTTGCTTCACTGTTCTTCAGTGCCCTCGGAAAGAGAATTGCACAACTGATGCCTGTGCCAATCACTCTGGGGTCCTGCAGCTCAAGGACTGCCTCAGGACTGAAAAAAGATAGTGGCAATGAGCATTAATGTGTGGCAGAGATGTAAGAGCAACCCTGAAAATGCAGTTCTCACTTCTTTGCAGACACTCATGTTATTCCTCAGGGTGTTTTCAAGTGAGATGGGTGTCCCATAACCTAGGGACAGGGTGGACAAGTGCCAGCTGGGTCAGAAACCTTTCTCTCGGAGCAGCGCACTATTCCTGAGAGCTCCTGAGCACAGCTGGGCTGAGAAACATTCCTGAATGTATCTGGATGGAAAGGGCTGGGGTCTGGAGGGGCCGCACCAGGAGTGGCTGAGGGCACTTGGCCTATTCAGCCTGGAGGAGACTGAGGGAAGAGCTCACGGGCGGCTGCAGCTCCTCCCGAGGGGCAGCTCCAGTCTATGCTCCCTGGGACAGCAGCCACGGAAGGGCTGGAGCTCTGCCAGGGGGTGTTTATGTCGGAGGTCAGCGAAAGGTTCTTCCCCCAGAGAGTGCTGGCACGGCCCAGGCTCCCCAGGGAATGGGCACGGCCCCGAGGCTGCCAGAGCTCCGGGAGCCTTTGGACAGCGCTGCCAGGGATGCCGAGGGTGGGGTTGTTGGGGGGTCTGGGCAGGGACAGGGGCTACCCTGGACTCTCTGAATTAGGCGTGACCTGATAAAACGCTTCATATGAAAAGGATGTACTGGAATAACCATATCCTTTGCTTCGATTCCATGACCTTACAATCTCGAAACGCCCCCCGGGCGGTGCGGGGGACCTCAAAGGCGGGGCGGGCGGGCAGTTCCGGGGCGCTCCCCGGACGGTTCCCGGCGTCACTGCCGCTTCCTCGGCGGGCGATTCGAAGGCGATGTCGGAGGCCGATGCCGGTCCCACGTCGGGCAGGCGGGACACGATGGAGCTGTGCCCGGAGCTGGAGAACTCGCTGTCGCTGCTGGAGCCGGGCGGCGGCCTCCCCGAGCAGCAGCAGCGAGAGCGGCGGGCGGGCGCGGCCTTCATGCCTATGGTGTTCATGTGCTCCGGTTGCAGGCGGCCCGTGGGCGACACCTCGAGCTGGGTTGTCAATGACGAGGAGAGCGGCTGCATCCTGCTGCGCAGTGAGTGCCAGCCCTGCCACCCCGGCGCGTCCCCGCGGTCACTGCCGCCATCCCTCCTTCCTTCCCTCCCGCTGCAGGTGCGGCCGGCAGCGTGGCCGTGGACCCGGAGCGGAAGGTCTCCAAGCTCCCCGGCGAGAGCGGATGGTGAGCGCCGGTACTGGCTGGGCACAGTCCCGGGGGAGTTGGGGGTTCCCGGGAAAGGCGCTGAGGATAAGGCCGGTGAAGGGCCCGGAGTGCTCGTGTGCCTCCGAGAGCGCCTGGAACAGTTCTTTGGGGTGGTCTATGCAAGCGGCTTACAGCCTAAGGGAGAGGGATTTCTCACAAGGACATGTGATGGACAAGGGGAATGGCCTTAAGATGAAGGAAGGAGAGTTTAGGTGAAATATCAGGAAGAAATCCTTCCCTGTGAGGGTGCAGAGGCCCTGGCACAGGTTGCCCAGAGAATCTGTGGCTGCCCGTGGATCTCTGGAAGTGTTCAAGGCTGAGTTGAACAGGGTTTGGAGCAACCTGGGACAGTGGGAGGTGTTCCTGCCCATGGCAGGGGGTGGAATGGGATGAGCTTTAAGGTCCCTTCCCCAGTTTAGTGATTCTGATGGTCTTGCTGAGGTCAGTCAGCCTGAGGGGCTGTTGCAAACTCAGGCTGAAAGATGAGTACTCATAATTCACACTGCGCAAAGCCAGAATGTATGCTTAAAAAAATTGTAATGCATGATTATTTTTAGAAAATGGATGGAGAGAGGTGCTTCCTATTATTTTCTTCTGAAGAAATGTTATTTCTTACTTACAGCGTGGTAGAAACCTTATTCTGCTCTGGCTGCTCAAGAACACTTGGCAGCATCTACAGGTGCACCCCAAGGCATCTCGACTACAAGAGAGATTTGTTCTGTTTCAGTATTGACTCTATTGAAAGGTAAATGCAGAATGTTTATGAGTCAGTCTGCCAGCTCCACTTCACTCACCAGGCATCGCACTCAGGCTGCTCCTGTTATATCTCTGGCAAGTCTAGAGGTAGTTTTTTTCCTCTGCTCTGTCCCAGAGTGGTTTTCTGTACTGCTGCTGTTGTTATCATAGTGCTCAATTGTGAAGAAAATCACCTGTGTAAGGAAAATCCTAGGGAAAAAAAAAAAAAAAAAAAGCAAAACAAAACAACCAGGCCTGCCTTTTGTGTGAGAAATTACATTCCAGCCAAGGAAATATCACCAGGTCCAGGGTACAGGAGGATTCCTTCTCATTTGATCGGAAGAGCAGAGAAACCAAGCGCCAAGTAGGCCTGGCTGGAGCCTGTTAGGAGTCAGCATTATCAGCAGGAAGTGTGGCCAGAGTGGCTCAGGCAGAACTCGGGGTGTCTCTGACCTGTACTGGCCACATCTGCTCTGTCTTTGCTAAGGTGGGCAAAGGCAAATCTGACAGCTGAGTCTGTGCTTGAGACTCTCACTCAGCTATCTTAAAATCTGTCTAGAAAATGAAAGCATGCTTGGGTTTAGTTGGTTTATAGTACTTAAAAGTGGTCTTAAAGTATTCTTCAATAGCTATATCCTGAATTAAGGCTTCATGCCAGAGTTCTTTTATGCAAGCATTGTTCTAATACACAGTGATTGTTCATCTGGACTAGTTTTAATGTCTTTTTTTTAATGTCTTCTCAGGTTTTTTTGAAGTTCCCATTAATTTTGTTGTATTGCTGTGAATGTTCACCGTCGCGCTCTGGACAGTGGTTTTGGGGTTTTTTTTTTCATTCCACAGCTATGATACTTTGTTTTTTCCATGGTAGTAAAATCCTCTAAAGCACTAACCTGGTTGCAGCCTATAGCACTTTCTTGGAGAGTAATGCTGCTTCTCCCAGCCAGCACTACAGTGTTCTCTGTGCAATTTTTCACTGTATTCTGTAGCCCCAGAGTCCATTGGTGTCTCTCAGGGTACTGGAGGAGTCCCATGTTTGGATTTTTAGCTTCAGAGTAGCAAGTGCATGATCTAAACTGTGGCATCTCAGGTATATTCTATATATTCTGTAGCTATATTCTATATATATTCTATAGCTATATTCTAGGAAACCTAGAGAAGCAAGCTGATCTTCACGAGGAACCGCTTACTCTTGAAAGTCGAGCTGTCTTGCAAGAGGTGCTGCAGAAGGTGAGATTTAACCTTATATCATTTTTTGTTTAAATTGCCTCTGTGAAACTTTAATATGCTTCAATAGTTTCTGCAGAACAACTTATTTCACCCAGAGCAATTCAGTGCATTGTAACATGTCGTGGACTGCTTCATGTCACTGGTGTCTTGTGTTATGCAAGATTTTCAGTAACTTTTCCGTCAGTTTCCATGGTAATTAGCATTTTCTGTTTATCAAGCACAGCATTAGGTTCCTATTTATGTCTCAGTAATTTGATATATTGTTTCTAGCTAGTTCTGATTCACTTCTCCAGATCTTCAGTTCACTTTTAGTCATGTTTCTTCTGCCTTTTGTGCAAATGGACTTAATGCTTTTGCTGTAACTTTGTCTTGAAATACTACATCATAAACCAAGTTGATGTTTTACTCTCCTAAAATCTTGTGACTGCAGGTAGGAAGAGTTGGGAGCAAATAGGGGCAGGAAGTTGACTGTGGAAGTTGAAGGTTGTCCAACAAAAGCTGAGTGTTTGGCTTTGACGTTTACCAAGGCTGGCAAAAGTTACTGTGTGGACACAGTGAATGTTAGAGTTGGGTCAGCTTTAAAAGGATGGAAGTAGCAGGGAAAGGATCATATGAAAAGAATTGGTGATGTGAGATCAGATTTGAGCCCTTTCTGACATCCACACATGCTCTTTGTGTTGTCAAATTCTGTGTGTAACCAAGTACCTTTCCCTGGTTCTTTTGCAGGTCGATACAATACTGAATGCCCTGGAGACAAGACTGACCGTGATTGAGTCCCGTGTGGCTACTCTGCACAGGCAGGTCTGAGAGGAAATACATCTTGAACTGTAGGAGAATGGCAAATGTGAAACTTGGCCCTGTAATCCTCTGGGATCTGTGGGAACATTGCAAAGGCTGTGAGAGAGCTGAAAGCCATGGGTGGCATGTCCTGTGGGGGAGCAGTGCTGACTGAGACTGTGTCCCAGCCAAGGAGTTCCTCTTCTATCCTTGAAGATGATACACCAGGGGTTTTCTTCTTAATAAAGACTTCTGACCAGTCAACCTGTAGACTTGTGGTTTATTTAAATTTTTGTCTCTGAAAGCAAAGCGTTTATCTCCTGACTTCCCTGCTATTCAGTATCTGCTGAACTGGGTATGCATTTTCCTAAGCAAATCAAAAACCTCCCTGTAATTCTGTAATTTCCAAAAGAACAGCATGAAGTCACTTTTCTTTTTCTTGTCTCCATAGCTTTAGCTTGATTTGTGCTCAAAAGCAGGAATGACTCAATAAACTGTATGTGGTGAATTGTTAGTTTGGTGGGGGTTTGTTGCAAGTTCAGGGCTAAAATATGATGAAAAGCTTTTTTTGCACCATTAGATAAATGCTTTTCCATGAGGTGTTGAAGGTAAGTTGTTTTACATCTCCAAAGGGAGGAAGCCAAACCAGGCTGATGGTGACACTCCTTTAAGCAAGGTTTGCTATATATTTGAGCAAGTAATTCAGCAGTTTTGTTGTGTTAATGCTGGTATTTCGGTTGTGTTTGGTTTTCTCGGCATTTGACTAATTGTCAGTGCTTCTCATACAGTATGAGTGTTCCACCTAGTGTTTTTCAGTAAGAGCAAGCAGTTGTGGTATAAAGCAAGAATAATCTCAAAAAGTGGTTTGGATTTTGTTTTTGGGTTTTTTTTCTTTGTTACCCATCACTACTTGGCTTTACAACTGTGAGCTTTAAAGTTTTCTCCAAAAACTGCGAGTGAATTTCCCCATTCTATCCCATTGGTAGGCGCTGCTTCTCTTGGAAAAGCTTCTACCTTCCACCTTCACTGCCCTGTTTTGAAGTCGTGCTCCAGTTCAGCCTGTTGTGATGGGTCACATCGTTTTCTGTTCAATGTTTTGTTACTGACAGACCTGCCAGAGGTTTCCATTCATTACTGCAGTGCCATTTGTGGGGCAGTTTCTGCTCTAACAAGTTTCCAAATGCTGCTTAAGAGCAATAGACTTCATTCTGTATGTCTGAAGGTGAGAGAAGAGCTGGTTGCATCCCGGGAGCCTGATTTTCGAATGTTTTATGGAATTGGCTGAATAGCTTTTACTTCAAAGGTTTCTGTAGTCTGTCCATGGCAGGTCCAGCCTGTGCTTCAACTTGGAGCCCTCAGTCTGCAGGGAAATTAACCTTTGGGGAAGTTCTTACAGCTCTACTTAATGCTTTATGAATTAATGCTGATTTTCTGGAACTAGGCTGCCTATTCTGACCCATTTTCTTCTCTCTCCCTGAGGACTGTGCCTGCTGAAAGGCTGAGGTGAGACCAAGATCTCCAACTGTGTCTTCCTGAGGCTGAAGCTGTGTTTGCTGTCAGTGATGACATAGTGGAAGATGCTAAAGACTGAAAACTTTGGGATTTTTGCCCTGAATGCCAAGACTCTCTCTGCAGCTGTGCCCTGTATATCTCTTAAAAGAGTTTCTGGGTTTAGAAAGGTTTTAACATTCTGCAATATTTATCTATAACTCAATTAAAAAGAATCCTACTGCATCAATATGGTGCTAATGACTTTGTTGGAGTTGGTTAATTAAAGCAAATAATTGATAGGGGGTTTGAACATCCCTTGGTTGGAGCTGGCAGCTCTTATTCAATTTCTCCTCATTCCTTTAACTTCTTTCAATTGTTTCTTCACCAATCACTGCAATTAGGATACATGATAAGGATATCAACATATATATATATATAACAAAATATATAACAGCATTTCTGCCCTGCTTTATTGGGAAATCCAAGCCCAATTCATTGGAGAGATTGAGGGGATGGGGAGCTGAGCCTTAGACTGGGTTTTCATGGTGGGAGTTTGGTGAAGAAGAAAGAGGAGAGATACCCCCAAAAATAGTTAAGACCAGTTCTGCTGGTTTTGGGTGCTCCTGCCCCCCAAAAAATAATCGTGCTTAAAGGGGACTTGAAGAAGCAGTGGGATGTACCAGGGGGCCTGTGCTGGGGCCCCCAAAGCCTGGTCAGGGATGCTGGGAAGTGTCAGCTCCAGAGGAACAATACGGAGGGGCTGTGCAGGGACCCCTCAAATTCCATCCAGACATGCTGGGCCCTGCTAGACCTTTGGGACACTACTGAGAGGCTCCACTGCCTGATGCAGAGAGTTTTCCCATTCTTTTCTGTCGTGCTTAGCACCTGGCAGGTCATTATAACCCCGCAGGTTGAAAACCCCATCGGAACAGCTGGAATCACAGACGATCACACAGACACCAGTTTGGGAGAGGAAATGAGCTGTTCCATAGATTTATTTTTCCCAATGCGTTTTGAATTTATACCAGAATCTCTCCTCCCCCCTCAGATCCCGTATCCTTGAGTTCTGAGTTTTCTCATAAAGAATTTTCTGCCTACGCAGGAACAAAAGTTCCCGGGCGCCGCAGGGAACGGCGAGGTTTGGGGGCTCCTGGGTCCTGCACGGGGGCTCCCCGCAGCGGGGCCGTGCCCGGAGCGCCGGCTGCAGCCGGAGCGGGAGTGGCAGCGCCGGGCTCGGCCCCGGGGCGCATCCCGGAGCGACTCCCGCCGCCCGCGGCGATGCCGCTCCCGATCCCGGCTCCGGCACAGCCCTGAGACCCGAATCCCGCATCCCGCCGGGGGCGAGGCGGCACCGCTCGAGACCCCAGCGGACACCGACAGGACCCGAACCGGAGCCCCCGGTGCCATTCCCGGCCCCGCCCCAGCGCCCCGGGCTCCGCGCGGGGCCGGGAGCAGCCCCGGTTCGGCCCAGGGAGTGAGGGGCGGGACCGGCCCAGGTGTGAGGGGCGGGGCCACGAGCGCTGGTCCCGCCCCCACCCCAGACAGGGCGGGGCGCCGGGGCGGAGCCGGGGCTCTGTCAGGCGGGGCCCGGGGGCGGGACCGGGCGGTGTCAGGGAGCGGGGCTGGCTGAGGTGCTCGGGCCCCAGGGCGGCTGCGCGGTGCAGGGCAGAGGTGATGTAATTCCCGCCAATCGCCTCGGCCGCTATTTGCTCACTGCGAGCACGGTGCAGACGGGGTCCCTCCTTTCCGGGCCCCGCAGCCTGGGACAGGTCGGGCTTTGGCTTCCCCTCCTCTACCCACCCTCTACGCTTCCTTCCTCCTCCCCGTATTCCTACTCTTTCTCTCCCTTTCCCCCTTCCCCTCTCCTCACCGAAGTCGACCTCTTTCCCTCCCCTTTTGGCCTCCCCTGCTGTCTCCTCCTGAACCCTTCCTCCTCCCAGTATTCCGGTTCTTTCTCCCCAGAAGCCTCTCCTCCTCTTCCCCCCAAACCCACGCTCCTTGCTGTCTTGTCCCTACCCCGCTACCGCCTTCTATTTCTCGTCTCCCCCTCCTCCGTCCACCCTCCTTCTTCCTCCCCACCCATCCTTTCTCTTCCCCTCCCGATTCCCTCCACACCCCAACACCCCTCCCTACTCCACCTCATACCCTGCTATCCCTCCTCTATTCCCGTCCTCCCCTCTCCTTCTTGCCCCCGTAGCGCGGGGCTTGGGGCGCCGGAGGGTGAAGGCCACAGTGCCGGAGCCTGGCGCCCCCCAGTCTCCCCGCAAGGCCCCACACGGGGACTGGCCCTCTCGGCCGCTGTCCCCATACAGGTTAAAACACCGCCCGACGCTGCCGGACCTCCAGCTTTCCCCACAGGGGCACACCGATGACCGTGTTTGCTGCAACCCTGTTGAAATAAAGAAACCACTCTCTGTGGGATGACACTTTCTGACCTTTCTGTACTAAGGATATCTTGGATATCCTGGGGCTGTGTTTTTCTTCCTACATGCGGATGGCATGCTGAACATACTGCAGGATTATGTGAAATCCATAGCCAAAAACGATTTTCCATATGACCTATGGTCGGTGGGCACCAAGCACTCTCCTCAGCCATGCGTTGATCAATTACAAGTTCATTTTAGACTGTTTTCAGACTTTATTAAAGTGATTCAATCTACTTTAACTCTTTTTCAAGTTTACTTTTAGGTCTCCTGGTGTCAAAATAATTTCCAGTCTTTATTTGGTATAGGTCCTTTTACTCATGAAGCATGAGTCCAGCCTTTTTCTGCCATTTGAACTGTGGTTTCTGTGGTTAAAAGAACAAGAAATGGTCCTGAATGAATGAATGAACTGAGGTTCTAGACTTTTCAGTGTTTTATCAACACACATTGTCCTGGTCGAATAGAATGTATCGGAAAGTCGAGGGGAGTTTTCTGAACTAAAATGCCTTTTTCTCTCAACTTTCTCAAATTTCTGGCAATGGTTGTAATGTATCCCTGGATAGTTTTGTCCCCGACTAGCGACTAGTGAGGGATTCATCATCATTCCTTGAGGATAAGGCAGTCCATATAACATCTCATATGGTGAAATCCCTGTTTCAGAGTGGGGCTTTGGTTCTAATATTTAACAGGGCTAAGGGAAGACACCTGGTCCACGGCAATTTGGTTTCTATCATTAATTTCGTTAGTTGCTGTTTAATAGTTTGATTCATCCTTTCAACTCTTCCTGAACTTTCAGGATGCCACGGGGTATGATATTCCTAAGTAATTCCTAATGCTTGACTTAAACTTTTGATTACCCCTGAGGTGAAGTGCGTACCCTGATCTGAATCAATAGCTTGTACTAATCCAAATCTTGGAATATGTTCCGACAAAATTTTTGCTACTGTTTGAGCTGGAGCTGCAGGATATGCTTCCACCCACTGAGTTAATTGATCTACTATAACTAATAGATATTTCCATCGGCCCACTCTGGGTAGTTCCATAAAATCAACTTGAATCTTTTCAAAAGACCTGTAGGCCGTCTGACAGCCTCCAGAAAACGACTCCTTAACACCCTTTTATTCACTTTTTGGCAAGTTATGCATCCCCGAGTTACTTGTTTTCTGATCTCAAATATTCCAGTACACCCATAAAATCTTAGGAATTGATCACAAAGTGCCCTTGTTCCCCAGTGAGTTCATTGATATAAATTGTCAAGGGTCTGTTGGGCCAGAGGCTTTGGTATCATATTCCTACCATCAGGAAGAATCCATTTTCCTTCCTTAAGAGTGGCTCCTAGTTTCTTCGTGGCTTCTACTTCTGCCCCAGAAAAATACAGTGTTTCATTTTGTATTTCTGCTTCCTGAAAAGTCATAATTACACTTTTGTTTTCCTTCAGGGCTACTTTCTTTGCCTCTTCATCAGTCAAATTATTTCCTCGTGTCTCAATATCTCTCCCCCTCTGGTGGCCTTTTACGTGAACTACTGCTATCTTTTTTGGACCCTTCAAAGCTTCGAGTATCTGAATTATTAATCCTTAATAAGTATTTATAAGTCCTCTTTCTTTCCAGATTTTTCCAAAAGTATGCACTACTCCAAAGGCATATTTCGAGTCTGTATAAATAGTCCCTTCCCGATCTCTTAATAACTGCAATGCACGTAATAGTGCGTAGAGCTCACAGGCTTGTGCTGACCAAGAGGGGCTAAAAGGACCAGATTCTTTTACTTCCAGTTTTTGTCCACTAAATATAGCATACCCAGATTTTCTTCTTCCGTCTATTATTCAAGATGATCCGTCTATAAATAATTTATCTCCTGTTTGTAATTCTTGTTCTCTTAAGTCTGGGCATATTTTTGTTTGTAATTCTATAACTTCTATGCAGTCATGTATTAATGCCTCCCCTCGGTCTCTGTATAGAAACTGAGTGGGGCTTTGTACATTTATCACTTTTAGTTCCAGTTCTGGGGAAGTTATCAAAATAGCTTCATGTTTTAATATTTGGCTATCAGTCAACCATTTTTCAGCTTTCTGAGCAAGAATTCCCCTAATGTTGTGTTGTGGGGGGTGTATACTTCTAGCGGTGCTCCAAAGGTTACCTTTCAGGCTTCTTCCACTAACATAGCAGTTGCTACCAGAGCTTGTAAGCATGTTGGCCAACCCTTACTAACTGTATCTAATAACTTGGAGTAATATCCCACAGGTTTTCAGCTTCCTGCCCAATATTCCCATATACCCAATATGAGTCAATATTCCATAAGCCATTTGATCAGTTATATTAATTGGAAAGGCTTGTCTAAATCGGGAAGTCTTAGTACAGGGGCTTGCAATAAGGCTTCTTTAACTTGCTCAAAGCTTTCCTGGTCTTTTTTAGTCCATTTTAAGTGATTTGTTGTTAATTTTTCATATAAAAATTTCACTTTTCCACTAAACCCTTCTATCCACTGTCTACAGTACCCCAAAAGACCCAGGAACTGTCTTATTTCTCTTTTTGACTTCGGGGGTCCCGTGTTTAGTATCTCTGAAACTCTTTTGGGGTCTAGTTTTTTCTTCCCCTTACAAATCAAATAACCAAAGTACCGTATGGATTGGCTGTCACTCTATTAAGGAACAGCTGGAAAGAGGCGACACAGACTCTCATGGAGTCAGAACAGGAGAAAACCTTTAGTTTATTGCTTCAGGCTAGTTTTATAGACAGGTACGTGGAAAGTACAGAAAGAAAACTCTTATTGGTTAGTAAATCACTACATCACCATCATTGGTCAGTGGTGTATAACACCCTCTGACCTTCTCTTGCCAAGAAAACACTGGGCAGACAAACAGCACCTGGAAGGCTGTTTTCTGTCTCTGAGAATTGTTTTGATTCCTCCTTAAAACTTCCCAGGCTACTTTCTCAGGCTGGACTTGAGAAAGCTATGGGGCCTGCCATGTCTGCAGGCTCCCTGCTCCAAAGCTAGCATCCATAGATTGGCTACTACCGGAAAGTGTGTGTGATGGTTCTTTGATTTACTGCTCGGAGATCCTGAAATAGTTGGTAGCTACCGTCGGGCTTCTTTACAGGCAAAATGGGGGTATTATGTGGTGACATACAAGGTTTTAAAACCCCTTGATTAACTAAATTCTCTATTACCGGTTTCAATCCCTTCCGACTTTCTAATGATATTGGGTATTGTTTTACTCGAATAGAAATTTTCAGGTTCCGTATTTCAATTTTGATGGGCTGAATGTTCAGCTTTCCTATTTCACCAGAATACCACATGTTGTCGCTAATCTCCAATTTATCTTCTTCGGTTAGAGACTAGATTCGAAGTTTTCCTTCATAGGGTTTTATTTTAATCCCTAAGGCTATTATTATATCCCTTCTTAATAAATTGCTATCAGCCTCAGGTATCAACAACAAATCATTCAACTCAACCTTTTTATATGTTTCTATTTGCACATTCTTAATTACAGGAACTTGAAAAGCTTCTCCTTTAACACCAATTACCGGGATGCGTTCATGACTTAATTCACATCCCTGTGGTTATCATTTGCTGTAGACCTAGAAGCTTCTGTCCCAAATAAAAATGTAATTTCTTCACTATGAGGACCTATTTTTAATTTTACCAAGGGCTCTTCTGATGTTTCAATCCTCACTAAATAGAGCCACTGACTCCCCTAGTTCTCCTGAAACATTTTTTCATCCTGTTGTCTCTTTTTACAGGATTTCTGCAGGTGTCCCTTTTTGTGACAATAAAAACAGGTGGGTCCTGTACCCCCTGAGGCAGGACAGGAATTTTGCAAGTGTCCTTTTTGCTGACAGGAAAAACATACTGGTCTTGTGTCTCCAGAAGTGGAACCCACCTTTTTCTGTTGTTTAAACTTTTCTGTGAGCTTCCCTGTTTTCATAGTTGCCTGTGTTTCCTTAACTACTGCTATCAAAATCCATGATTTCTTCTTTTGCTTTTCCTCATCCCTTCTTACATACACTTTCTGTGCTTCCCTTAACAATTCCTGAAGCCCCCTCTCCTGCCAATCTTCTAATTTCTCCAGCTTCTTTCTAATGTCCCCCCAGGACTTAGCTACAAATTGTGTCTTCAAAAGGACCTGCCCTGCTGCAGTATCAGGGTCTATGCCTGAATATAATTGCAGGTTTTTCTCAGTCTCGCCAACCAGTCTGCCGGGGATTTATCCTTTCCTTGATGCTCATTCAAAGCTTTCCCTATATTTTGTCCCCTAGGCATCGCCTCCCAGATTCCCCTGATAATCATCCACCAATGATCACTCATATTCTGTCTATCACTCGCGCCCTGATTATTCCAGTTTGGATCTTGCATAGGCCATATCTGGTCTCCCTGGTCTGGCCCCTGAGGTTCCCTATCCCAAACTCGCATTCCCGAATGTCTAATCATCTCTCTCTCTTCCACTGTAAATAGGATTCCTAGAACAGACTGCAGTTCTACCCAGGTGTATATGTTCGGCCCCAAGAACTGATCTAACCTCTCTGCCACTCCAGTAGGGTCCTCTAACAACTTGCCCATCTTCCCTTTCTGTCTCCCTGTCTCCCTCATCCCTTTCTTCTCCCCCTCCTGCTCTACCCCTAGTTCTGTGTGCTACTGGCTCCTCCTGAATGGGGGGGTGCATTTGCATTTACAGGAGGAATTTCGGGGGCTTGGGGCTGAATGGGCTGATCAGGTTGCTTGTAAGGTGATCTAACTGGTCCCATGGTTCCTGTCTATCTTTTTTGGCTACTTGCCCTTTAGGTTGTAAAGGATACAACAGATAACCCTCGCTTCCTAGTAATCAATTCATCCTTCCCCCAGGGAAGCCACAGGGCAGCATAATCACTCTCTTCCTGATTAAAAGGTTCTTCTGAATTTACATACTGATTTAAAGCTTGACAAATCCAATCTTCAAATGACCCGAACTTCGGCCAATATAAATTATCTTTTCGGATCATTTATTTTGTCCACTTAAACATGCAATAATTAATCATTTTCTGTTTAGTTTTTCCTCTCCGGGATTCCCCTGTATCTCAAAATCATAACATCATCCCCAGTGGACTGTCCTGAGGAAGGCTCTCCTCCTGAGAAACCCCCTCACGGTTCTCAGATATTCTGGGCTCTTGCAAATTCCCTTTATAATTCGCAGCCCCTGGGTTCAAGGACTTACTCTCCCTTGAACCCTTTTCTGGCAGCAACTAACCAAGAAATCTCTGGTACCAGGAGAATCTTGATCCCACTCATTCCGTGGTTCAACTTCCCCCCTCCCTCAATATTATTCTGTTGCACTATTCTGTCTTTTGCCAACTATTTGCCTCTCACCTAATTCATCCTCTCTTTCTCAATTTGTTTCCCCCACCTCGACCACTTCTTTCTGGCTACTTCCCTTCACAATTCCTCTTAACTACGTGCTAAAGTTGCCAACTATTTTTTCTTTTTAAAGAAAGTTGCACCTGACTCAATCACTCTCCTCCTGTGTCACTTTACTCAGCAATCAGATCGCTCCCTTCTCCCCAAGGACTTTCCTGTGAGTTTTAAGACTGGGACTCTCCCTCCTGGGGATTTTCACTCGTTCTTCTCTTTTACTTCCGTCCTTTCCTGGTTGGTCCCCTTGCGGAGAGCCGAAAACACGGTACGGTCAGTGGTCCGCACTCGCTTTGGCGGTCCGAGTTACCCAGCCCCTGTCTCAGACACTCCACACACACACAGGCACACAGCTGCCCCCCTGCCCAACCCCGTGGTACTCACACAGTTCGTTTTCCCACGCAGTTCTTGTGCACAAGATGTTTTTACAGGTGCCTTTATCTCTGGCCGGCACTCTACGGGAGCTCTTCTGCTCGCTTCTCACTGTTAGTTTCTTTTGCTTATGCTTTATCCTAATTGGAACTCCTATTTCCAAGAGAGTACGAACTAACCTTGGAACCACCTTAAAAGATTGGTGAGGAGCTCCTTCCCGTGATTAGCCGTTCTTCTGCTAGATTGGAGTTCCTGGGTTTCAGCACCAAATTGTTATAAATGACTTTCAAATTTCAGACAACCAAGTCTAATTAACTGATAGTACACTTTAATAAATTGGATAAATTGGATACAAAAAAAATAGTAAATAACAATATAACATAAAAGGAATACAATTTAGTAAAAAAAGGTACAATTAAGTAATTATATTCAGATATAGCTCTATATATATATATGTGAATATAATTGGCCAGTGGTTACAAATGGTTAAGGCATAAGCAAAACCGGCTGGGGTACGGGGCGGGGGGGCTTCTCACCCCACCTCACATACAAAACAAGCACTTCAAGCTAAACTTACATACTGTATGCTTATACATATTCATTAATGTTTCCCATAAGTTTCCTCCTATTTCCGATTTTTCTGACTTTACATCACTTTTCTTCACGGCACATGCCTCTCTTGTTGTTAGGGGGTCTTCAGTCTTCTTTTGGTGGTCTTTTGGCGAAGGCTTCTGTTATAAATTGTCATGACTGAATAAAAGGGGACAATTTAAATTATCATTCATAAAAAACAATTTTATTAATTTAGCAAGTGGTAAAACAAGCAAAATCCAGCTAGCTGGGGTGAGACGGGGGACACTGCTCCACTCAGCTCAGCATCTCCACCCACGGCGGGCGCTTTAGCTGAGGAGGTTTTCCTTTATATAGTTTCTGCATCTGTATCTTCCTGGATCGCGTCAGCACCCGCACCACCTGTTGCTAGGGGGTCTTCTTCTGCTTCCTGATGGTTGTGGGGTGAAGGCTTGTAGTCTTCCTCGGTCCTTGATTGGGCATTGGTCTTATAACAATTAGGCAACCCTTCTCCTGATAAGGAGATGTTTTAATTCTTGTTCGTGCAACTGAATACCATTCTGCAGCTTCAGCTTCTTGCTTTTACAGCCGGATATTGTAGTTATTGTGGTTAGCTTCCAGTGTTAGCTCCTAAAGCAGCTTCAGCAATCATATTATATTTAGCAATCATATTAAATTTGATTAACAAACAATAGCAATCTATTACAATCCCCCCTTTTCTATTTTCCATTTTGTTTATCAAATTTCTTTAACACCTCTCTTGCTCTATTTAACATTACCTCACTTTCAGGCTCTTCCCTTTCGGATTGTTGGTGAATTAGTAACAGATGGGCTGCTTCCAATCTTCCTTTCACTATTGATATTACCCGATTGATTATACAAGGGCCAAGAGTGAGGCTTAGCAGTACTACAATTACTGGACCCATCAAAGTGGATAGCAGAGTTGTTAACCAGGGTGACTGAGAAAACCAAGACTCATACCAGCTTCGTTGCTGTTCCCTTTCTTTGCATCTTTTTTCTAATCTTTCTCACAGTTTTGTCATAGTATCTCTTACTACTCCCATGTGGTCCACATGAACACAACTTTCCTCCCCAAGGGCTACACATAATCCTCCTTGTAGGAACAACAAATCCATTCCTCTTTGATTTTGGAGTGCTACTTCAGATAATGATGTAAGAGATCTTTCTAAGGCTGAAGTAGACTTTTCAGTTCTTTCTAAATCCTTGTCTACTGCTGCCCAAAGGCTAGTTAACCCTTGTTGTTGATTCACTAAGGATGCAATCTCAGTTCCTGCCCCTACTGCTCCAACCCCAAAAAGTGTGGTGATTGTAATTGCTATCAAGGGTTCCCTTTTTTGTATTCTATGATTGTTGTTTTCAATTCTGTCAAGGACCTCTCTCTCTGGGTGGTATAGTACTCATGGCATTATTATTACCTGTAAGCAATATTCCCTGGAACCATTAAATGCATCCAAAGATAAAAAGGGTGTAAGGCCTACGCGAGAGCAGATCCACTTTGCTCCGCTGACAGGAATAAGCCATTTCCCTTAGGCCTTTTCAGGTTCCTTTAGAGTGTTTTTACACAATCCTTTTATTCTTTTTGGTATGTTTCCTACACATGTTCCTGCTCCCTTTACATTTTGTAAAGTAAGTCCGACCTTCCAGTCTCTCCAATTGCATTGTGTTGGATTGCTTGCATTGCTTCGATTAAATGGTTCTGGGGTCCCGATGGCTTCATAGTAAAGAGGCTTGACATCATAGCATAACCAACAGTGCTGGGCCAGCTCAGAATGGGTAGCTGTCGTGGTTTTAAACCAGTAATTAACAAAAGGGGAAAAAAAATTACTTATTTCTTGCTGTGAGATATGGATTAAAACAAGAGCAAACCAGGCATAAAACTTAAAAGGAATAAAGAAAGTTTATTGACAAACTACAATAATAAGAACACCAGAATAAACTTCCAGAAAAAACCTTTTCATTTCTTACTGCCCCCCTTTCATTTCTTTTGTTCACATGACAACAGAGACAAAAACTTTAGAACTCTGATGGTTTAAACAGTCCCAATTCCTTCTACAGTCTTTTCATCAGTCTCTGTAGAGAAACATAAGTTTCTTTCTGTTAATTTATGGAGTTTCTCACAAGAAAACTATTTTTGTTATAGTTTTCCGTTTCCCTGATATCAGCTGCCTAGAGCTGCTGTTATCAGAGCCCACTCCTCCCATCTCACATCACCCTGAGGTGTGTTATGGATCATGATGTTTAGGGATAGCATTTTTAAGGATAAGTTATTCAAAGGCAAAAAGTATTCTTCATCTGTTTCTGTGAGCTTCACTAGAAAACAGTTTTCTCATTGCCTCTCAAGGCTTCAAATCTCCCAGCACTTCACTATACCATAATTACTCTACTTTTTACTCAAATTTACACTTTGAACACTCTATTCCTCCCCATACTCCGTCATGAATTAAAGGAGTTCTTTTCAGGACTTCATTGTCCATCCCCATAGTTTTAACAGAAAGATATTTCAGCTTAATTAAAGCATCTTCTTAATTCTCTACCTTTCTTGAAGCTTCTTTTCTTTCTTGTCACTGGTAGTTTATAAAGCCTCTTTTCATGTTGATCACTCTCCTTTTCTCTTTCTGGATAAAAAGATTAATCCGCAAGTCTCATCTGGATAAGAAAGAGTTAAAATCCTGCCCAAGCTTTTGTAGATGGTTCGGTGATCTCTGCTGAACAGGAGCTGGAGCCGTCTGCGATGGAAAGTTCCTCATAGCTGCTCTGGAGAGCGTGGTCACCGTCTCTGCTTGCAGCAGGCCCAGAGCCCCTCTCCTTCTTCACTCGGCAGTTTTCTAGTGAATGTAGTTACAGCAAAACCTGCAGCCGAGCCAGAGATCGGGCCGGGCCCGGCCCAGCCCGACCTGGCCCGGGGCAAGCCCCCGCAGGCCCCATCTCCCGGCTGGGAGAACGGCAGGCCCAGCCCGGCCCCCGCCCGGCTGCATGGCCTGGGCAGGGAACGGGAGGCCTGGAGCTCTGCCACCCTTCACAGTCAGGAAACAAAGAGCACAAGAGAGTTCTGGTTTTATACTTTAAGGTGGGGTTCACAAGTTGATCCCACTTTTTAATGGCTAAAACTGCTGTCAGTTCTCAGCAATGACCGATAATTGGTCATGAGAAAAGACTTCAGGCAGTCCCCAGCAACTATAACTTTCTTTAAGGTAAAGTAACCCCAGGACAGTAGCATTTAAAAAGGCATAGCTAGCCTGCATAATTTTCCATAAAGGACCTATAAAGCCTTGCTCTGGAGTCAGGGCTTCTGTCCAGTATGCTGGAGGTGTCATAGTTCTAGGGGACCCCTCGGTTGGTGTCAGCTTTTTTCTTTTGCAGGGCTTGTTCTTGGTAACAGAATTGGGATTGGTTTTGATAACCGGTTTGATAACAGGATTGGAGCTGCTTCTAATCACAGGATTGGGACCCACTGGCTGGGGGTCTTCTAAAGCAGGTTCCTTTTTGATAAGAAAGAGGCCTCCTCTGTCTGTTCCTGATTCCCAGTATCTCATTCCCCATGTTTTTCCCACAATCCATTCTCCGTCCTCAGGATTTGTTACATTGAGATAAAGGTGTGTGCAAGTTCCATCCGGAAATACCACTTGCTGGCAGCCCAATTGCATGCCCCTGGAGGGATCTGGCCGGGGAGGCTTGCATCCAGCTGGCCCCCACCCCACAGTTAGAAATTTATCTGCTACTGTTTTCCAATTAGATGCTATAGTCTCACACCCCCAGTAGGCACAATAGTAATGCCTGGGATAATTACAATAAGAAGGCCCAGTGCCAGGACACATGTAAAAACTCTTTTGATTCCAGCACATCTCCGTAGGCAGTAGCTGGCACAACTGTGGTGTGAAGGAGGGAGGTCCCGCTGCTACATAGCTTTGGAGCACAGTTTCATCATTCCATCTAATAAGAGACCATTTAAAAGGCTGGTGGGCATGTTGAGCGATTACAACTGCTAGACAATAAATCCACAAAATATATTCCAGGAGAATTGGTGGGTACCAGCGGAGAGCAATAATGAGGTGTTTTACCTCTGCAATAGGGATTTGAGGTAGTATTTTAGAGGGACACATGTATGACACAGGTTTGGGAGCTTCCTGGATCACTGCCTTGGGAGTGCTGGTTCCTCACAGTTTCTGTACATCTCTGCCTCCTCTGCCTACTCCTTTGCTTGGAGCAGCAAGGTATCCCATCTTCTTGGCAGCAGTCGTATTCTTCAGGGGCTCTCCCTTTGGCTTGGTACTGGGCCACATACGCTTCCCAACTTTTATTTTTTACCTGCGGTGCTAAGCACAGTACCCAGGGTATGCGTTTCCTGCACACCACCTCGATGGTTTCCAATTCCCCTAATTTACTAGGTGCACTTTCAGATGAATTAGGATGTACACACTCTTTTCCTGGATGGATTCCGTGTGCGTGTATTTTCTACCACTCAGGGGACCCCTTTTTAAGCTGCCCAATGTTCACTACTCGCTCTAAAAAGGTTGAAGTTAATAACCTTTCATAGTTGTAACATTCTCCACAAAGTTTTCTAGGGGGATACCCTGTTCTACAATGTCCCCACCAATTATCCTTACACAACTTACACCTAAAACCTAAAATAAAAGGGTATCAAATACAATCAAGCTCAGGGCAAAACACGTCACTCATTAGTTTTACGTTTTAACTGGACTTTCAGTTCATCAGGTTGAAGAACAACTTCCCACACATCAGTGACTGGACCCTTGATCCGGCTGGCGTGTGTCCATCCTCTTTTGGCAGTCCGTACAGCTGTATCTGTGGTAAGCAAAACAAGAAAAGGACCTTCCCATTTAGGGGTGAGAGAGGTTTCCTTCCAAGTTTTAATGAGGACAGAGTCTCCAGGTTGTACACAGTGAATAGGTGCATTCAGGGGAGATCTCTGGGTAATCAGTCCTTGTTTTCTCAGTTCATTCCTTCTTTTCATTAGACTTAAAACATATTCAATTAGCAGCTGGTTTTCTAATACTGGATGGTCTGGAGGTATCTCCATGTCCTATGGTATGTCACATGTCATTTCAAAGGGTGAAATTCCCATATCTGTCCTGGGCTGAGTGCAGATGTTTAAAAGGGCCAACGGCATGCATCTTACCCAGGACAGTCAGGTTTCTAGCATCAGCTTAGTTAGCTGCTTCTTCATTTCTTCATTCATTCTCTCTACCATCCTGGAACTTTGGGGATGATAAGGAATATGATAATCCCATTTTATGCCTAAAGGTTCCAGAGTCTGTTTTATTATTTTTGAAGTAAAATGTGGTCCCCGGTCTGAATCTATAACTTCTACTATCCCATATCGGAGAATTATCTGCTCTAAAAAGGCTTTTATTACTGTCTGTGCAGTCGCACGGACCGTGGGAACTGCTTCTACATAGTGGGTGAGATGGTCAACTATGACTAACAGCGTTATCTTCCCACTTTGGGGAGTTTGGTGAAATCTACCTGTACTCGGGCAAAGGGTCTGATTGCTAGCTCTTGTCCTTCCGGCACTTTGTCTCTTAGGTGCTGTTTATTCACTTCTTAGCATGTCATACAAGCCCCTACTAATTGTTTTGCCAAATTATAAATACCCGTACACATGTATTTATTGGTAAACTGATCCACTAATGCTCTTACCGACCAATGGGCGTGTGTTTTATGATAAATATCTTTGAGTATTTTCCAAGTGAGCCCTTTTGGGAGGACTTCTTTACCATCTGTGAGGAACCACTGACTTCTCCTTTTAATAAATCCTTCTTTCTTAAATATTTCTTCCTCCTGTTACTGAGAGTCCGCTAGCTATTCACCAGCCTTCACAGAAGTAAACATGAACACCGTTTATTTCTATTATTAACACACCTTTTATAGGGTTCTACAGGGTCCACTGGCTAAGCAAGTTACTATTGGCTAATACACACAGGTTTACATTCTTTCTCTTATACACAAGGATATTGTTTTACTTTACTCTCTCTTCTGCAGGAAGATTTCAAGAACTTTAGCCTTTAATATCATGACTTATTTCAAAGACTGATTTGTGCAGACAGGCCTTTGCTAATATATAAAATATATCAACATCCTGTTTAGTAAAGGATAATTTAAATGGATAAGTGTTCCTATTTAAGGATCTATTTTTATTTTCTTGCAGTTTGAAAAACAGTATTGCCGCCCTTTTTTCTTCTTCATCTTCCAAATTATTACCTCTAATTTCAGTGGTTACTCCCCTCTGGTGTCCTCTCATATGGACCACTGCAATTGCCACGGGTCCTCTTAAGGCCTTTAAAGTTTGCCTTATTAACTCTCCATGCACCAATCCTTTCCCTTGGGAGTTGAAAAGACCTTTCTCTTCCCAAATTTTTCCAAATGTATGTACCACCCCAAAAGCATATTTTGAGTCTGTGCATATAGTTCCCTTCTTCCCTTTCAATAGTTTTAATGCCCGTAGTGCTGCATATAATTCACATGCCTGTGCAGACCAGGCCCGACTTAACGAACCTGATTCAATCACTTCAAGGGTCTCTCCATTAACTAATGCATATTCTGACCTCCTTTCCCCATTTACTATTCTAAAGACTCATTTACAAAAATTTTCTCCCCCTCTTCCAGCGCACTATCTTCTAAATTTTCTCTAATTTTGGCCTGTTGTTCTATGCACTGGATACAATCATGAGATATGTCTTTTTCAGATTACCCATACAAAATTTGTGCTGGATTTTGTAGAGGTTGTTTCTATTTCCAAGATGGGGGATTGAATTAAGATTCCTTCATACTTTAATAACTGTACATCTGTAATCCATTTTTCAGCTTTTTGTTGTAAAATTCCCCTGACATTATGTGGAGTTAATACCTTCAGCTTATCCCCAAAAGTAAGTTTGTTGGCTTCTTCTACTAACAAGGCTACAGCCACAATTGCTTGTAAGCATGAGCGTCGTCCTCGGCTTACGGGGTCTAACAATTTGGAGATATATCCTACAGGCTTTTTTTCTCTGCCCATACCTGGGTCAATACTCCATAAGCAGTCCCTTCCTGACTATCCACAAACAAATAGAAAGGTCTTCTAATGTCAGGAGGCACTGGAGCCTGGATTAAATCTCCTTTCAGGTTCTTAAAAGCCTGACAATCCTCTTGGCTCCATTTTATCGCTCCTTCTCCCACTAACTTCTGATACAAAAATTTAACTTTTGTGCTAAAGTCTTCAATCCATTGTCTACAATATCCCAACAACCCCAACATTTGTCTGATTTGCCTCTTACTTTTGGGGAGTTCCAATGCTAAAATACCTTTTACCCGTTTGGGATCTAATTTCTTACACCCTTTTGTAATCCAATGTCCTAAATATCTCACTTCCTCTTCCACAAATTGCAATTTTGATCTGGATACTTTAAGTCCCTATAAACTCAGAAAGTTTAACAATTTAATACTTTCTGCTTTAACTTTCTTCATTTTCCCCTGCAATTAATAAATCGTCTACATATTGTAGTAAAACTACCCCCATGCCTAATTCGTAATCCCGAAGAATTTGTTCCAAAGCTTGACCAAACAAATTAGGTTACTCAGTAAATCCTTGAGGGAGTACAGTCCATCTTAACTGCTGTTTCCTATAGGTATCAGGATCCTCCCACTCAAAGGCAAAATAGTCTCTACACTCTTCTTTAAGAGGACATGACCAAAATGCATCTTTTAAGTCTATAAGCAAGTACCACTGATATTCTGGGTTTAGTTGACTTAACAGTGTATGTGGATTTGCAACCACAGGGAAGCGGGACACAGTTTGTGTATTTATTTCCCGCAAATCATGCACCAATCTATAGTTGCCATCTGTCTTTTTGACTGGTAAAATCGGGGTATTGTACGGGGACATGCAAGGTTCCAAGAGACGTTTTTGCAGCAGCCTCTAGATTTCAGGTTTCTACCCTCTTCTCCCTTCTTGGGAAATGGGGTACTGTTTTATTCTTACAGGGATTTCAGGATTCTTAATTACTATTTCAAAAGGTTCAGTATTCAATTTTCCTACGGTTTCAGGAGTATACCATACTTCTGGATTAATTTTCTCTTCATCTTTTGTCCTTAAAGGACATAATTTTACTGCTAATTGCTTATCTTTTATTTCCAAACTTATATTTAATTCTATCATTAAATCCCATCCCAACACATTATAAACTGCTTCTGGAACTAATAACAACGATCCAACTCCAAATTTACATTCTGACTCTAATTGTACATTCTATATTATGGGGGTCAAAAATGGTTCTCCACTTGCCCCTACTTCTTGGATGTGTTTCGATGAAGGTGTACATCCTTTAGGCACTTGTTGGACAGTGGACCGTTCTGCCCCAGAATCTACTAAAAATTCGAGTACTTCTTGCTGAGGACCCACTTACAACTTTATCAAGGGCTCTGATGATTTTCTATGGATCCCCAGCAAATACAGCCCCTGACCCCTCTTAATCCTGTTCAAATATCTTCTCTTCTTGAATCCTCTTTATACAATCCTTCTTCAAATGCCCTTTCTTGTGACAGTAAAAACATTCAACCTCACTCCAATCTTCTTCCAACGGGTTTTCTAGGCCTTTGGGGTCCTTTAGTAAACCCTCTTATTCCCGGTTTACTGACCACCTCCCGTACTGCAGCCACCAGCAACCTAGTCTGCCTTTTCTGGGACTCCTCCTCTCTCCTTACATACACTTTCTGAGCCTCTCTCAACAACTCATCCAGGGGTCTTTCTTGCCAATCTTCTGTTTTTTCTAATTTCTTTCTTATATCCGGCCAAGATTTACCCACTGTCCTAGTTTAGGGCAAATTAGGGAGGAAAACTCCAAATGGGGATTTCCCCAGGGAAATGCCCCCCCTCCCCACCAACTGGTCCGGGAAAGGGAAAAAAAATTCCTTGGAGAGAAGTGGAAAAAGCTGTTTATTTAACAGAAATTGAATAATATTAAATAATAAAACCTCTTGCTGTTCGATGAGATGGTAAATCTAGGAAGAAAAGTCCTTTTCATGTGGTGTAGCTCGGCTCGCTCAGGTTCTTATCAGTCCCTCTGGCGCTGGAAAGTGCCGAGGCCCAGGCCCCGGAGGGCCACAGGCGTGAGCTCCTGGGGTTTGGCTGGGTGTTCAGTCCGGAGCAGGCTTGCACAGATCCAAGAAAAAAAGGAAAAAAACAAAGGTCCAGGGAACTCTTCTGCCTCAGCTAGCTAAAACTAACTAAAAACCAGAGAGAAGCTTTGTCCCGCTGTCTGTCTGTGCTGCAGACACCACAGTCCAGGAGCGAGATGTGTGGGAGTGATGTTTTTCTTTAACACAAACTGCGCGCTTCTTCTTCCCCCTCTCTTGCTCTCAAAGCCAGTCTTAAAGGTGCAGAACTTAATATATAACATAAACCAGATGACTGGGGATACCAGTATCATAAAGTCACCCCAGGACATTCCACCCCTTATCTCCATATCGTCAACTTATTATTAAAATTAATATATATATATTTTAACTCTACAACACATACATTATATATAGATAAGGGAATTAATTCATGATTTTCACTCAACTATCAGATTTTCCTGAGGTATACATTGTGTTGTTCTATCTTTCCACATTATCTACTATGTGCAACCCGGTCTCTGAGCAAAAACAACTCCACAAATGGGTTTGTCCGCACTCAAAGTAGAATTGATCCAAACTGTCTTTCCTAACAAACTTCTGAGATGTACCGCTGGGACTTTGTCTCCGTCTACTATATGCAGGGTCTCGGATTGGGCTGGGCCTGCTCGGTTGGTGGAACCTCGGGTGTTAACTATCCAGGTGGCCTTTGCTAGATGCTGCTCTTAATTTTTGAAAGATCCCCCACCCAACGCTTTCAAGGTAGTCTTTAACAGTCCATTGTACTTCTCTACTTTTCTCGCAGCAGGTGTATGGTAGGGGATATGATACACTCACTCAATGCCATGTTCTCTAGCCCAGGTGTTTATAAGGTTATTCTTGAAATGAGTTCCATTGTCTGACTCAATCTTCTCAGGGGTGCTATGCCTCCAAAGGACCTGCTTTTCAAGTCTCAGGATGGTGTTACAGGCTGTAGCATGAGGCACAGGGTAGGTTTCCAACCATCCAGTGGTGGCTTCTACCATCATGAGCACATAGCGCTTGCCTTGGTGGGTTTGGGGCAGTGTGATGTAGTTAATCTGCCAGGCTTCCTCATACTTATATTTGGACTAACGCTCACCGTACTATAGCGGCTTCAACCGCTTGGTCTGCTTGATCGTGGCACATGTCTCATAGTCATGAATAACCTGAGAAATACTGTCTATGGATAGGTCTACTCTTCGGTCTCGTGCCCACTTATAGGTGGCATCTCTACCCTGATGGCCTGAGGCATCATGGGCTCATCGAGCTAGGAACAACTTTCCCTTGTGTTGCCAATTTAAGTCTATCTTTGACACCTCTATCTTTGCAGCCTGATCCACCTGTTCGTTGTTTCGGTGCTCTTTATTAGCCCTACTCTTGGGGACATGGGCATTTACATGACTGACCTTCACAGACAGTTTCTTTACTCTGGTGGCGATGTCTTTCCACTCATCAGCAGCCCAGATGGGCTTTCTTCTGCATTGCCAGTTGGCCCTTTTTTACCTTTCCAGCTATCCTCACAGAGCATTGGCTACTATCCATGAATCAGTGTAGAGGTAGAGTTTTGGCCACTTCTCTCTTTCAGCAATATCTAGGGCCAGTTGAACAGCTTTGAGTTCAGCAAGTTGGCTTGATCCACCTTCTCTTTCAGTGGTTTCTGCGACCTGTCGTGTGGGGCTCCATACGGCTGCTTTTCACTTCCGGTTCATCCCTACGATGCGACAGGAACCATCAGTGAACAGAGCGTAGCGTGTTTCTTCTGCTGGCAGTTGGTTGTACGGTGGAGCTTCTTCAGCCCGTGTCACTTGTTCCTGCTCCTCTTCATCAGTGAGACCAAAGTTTTCACCTTCCTGCCAGTTTGTAATTATCTCCAAAATCCCAGGGCGATTTGGGTTTCCAATACGGGCGCGCTGCGTGATGAGGGCGATCTACTTGCTCCATGTAGCATTGGTGGCGTGGTGGGTAGAGGGAACCTTTGCTTTGAACATCTACCCCACGTTGAGGGCCAAAAACTGTATTTGTCCTAGTTTAGGGCAAATTAGGAAGGAAAACTCCAAATGGGGATTTCCCCAGGGAAATGCCCCCTCCCCACCAACTGGTCCGAGAAAAGGAAAAAAAATTCCTTGGAGAGAAGTGGAAAAAGCTGTTTATTTAATGGAAATTGAATAATATTAAATAATAAAACCTCTTGCTGTTCGATGAGATGGTAAATCTAGGAAGAAAAATCCTTTTCATGTGGTGTAGCTCGGCTCGCTCAGGTTCTTATCAGTCCCTCTGGCGCTGGTCCCTCTGGCCTAGGCCCCGGAGGGCCACAGGCGTGAGCTCCTGGGGTTTGGCTGGGTGTTCAGTCCGGAGCAGGCTTGCACAGATCCAAGAAAAAAAGGAAAAAAACAAAGGTCCAGGGAACTCTTCTGCCTCAGCTAGCTAAAACTAACTAAAAACCAGAGAGAAGCTTTGTCCCGCTGTCTGTCTGTGCTGCAGACACCACAGTCCAGGAGCGAGATGTGTGGGAGTGATGTTTTTCTTTAACACAAACTGCGCGCTTCTTCTTCCCCCTCTCTTGCTCTCAAAGCCAGTCTTAAAGGTGCAGAACTTAATATATAACATAAACCAGATGACTGGGGATACCAGTATCATAAAGTCACCCCAGGACACCCACAAACTGGGTTTTAAGGAGGGCTTGTCCCACAGGTGTAGTAGAATCAATGCCTGAGTATAATTGCACACATTTTTGGAGACATTCCAACCAGTCTGTTGGGGTCTCATCCTTCTTTTGCTCCTCCTTAAATGCTTTATTAATGTTTTGTCCTCTCGGGACAGATTCCTTTACTCCTTGGATTATTATGTCTGTTGAATCAGCCATGTTATTACGCCCTGCCAGTTCTTGATGATTCCAATGAGGATTTTGCATGGGCCATTTGGTGTCCGCGGCAGGTCCGGCCTAATGTGTTAGATCCCAAACCAGTGTCCCTGCCCTTCGTATCGTGTCTTGCTCCTCGGCCATAAATAATATGGCAAGGATGGACAGGTGTATATGTTGGGACCCAAAAACTGATCTAATCGTTCAGCTACCCCTAAAGGATCCTCCAGTAGGTTACCCATTTCCTTCTTGAAGTCCCTGGCATCCTCAGTATTAAGGGGGACTGACATATACCCAATTCCCTGGTTGTTCCTGCCAGGCATTGGCACCTCCCTCAAGGGATACAGGTTCTACCTATCCTGACTCCGAGTAGCTGGTCTGTGTGGTTTGTGTGGTAATGGTGCTTGTGCTTGTACTTCTCCTTGCCCTCCCTTATCTTCTTCCTCGGGGGGGGGGGGGGGGGGATAGGGAGGTGGGTATAAAAATTCATTGCTCCCCCCTTTTCTTTTTTCCTTATCTTTTAGAGGATACAAGGAGACACTTTTACTGGTCTCGTGTGCATCCCTAGGGAGCCAAAGGGAAGCATACTCACTTTCCATTGGGTTCACGGGGGTCTTACTATTTACCCAGAGGTTCAGATCCTGTTGGACCCATTCATCAAATTCATCAGAGCCAAATGGGGGTCATGTTACTCCTGGCCCATGAATTGCTTTTCCTCCCCACACCTCAATACTATAATAAGTCATCTTTTCTCTACTCTTTCCTCTTCTCTGGGGTTACTTGTCCCAATATTTCAACATTAGCCCTAACGGGCTATCAGGGGGGATCCTCAGCAACTTCCCCTTGTCCTCTCCCATGGGCTCAGAAGGCTTGCTCTTCTTCTGTCCCATCTTCCAGAGTCCCCTCATTCACTCACACACTCGCTCCCCTTGTTTGTGGCCCAGGTCCTCGCAGACGGAAGGAAACACACTATTTAAGGGCCCACACTTGCTTGGTCTCCAGGAGACCTCTCAGACACCAAACTCTGGGATCACCAACCCCAACCAAATGATTCCCAGTTCTATACTTACCCCATCCAGGGTCCTTGCTTGGTCTTTGTGCACAAAATTTAAGGGGTTACGTGGGTTTCTTTCCTTGCTCATCAAATTTGAGCAGGGTCGGGAATACCAGGTCTGGGGATAGAAACCTTCCACACCAGGGCTATCCGAAGGTAGGGTGCCTCCCTGGCGGGGGTGGTTTGGAACCACAGATACATGGATCCAAGTCACTGCACCAAGATTTTCATAAATTGTAGTGACAAGATCAATGAGCCAAATTAAAGGATCATTAATGAAAATCAAATTATTAATTCAGCAAGCGGTTGAGCAAGCAAACAAGTCCTGGGGTGGCCAGGGAGTCTCCGCTCCACCAATGGAGTGCGCCTTAGCTGACAAAGCTCCCCCTTTATATACAGTTCATATTTCCTATATACATGTCTTCATTACTCTTCCTTGGTTGCATCTGCGCTTGTGCTGCTAGTTGCTAGGTGGTCGTAATCTCCCTCCTGGTGGCTGTGGGACGAAGGCTTGTAGTCTTCCTCGGTCAGGAATTCATTCTTGATGTGAGCGCACAGGCATTGGTTCTCTACCCATTATGCAACTTACAGTATATATCTACTAATAAGGAGATGTTCTAGTTCCTGTTTGTACAGTCGGATGCTGCGGTTTGGCCTTCTGCAGTTTCAGCAACCACATTGTAGTAAATTTGATTAACAAGGCGTATCAGTGTTCTAGGATCCTACCCCAGAAACCGTTGCCCAAACCTAGTGACCGTAGTACTACACAACTCTTGGGGTACATACTGTCAAAATGACCGGGGTTGGGACCGAAAAGCTTGGCCCAGAGTGTTAACTGGAACAATTGGTGAAGAAATTAAGGTAGGATGCAGAAAAGTGGAAAAATCTCCTTATGAGAAAGCTTCCACAATTGCAATCACTGGAAATTTTCTAGAATCAGATGTGACAAGCAATTTGCACCCCAACATCGTGGTGAAACTCTGCCCCACAGCAGTGTGGTCATGTAACAAACAATTCCCACTCCTACTGTGTTGTCATCAGAAAAATGTCGGTAACTATACCCTGGACCCCAGTACCAACAATGTGGAAATTACGAAGCTTTGTAAAAACCAATCTACTGACTGTTGGTACAATTTCACTTGAACCAAATCAACCTATGTAACACGTAATTGGCAAAATGACCTGACAGATCAGTCAGTTCTGAAAGGTCTAATTTATAGATTCAAAATCTATAAAATTAAAAAGCAATTAAAATTAAAATGGCAAAACCCATGCTGAGTGCAGTAATCACATACGATGGTGTAAGCATCCCCCTAGTGTTGGATGACAAATGTAATGTTTTCCCTCCCTTTATGGGAATGCAAGGTGATGATGTGACAATAACCTGAAAATTAATTGCTGAATCCTCATTGAACCTGTATACAGTTATGGCACAGGACCTCATGGCCATGTTCTATTTTGTGAAATTCAAAATCAGAATTGTTGGCTAAAGCTAACTGACGTACAATTTTCCCATAAAATCATGTGTGGTAAAAAACAATACAAAATACTGGGGAGAACTTGATGTTAACGTTGTAACACTGACACCTGCCACCACCCAACCACTGGTTATACTGAGCTCGAGAATTTTTGAAATCGGGCCATATATCATCAGGAAAACTGGCCAACAACAAATATTGTTTAATCCAGTGTGGTCTCTTAAACAAGTCAAATTGCTAATGCAAAACAATGTCTCAGAAGTTCAGCCAGCTTGTTCACCTTTTTTGCAAACTTCTTTTGAGAGGTGGACAACCTGTTTGTGAAAGCGTGGTCCTTCTAAGGAACGAATGACAAGAGTCGTAACCGGTGTTGTGGGAACAGGATTGGGAATTTTGAATAGTATTGATTCAGAAGTGCTGATGAACAAATTGGCTACCACAACTGGGGATGTAACCAAATTACAGCAACCACTGCAGTCATCCTTATCGGCTTTGGGAACCCAACAGTGGTTACTATCAAACATGTTATCAAATTGGGAAAAGGCAAATGTAAATGATCACAAATTGATAATTGACACACTTGGTGCTACACAAAATAACATCTCTTTGGCTCTTCTTAGCTGCATTCAGGCTCAATTGTGGATGCAGTCAGTTACTGCCTCAATTATAAAAGAAGGCAAAGAAGGCACTTTTCTGACTCAAAGTCAAAAAATAATTTGCAACAATGCCACTGATTTTGAAAAAGAATTCCAGTCCTGGTGGAACCTAGTAAATTTTACCTGTGACCCCAGCACAAACACAGCCACAGCCTTTGTATTGACTACACGGAATGCTTCAGTGCATTCAATATTCCCTATCATTGCATTAGGGCTGAAACATGATGGAGCTGTTCTCTATCCTTTTGAGCATAGGGAACAGGCCCGTCAAATTGGTGAGAAGCTGCAAACTGTTAATTCGGAAATTTGTATTGTCTGGGAACAACAAGGGTTTATCTGTGAAAGTAATGCAATCAGAGCTCAAGATATTTGTTTGGACACACAACAAAATATCTGCAACTTTAAAATACATCCTACCGAGACTTCTGAAACAGTACTAGTGCATATAGGCCGTGGATGTGCATGTTTGAGCACTGGTTGTGATAGTGTACTTATAGAAAACTTAATAGTGAATACAAAAAAATCATTCAAATTTTTGTGTTTGTAATTTTACTAAGATTGCAGGATGTGATTTTTCTTATGTAGTCCCAGTTATTTCTTATCACCTCTTACAGTCCAATTACACACTGATCCACCATTTATTGCCTACCCCCATTAGGATGAACCTCACTCTGGTAAAGCAATTGTTGCTTCACCAGGATTGAATTGAAATTTTGGAAAAGTAAAACTAGGAAATTGGCCCTCGTGATAAAGAAATTGCCTGAAATTGTTTATTTGGATTGCATTGGATTAATTGAAATTGCTTATTCTTTGTAATAACAAGTTGAATGCATATTTTAATTGAAAATTGATTCTTTGCACTTGTTTTTCCTTTTTTCTTTCCTTTATCTTTTTCCTATCTTTCTTTTTCTATCTGATTTTCTGTCTCTGTTTTCCGGGGTATGCTACCAACCTTTGACGAGACCTGAAGACTTCATAACAACACTACAGAGGACCCCTCCTGATGATGATGGTGAGTCACGGGGAGGTGTAAGAGATGGTCTGAAGTTTCCCTCATTTACCTCATGACCATCGCAAGAACAGAAACCGAGAACCTGAAGAGCCCAGGGGACTTTGTGCAGGGGTTCTGGCCTGGTTGAGGTGGATGCTTGCTAAGCGATTGTTTGAAGGTGTGCTCGACCTACACCACAAGAGTGATTGTTTGCAAGTGTTTGCCGTGCTGCCACCGTACACTGCCTTCATTCCTGCTGCTGAGCAGGGACTTGTAAGGAGCGGCCTGTTCAGTACCTCACACCTGTTTCTCAGAGCAACAGGTCACACCACAATAGCCTATACATCTCCCCACCTTTTGGCCAACTGCCCCTCGCCTTCAAACAGACTATAAAGGTGACTTTCCTAAGTTGCTTTGGGAGAGAGAGAGAGCTCCCCATGGAAGAAGACACTGGCAACCCCATCTCATCCATTGGTAGCTATAACCCCCACCCCCCATTTTTCTCTCTTTGCCTCTTTATTTCTCTCTCTCTCTCTCTCTCTCTCTCTCTCTCTCTCTCTCTCTCTCTCTTTCTCTCCTTCTCATCCATCGCATAACCTATGATGCTGGCACAAAAAAAGAGGTGAATTATTGCTGTTGTGATTTAAACTGAAATCCCTTGGTATTCTTTTTGCACTCTGAGATCAAACGAACCTCTCACGACTCCTGCCTGTGTTAGCAGATTGTGACACATGTGTACTTCAGTGTGTGCACAAAATGATGAAAAAGACAATTTCTAGCATCTATGTTGTTCATCAGGCCGGAGGAGATGTTAGGAAGAATGAGAATTTAACAGGGAAGTTTTACAGATATGAATGCTTACCAGAAGGTTCTCTAGAAATGAAAGCAAGCTTGGATATATAAAAAGATGTTTTTAGGGCCAGTTATTGCTGAAACCACTGAGAGAACAAAGGTTTAGTCAAGTTGGATGGTTTAGAACAAAGGTTTAGTCAGTTAGAAGGAGGTTTTATGGCTGAAGTCCAACAGCTTTAAGTGGTCTTCAAACAAAGCATGTTTTCTACCAAGTAAAAAAGCATAGGCAGACAGAAAGAAGATTTTACCAAAGCAAAAAGAATTTTCCACTGCAAAACAAGTTTCACAGTTTAACATGTAATTACTAACTCAAATGATTAGCTGGTCACTAACGTAGTATGGTAATTTTAGCAGTTTTGATAGGATGTATGTACATGTAAAGGTATTGTGTATGATGATGATTGGTTGTTATGTAATGATACACACAGCAAAAGAGATATAATGCACTGTAACCAGAACTAAGTGGGCTTCAGGACACAGGGCTTGCCTATAGCCAACAGCTGTAGGCTGACCCACGACCCCCTGCTGTAATCTAGTCTATAGAATAAACAGCATTATAAGGGAGAGCCATGTGAAGTCCCCATCTCTCTGCTGGCTCTAACAGTTCTGCCCTCCTCCTGATCCTGTACAGGGATGGAGCACTGTTGTGCTTTCAAGAAGATATTCTAGAAAGCTTCAGGCATTCCAAGCTCCTTTACCCTCTGTGGATGTTTGCCACAGAATCCCTCACAGCCGAGTTCAGGACATACTCAGCTTGGCTCTTCCAAAATCCAAAGCCTTCAAGGTGCTCAGTTAAACCTTTAACTCCACAATGCTGTGGAAGGACCTTTCCAGTCTGATCTGCACTCGTTCCTCTGCATCTCTGCACAAAACATGGCGCAGGAGAGAACGGCAGGAGGGGCCAATGTGTCAGCTCCACAGAGATGCGGGTTAAGTGAAAAAGCCAAACTGTTTATTGATGGGGTGTGAAGCAAAGGGATGAGCTGAGGGGCAAAAAAGGCGATGGGCATGGTCTGAGGGCTGGAGGGAGGGAGCTGTCAAAAGGGAGGGAGAGTGGAGGGAAAAAGAAGGCATGGACAGTGACTGAGGGCAGCAGGAAGGGAGCTATCGAAAGGGAGGGAGAGTGGAGGGAAAAAGAAGGGATGGGCAGTTTCTGAGGGCTGCAGGGATGGAGCTATCTAGAAGGAGGGAGAGGGCTGAATCCATGCGAGCTTCCCACAGGCTCAGCTGTGCCAGTTGTCAGCAGTGCCTGGAGCTCCAGCTGGTCTCTTCTGGTCTCAGCGTAGTCTCATCTTCCATGGCATCTTAAACGAAGACTGGATTTCTAAGCCAGCAGATGAGCATACCTCTGCAGCTCTTTCAGTTAATATCTCTTGAAGAACTGTGTTTTTCTGAGAAGGGTTGTCATCTCTTCTCAGGGCTTGAAGTGTTAGAAGAGAGGGGAACAGAGCCACAATCAGAGCCTGGATCTGTGGGAATCCTGGAAGAACGTCCTGCCAGAACCATCCCAACCTGCTCTTGCTGTAGCCACAAGAGGGGAGGGGCCAACAGGACCAGCTGCAAGGTCCTGGTCACGAATCCACACCTCACCCAAATCCCCGCCCCGCGTCCCTGAAATCTCTCTGTGATACTCCCACACCAGCCCTTGTCCACACAGGGAGAGACGCCCTCTGCAATTGGGCCCGGGATTGGATCTCCCTTGTCCGGGCATTGCAGCTCCCCCAGGGCCAGCCCCTCACTGCCAGCCCTCACTCACCCTCGATGAGGGCCTGCAGCTCTTCCTGCTGCCCCCTCAGGTGCTTCCTGGCCATCCCTGGGAACACAGAGCCTGTCAGGGCTCCGGCTGCCAGCCTTGGGGCCACACGCCCTCCCGCCCCGGCAGGGCTCAGCCCGGGCCCTTGCCGCACCCTGACTCAGCCCAAGGGCACGGCTGCCAGAGGCCGGCAGCAGCAGCCCCGAGGGCAGCCGGGGCTCCAGGGTGCTGGGCCCGGGTGCCGCTGCCGGGGCGGCGGCCGGGGCCGGGGCCGGGGCCGGGGCCAAGCTGCGGCGGGGCGGGGAGGGACTTCGGGCTCGTGGCTCACCGATGAACCTGATGGCCGCCTCTTGCAGGGTCTCCTGTGGGCTCTGCAGGTACGGCAGGGCCCGGCGCAGGTGCTCGGCCGCTCGGCTCCTGTCGTGGGCCAGCTGGAGAGAGCGGCAGGAGGGAAGGGTTGCCGCGGGCTCTGCCCCTCGGCCGGGCGCTGCCTGCGGCCAGCCCCGGCCTCCTCTGCCCGCCCAGCCCTGAGGCCCGCAGCCGCTGGCTCCGGGCTCTGGAGGGGGCAGAGGGCCGGCTGCTGCCCGGGGAGCCGCGGTGTCGCCCCGGTCCGCAGCCCCGCTGGGCCGGGGCTCCATCGGCAGCCGGCTCGGGGCCACAGGAGCCTGGAGAAGAAGCCGTGCGGCCCAGGAAGGGAGCGGCGTGTGGGGCGCAGGCTGGAACCCCTGGGTGCAGCACTGCGCAGGGGCCACAGCTGCCAGACCAACACATTGAGCGTCCGGGGCTGGGGGGCTTCTCAAAGTTAAGCCTTCTCCAGGCCGTCCTTACCAGACACTCGGCAAACTTCGACAGCTGCTCCTTCCTCACAAGTTGCTTTAGATTTCTCCTCTTCAGGAACTCAGCCACACGAATCAGCGTTTCCCGAGAGGCCTGGAGAGCAGCAGAGATGCAGAGATGGCACTGCAGCCGAGGGCACAGGACTCTTGTCTGGGTGACAGAGCCCAGAGGAAGCTGCAGCCTTGGAAGTTCCAGGGCAGCTGGAAGCCGATGCCCCTCCCAGGGATGCACCAGCATCACACAAAATGACCTTCGCCACGTGCCGGTTCTCATCATGGCAGTGGAAGAAGAGTGGAAGCAGGCTCTGGCTCAAAATCCTCTCCAGGGGCTTCTTTCCCTCATTCACTACCAAATCCATCACCTTGAAGAAGAGGTCAAGGGAGAGCACCTGCACATGACTGTGGTCCTGGAGGAAAAGAAGAGAAAAAGACTTTAATACCAATTACTCCAGGCTCACCTGGGCAAAGGCCCAGAAATCTGTAAGACACAAAGTTTCTGGGCAGCAGCCGGTGCCCGTGGCTGGGGGCACAGAGCCTTACGTGGTCAAAGAGAAGCAGGAGTGCTTGAGCCAGCTTCGGGGCAGTGGTGCTGGATATCATGATTTCTTTATTCTTGAGCATGTTAATGAACACACGGAGGGTCATGCCAACCACATCTCCATCTGCATCACCCAGCAGCTGCAGAAGGCTTCGAGACAGGCTGCACATTCTTATGGTCTGTGTGGAACACAAGGCTGTGCTGGGAAGCCATCAATGGCTGCAGTGCCAATTACCGCCCTGGCACTGCACCAGGGCACCCTGGTGCTGCTGGGCCCAGAGGTCAAAGGCCTGTCCCAAAGCACTCAGGCAGGTGAGGTAGGAGAGCTGGGAGCATCTGCCTCAGCTCCTGAAACCCAGCCAGCCCAAGGGGCTGCTTTCCCCAGCACAGCTTCAGCTGCTGCCCCGTTCTCAGCATCGAGGGATCCTTGCTGAGCACCTCGAGGCCTCTAAGTGCCAGGCGACGCCTCTGCCTGCACTTGCTCTGCAGGTGCCTTGACGCGATCTCAAGGACACTGTCACCGTATTTAGTCAAGTCTAAGCACTCGAGGACCTGAAAGGCACAGGGCAGTGACAGGGGACCCAGCCAGCAGGAGCCTGGAACTGAACAAGGCTGGGCCCAGGCAGCAGCACGGGGCACGGGCACCGTCCCAGGCAGCTGGGGCTAGGCATGGGGACAGGGCTGGCAGGCAGCTTAGCGAGGTAGTGCTGGCCATCAGGCTTACCTCCACAAGGAATGCCAGGAAGGACAGATCACAGCATGGCTCTTCCCTGCTGAGTGACTTGAGCAGGTGGAGTGCAATGCGGGAACAGAAGGGGATCAAGACATGGCGCATCTCCCTGTCATGGGGGGAAACGGCACCAAGACCCTGAGGTGTGGGGAGGCAAACCTCTCCCAGGGATGACTCACAGAGATCTGGCCTTTCCCCAGCATCCCTGGAGGGACCGTGGGCACTTTGGGAGGTGGCTCCTTTTGGGCACCCTCCCCTCTCAGCCTTTTCCAGTCTGCTTGGCCATCCCTCAGTGATGAGGCCCTCTGGCCAGGACCACAGGGACTGTGTGGGGCACCCCAGGCACAGGGCACAAGTTTCAGAGGCAGTTGGGAGAAGTGAGGCTCACCTGGCCAGCAGACCCACAGCATAGTGCTGGGTGTCAGCACAGAGCAGTGTGTCCCAGCCACGCTTGCGTCCCATTTCCATGACCACATTGTCACACCGCAGTTGGCAGAGCAGAGCCTTCATGGCCTGCACTGCAAACCTGTGTGCAGAGCAAAGCCCACGTCACACTGGGTGCACTGGTGCTGGCCACAAGGGCATGGGAAGGACAGGAGGACTGGGACCTGTTGGGGTTTCTGGGAAGGCGGTGTTGCTCCCGGCATGCTCTCCAGAAGCTGTCAACTTCCACTGGTGGCATCTGCTGGGTGGTGATGATGATGTGGAACAGCAGAGCCGCAAACAGGCGGGCGGAATAAATGATCATTGCCTCGTGGCATTCAGGCACTTGGACAATCACCCAGGCCACCAGAGTTGCCTGCAAAAGAAGCACCCAAAGACAGCGCTCAGTGCCGAGGTGTCCATGGGGCAGGGCCCGGGGGGAGAGGCAGAGGGAGCAGCGGGCCCGGTGTCCCCTGAGCCTGCTCCTAGCCCAGATTTCAGCCCAGCGCCTGAGGCAGGGAGAGGATGGAGAGCTCCTGGGGAAGCAACCTCCAGGTGATCAATGGCCAGCTCCAGAAACTCACAGTCAGGGGAAAAACGTCCTTGTTGTCCCCATCAGAGGTGCAGGTGCTGCAAAGTGGCCAGTTTTCCATCACACAGAGCAGTATTGGCAGCACTTTCTCAACTGTTGGTCCTGACGAGCCTATGGCTTGCCACATCATTGCAGCAGCTCTGTGGGATCAGAGCTCTGTGTCAGGGGTGTCTCAGTCACAGTGCCATGCCCTGTGCAGCTGTGGGGCCCCAGGTGACAGAGCCCCAGTGCCCTGAGGGGCAGGGAGCACTGGCAGCAGCCTCAGGAAACAGAGGGGCCCAAGGCTCCTGGACCTCTCTGCCTGTTGGGCAGAGCCCATTGGACAGGCTGTGCAGGGCGATGGGCCCTAAAGGCTGGTGAGCCCTGAGCTCTCAAGGCACGTGGGCCCCATACCTGTCACATGATGGGGCGCAGCACAGGAGGGTGAGCACCACATCGGCTGGGTGTTCTTCAGCCAGCCTTATAATGTCAATTTGCTGCCTGACATTCACTGTGATATGGGACATGAGACTCTGGTAAATGTTCCTCACAGTAGATGGCACCTGGAGGAGGCATGGGGAAGACTTTGAGCGCTGTCCAAGGCAGCAACTTCCCCAGCTTCCCCCAAGAAGTGCTTCCCTTCCTGCTACACTGTGCTGGTCACAAAGGCTGAGGGAGCCCTGTGGATGTGGCTGGAGGGGGCACATGATCCTAGGAGACCTCTAGTTCTGGTGCCAGGCTGGGTACCTGCTGGTCAGAAGAAACACCAATCTTCTCAACAAAATCCGAAGAAACACACGGGTCCTTGAAACAGCCCATTATGAGTTCCTGGCTTATAGTGGGAGTGAGTGTGGTGTCAGCATTTGCAATGCCCTGAGCCAGCAGATGAGCATAGTTCTGCAAGCTTAGGGCTTGAAGGGCTGGAAGAGAAAGGAACAGAGCCACAATCAGAGCCCAGATCTGTGGGAATCCTAGGGGAAAGTCCTGCCAGGGTCATCCCAGCCTGCTCTTGCCATGGCCACAAGAGGGGAGGAGCCAACAGGATCAGCTGCAAGGTCCTAGTCACGAATCCTCCCCCCGGCCCCTGGCATCCCTTAAAGGAATGTCATGGGTCACCCCCCCTTACCCAGGTAATATTTGATCCCCTAGACCTTCCCTCCCATCCCCTCCTATGAACCCCTCCATTTTGGGTTTCTAGTTCAGATGGGATTCCCCCTTATGAACCCCATTCTTTGGGGTTCCTGGCTCAGGGATTTGGGTTCTAGGTTAGGCCAAATCTTCCACACGACCATCCTTATAGGAGGATGGGAGCCTAAGCGAGTAGGGGCAGTGTAAGGGTAAAGTACTGTCCGTCTCCCACTAGCTCCCTACAAATCCCCTAAAGTGGATTTTTAACTTGGGAGTTTAGGGGTCCCTAGGTGTCCACTCACTGAAATCCCAATTGTTTCCCTCTTTTCCCGGCCAGCCGCCCTCATGGGAGTCTGGAAACGTGGTCCTAGGAGGTCCACACTTGTTTCTGGGGTCTGTATTAACAGCCCCCGTCTCACTCACACTCACACTCGCTTTGCACCCCCCTTTACCTTAAACTCCACCCACAACACCTACCTGTGTGCCATGGGCCTCGCTCCCTCTTGAGGGGGGGTCCTCACTGTCTGAGTTGCTGTGAGGAAAAAGACACAACTTTGGGGGTTCAAATAAACAAGGGTGTTTATTAAGGGAAAAGAACAAAGGGGAGGAAGGGATAATGGGTGAGGGAGAAAAAAAAAGAAAGGCCAATGGATTTATTACAGGCCTGCAGCCATGTTGCTTGTGAAGGACTGAACAGATTGTTACATGGGTGGACACCGTCAGGTTCATCGGTGAGCCACGAACCCAGGGTCCCTCCCCGCCCCACCGCAGCTCGGCCCCGGCCCCGGCTGTTGTCCCAGCAACGGCATCTGGGCCCAGCGCCCTGGAGCCCCGGCTGCCCTCGGGGCTGCTGCCGGCCTCTGGCAGCCGTGCCCTTGGGCTGACTCAGGATGCGGCAAGGACCCGGGCTGAGCCCTGCCGGGGCGGGAGGGTGTGTGGCCGTAGGGCTGGCAGCGCCGCTGGCAGGGAGCTGTGCCGCCGGGGTCCTGACAGGCTCTGTGTTCCCAAGGATGGCCAGGAAGCACCTGAGGGGGCAGCAGGAAGAGCTGCAGGCCCTCATCGAGGGTGAGTGAGGGCTGGCAGTGAGGGGCTGGCCCTGGGGGAGCTGCAATGCCCGGGCAAGGGAGATGCAATCCCGGGCCCGACTGCAGAGGGCGTCTCTCCCTGTGTGGACAAGGGCTGGTGTGGGAGTATCACAGAGAGATTTCAGGGATGTGGAGTGGGGGGGTTTGGGGAGGTGTGGATTTGTGACTTGCGGCCGATCCCATTGGCCCCTTCACTCATGTGGCTACAGCAAGAGCAGGTTGGGATGGTTCTGGCAGGACGTTCTTCCAGGATTCCCACAGATCCAGGCTCTGATTGTGGCTCTGTTCCCCTCTCTTCCAGACCTTCAAGCCCTAAGGAGAGATGACAACCCTTCCCAGAGAAACACAGTGTTATCTGTAAATCAATGGTTAAAACAAGTTGATTAATTGTTAATGTTTAATTATAAGGTGACTGTTAATTAATACATGTTCCTAATTAATTGTTAGTATCTATTGTTAGTGGGTTCCTGGCTCTGTGGGGAAGGGGGTGAAGTCTAGTATTCGGTGTTGTTAAAAATAAGGACCAGGAGACGGACTCCTGTTTGATGCCTTTATTAGGACAGCTTCAGGTGGGGAACCCAATGGGTCGTGCACACTGCCACTGCGATGCGTAGGAGATGAGCAGCTTTTCCAAGCGGTAAAGCTGGGGCTTCCGTCCTTGTGTAAGTCTGCAGGAAAGCCTGTTTAGCTGGCTGATGGTCCAGGGGTGTCACTCTGACCCAGTTCTGTCTAGGTTATTTTGAAGTTATAATTCACGTGTAGGAAGGTAGTCTTTCTTCTTGACTGCTGAGATGTATCTTTTCGCTCTTCTATTTACATGTTGGCTCATTGTTCTTAGGGGTTCTTGTCTCTTAGCAGTACTTAATGCCTCTTCATTTGCATGTAGTCTCACGCGCAATCCCGTGTGCCATTTTGGGGAGCAGTGGAGGCGATACCTGACATGAAGGGGATATAGGTACAAGGCAGGGAGAAAGTGACCAAGGGCATAGACAATGTACAAGAACTTCAACAACAACAGCAAGCAAAGATCAATTCTGAGCAACAGTGAACAACTCTGATTAAACAACAGCTTGTGTGTACGTATTTCTTACAGTGTGGGTATGCGTTAATGGAATCAAGGTTAACTTAAAGTAAACGGGATGCTGTTTAATGTCATGGAGGATTCAGTAAACCGAGGGAACATTCCAGAACATGACTTCATAGGAGTGACATCAATACCTCGGACAGCAATTGGTGAAAGGGTTAACCAATCACTTGACGCCCAGGAGAAACGATTGGTCTGGAATGCACCTTGATAAGGACCAATGAGAACCCTAGAAATGAGATAATCAGGAAGAGGATCAAGAATGGACTTAGCACGGACAGAAAGAGGGATATAAAGGCAAAGTTGCCAGCTCCAGACAGTGAGCACCGGGGGCTGCCACTCGGGCTGTTAGCGTTCAGAACACACATAATCACGAATGATCATACGAAGGTGCTTTATTGAAGAGCTCTGGGTGTCAGGGGTACACATACCCAAATCTGACCCAATTTGGTTTTGAGTTGAACATATTTTATACTCTATCGTTATGCAACTTACATATTAATTATTAAACTTACATTGTTTTATTGTAAGCATGGTTTTTACCCAAGCATGAATTTCTCGTGATCCCCCCTAGCCCCCTAACATTGTTCCTCATGTTCTTTAAACAATAATTATATCTAATCACATCTAACAATTGTATCATTTATCATATACTGACTACACAGGTACAGTTTGACCTGATCTTTAGCAAGCACAAGGCCTAACATTTCTCAGGGCCTACTTTTCCCAGGGCTTTCTAAACCTAACTTTCTTTCTAAGTCTCCAAATTTTCTAAGATTTCAGAACCTTTTACTATCATTCCCCCCTTTGAAAGCATTTTCACTTCATTGTAAGTGCAAATGTTTTCACTCGATACAGTCCTTTGTTTCTGAGTTGGTACTTGGTGTTCTTCGAATCCTTGATTGATGTAAACGTTGTCCTGGATGCTGTCAGGAACTGGAGAACCAGAAGACGGTGGGTGTGTGTTGCCGCTGAAGATGAATAGATCACACGGACACAGGTCGAGGTGTGGTGAAGAGAAGAGCAGAGTTTATTAAACTATGTTAGCAAGCTCAGAAGCTGAGTTTTCAGGGCGACAGGTGTGGATCTCGCGTCAGTGCCTTTATTATTTTCTGGTTCCAGGACGTTTTCTTCTGTATTTCTCCTTTTAAGATGCTGTAAACTAACCAAATTGCTAAGAATACAACTAGTAAGATTATCACACTCTCAATGATAGATTTAATCCATAAACTCACATTCTACCCTAACCCTTTGAAGATTTTGCATAACCAATTTATAGTCAAATCCTTTTGCTCTTCCTGTGCTCCATGCTCTATTTGTTGCAACTAATTGATGTCATATTCTACATCTGCAGTCACATTTGGGATGTGGATGCAGCAATGATCAATCCGTCCCCTTAAAAAAACTCACACACTCCATGCTCTTTCAGGAGTAATAAGTTGTAATTGTACATTTAGTTCTTTAAATCTTTCCCGGGTGACTCTTGCTAGTCTATCTACCTGACCTGTTTCTCCATTCTGATAGTTTGCTATCTGCTCTAGGGCCCATCCAAATTCTACTCTACTAGAAGGTTCTTGCCAAGTGTTATCTTGATTCTATTCCTATCTTAATCCTTCCTAGCTGTGCCTGTGTCTAGCCACTGCGTTGATTTTGCCATTGTTAGCATCCATACGGAGATTAATTTTTGCTTTAGCAATTTTACCAATGCCTCTGCACCCCAATGACATTTGTTCTGTTTAATTTGTAGAACTTCTCTCATTATCAAGGGGGTTAATACTATTTGTCTTTGTGCAGTTACATACCACTCTTCTGAATCCTTTTGTGCATTTAGCAAATGTCCCAATTTCTCATCTTCTATTGAATATTTTGGTTTTGGAGGCAAATTAAATTGAAATACATTAACTTTCAAAGGTATCAATGCCATTGTTGTTTGCACTTCTCGAGCAGCTTGTCGGGCTGTCCAGTCTGCTTTTCGATTTTCCTCACAAATTTTGGAGTTTCTTGATTGGTGTGCTCTACAGTGTATAATTGCTACCTGTTTAGGTTTTTATACTGCTTTTATTAATTGCAGGACTGCATCTTGATGTTTAATGTGCATACCTTGAGAAGACAGTAGTCTTCTTTCTTTCTACAGTGCTCCGTGTACATGTACTACTCCAAAAGCATGCTTTGAGTCAGTCCATATGTTTACCCTTTCTCCCTTTACTCAATTTTAGTGCTCTGGTTAAGGCAACCAGTTCTGCCTTCCGGGCAGATGTATTTGGTGATAATGCTTTTGCCTCCACTACTGTACTGACTGTTGTTACCACATATCCAGTGTATCTGGTCCCATTCTCCGTGAAGCTGCTTCCATCTGTGAATAGCTCCAACTCTGGTTGCTCTAGTGGGATGTCTTTCAGGTCTTCTCTTGCTGAATAGGTGCACTTTATTACTTCTACACAGTTGTGCTCTAATGGGCCTTCTTCAGTTGTGGTACCTAGGAACAAAGCTGATTCAAAAGGTTAGTTGTCTTTAGTGTGACATCATCCTGCCCAGTCAGGACTACCTGGAATTTTATCATCTTGCTTGGAGATAGCCAATGGCCCCCCTTTTGTTCTAAAACAGTGGTTACTATATGTGGCATGTAGACATTTATGTGTCTACCCATCGTGAGTTTTCTAGCTTCTTGGATCAGCATCACAGTGGCTGCAACTGCCCGCTGGCATGAAGACCATCCAGCACTCACGTTGTCAAGTTGTTTGGAAAAGCAGCCTACCGGCCTTTTCCTGCTTCCCAAACATTGGGTCAGTACTCCCAGTGCTAGGTGTAGTCTTTCATGCACAAACAGGTGAAAATCCTTGGATGAATCAGGCAGTCTTAACGCCAGAGCAGTTGCCAATGACTCCCTTAGTTTGGGGTAGGCCTCCTTCTATGGTTTGCTCCAGGAAAACAGCTGTGTCTTCTGGGCTTCACACAGGGGTTTTGCAATTAGTCCATAGTCCATGATCCACGGCACCACACTGTCATCCCAAGGAAAACTTGTATCTCATGTAGGTTCTAGGGTTCTGGAATGGCACAAATAGCTTGAATACAATTAGTACCCAGCTTTCATTGCCCTTGTGAGATTTCACACCCCAGGTAAATCACAGTCTGTTGGGCAATTTGTACCTTTTCTTTAGACACCTTATATCCTCCCATTCCTAGCTGATTTAAAATTTTCAATTGTTACCTTTATGCAGGTTGTCTTTTCCTCTGTAGCTGTCAACATATCATCAACATACTGTAACAGCAGGTATTGTTCTCTCGGTACTTGCCCATTCTCGGTCCAAATCTCCAGCTCCTTCGCCAGCTGACTTCCAAATAGTGTTGGACTGTTCTTGTATCTTTGTGGGAGTCGTGTCCAGGTGAGCTGAGTTTTCCTTCCATTTTCTGGATTTTCCCATTCAGAGGCAAACAGTTTCCTACTTTCTTTGTCAAGGGGTATGCAGAAAAAGGCATCTTTTAAATCGATTACAGTAAACCATTTCTATTTCTCTTTTACGGATGTTAACAATGTGCAAGGATTAGCTACCACTGGGTAAATATCTTTAGTTATTCTGTTATTGCTGTCAAATCCTATACTAGTCTGTATTGGTCAACACAAAAATTTGGGCTCTACTGTTAACTACAGAAGCAATAGGTGCACGTTTAGGACTTACTATTGCTGTAATCAGTATGTCTCCAGTTTTGTTATTTCTAGTGAGCATTTTAAATACAACTAACTTCCCCCTCTCTGCTCACCCATGAGAGGCAGAGTTAACCAGTTTCCCTGATTCTAAAGCTGTTTGGGCTCCACTCCCAGAAGCTGAGAAGGAGACTGCTTTGGCTCACAGCCCAGAGCCTGTGGAGGTGTGCTGGGTTATACAATGGGGCATTCGATACAATGAACCTAGGACAGTGCCAATTAGAAACTACTTTACTCAACTTTTAAGTGATAAGCCACCCATTATGTTTTTCGAGACCCCTTTCTTTATCTCTAGTGACCACCAATACTGGCAATTAGAGATTTGTTTTCTCTTTTTCTTGGGCTTTCATTAAGAGAACCAATGTATCTAACACCCTTTGCTTTCTCTGATTTTTTCCTTCTGGGATTTTTTACAGGTCCATAATTTCCGTTTTCACAGGTAACAACATTGGTGATTCATAACCAACAATTAATTTTCTTTTGTGTATCATTTGTAAGCAGGCAGCTTTCTGAATATTTTTCAGTAGTTGGTTGGGGGTACAAACTATAGCAATAAAGTCCCCCCTTTCCAAGGGGTTAAGCCCCTCTGCCCAATAAGCTGCGTGCTGAGTTAGGGACCATGGGTTATGTATGTCTCTTGTTGTTAAAAATACTTCATGTCCCCAGTACCCACTGGATTCCTGTTCTCTCAGTCGAATTTGATCACCTCCAGTGAGACACTTGGAATATGTACTCTGACTCGTGAGGGAGACGCACTAAGCATACTGTACGGCTGTTGGTGTTCGACTTGCCGAGTGGGGCTCGGGCTTCTCCTGGGCTGCACCCGCCTTCGTTGGTGCTGTTTTGTTTTTTCAATAAACGAGTTGACTTTTGTTTTTAACCAAAACGTCCAGCTTCATTTATAACAATTTTTGGGAACTTGTCTGGGATAGTCACGCCTGAAAGCGGTCCCGGCATAGGACAGATTTGGGAAAATGCGCCTATTTTTTTTTATTGGCCCCTGGACTACGTCGGAATCATGGAAAGGATTGCTGATTATTCCCAAAGACTGGTGAAGGCATGGCAACACATCTAAAAAACCTGACACATCTATAAAACCTTAGATTGGCTTTTGCATGTGGAGTTGTTTGTTGTTGTTGTTTAGAAGTGTTCATTGTAGAATTGTACTGGTTGTGTTTTTTGTGTGTTCCAATTGAATCTTTAATTGTCATAAGCATTATCCTTATTTTTGTAGTCCCTTACTCATTTGTTTGTTGCTATTGATGCATTGTTTGTAAGTTTAATAATCCCTTTTAAGTTTGTTACTTTCGAGGTTTTCAAAGCAAGTCCCCTCACCAGCAGCATCTTACAAAGAATTTTTAACCTGCCCCAGAAGACTTGTAACTTGACACCACGGCAACGGTGAATACTAATGAGGAACTTTCCTTCCAAAACCTCAGTTACCCCAATGACAGCAAACTGTTGGAGGAGAAGATGTTACCAGCACCAATCAACAACAACTATAGGGGTTGGACTGCCAGCAACAAGCCGAGGGACAGAGATTATAAAAGGACCTGTGACATTTGAAGAACTGCCCTTTAACTGTGGATTAGCTGCAGCTGAGGACCCGACACTGCAGACTTCGGTCTACATCTCTTTTAGAGACTTTTTTATAGAAATTTGAGTGCAGATTAGCTGCATTCACTGCAGTGCCGCTGAGTTCTTGCTTTGGGACCCAAACGCTGTTTTGGCAAGAGGATTCCTTAATCCTCAGACCCGGGACTTTTTAAAATTTCTTTTCTTTTTTTTTCTCCCTCACCCATTATCCCTTCCTCCCCTTTGTTCTTTTCCCTTAATAAACACCCTTGTTTATTTGAACCCCCAAAGTTGTGTCTTTTTCCTCACAGCAACTCAGACAGTGAGGACCCCCCCTCAAGAGGGAGCGAGGCCCATGGCACACAGGTAGGTGTTGTGGGTGGAGTTTAAGGTAAAGGGGGGTGCAAAGCGAGTGTGAGTGTGAGTGAGACGGGGGCTGTTAATACAGACCCCAGAAACAAGTGTGGACCTCCTAGGACCACGTTTCCAGACTCCCATGAGGGCGGCTGGCCGGGAAAAGAGGGAAACAATTGGGATTTCAGTGAGTGGACACCTAGGGACCCCTAAACTCCCAAGTTAAAAATCCACTTTAGGGGATTTGTAGGGAGCTAGTGGGAGACGGACAGTACTTTACCCTTACACTGCCCCTACTCGCTTAGGCTCCCATCCTCCTATAAGGATGGTCGTGTGGAAGATTTGGCCTAACCTAGAACCCAAATCCCTGAGCCAGGAACCCCAAAGAATGGGGTTCATAAGGGGGAATCCCATCTGAACTAGAAACCCAAAATGGAGGGGTTCATAGGAGGGGATGGGAGGGAAGGTCTAGGGGATCAAATATTACCTGGGTAAGGGGGGGTGACCCATGACATTCCTTTAAGGGATGCCAGGGGCCGGGGGGAGGATTCGTGACTAGGACCTTGCAGCTGATCCTGTTGGCTCCTCCCCTCTTGTGGCCATGGCAAGAGCAGGCTGGGATGACCCTGGCAGGACTTTCCCCTAGGATTCCCACAGATCTGGGCTCTGATTGTGGCTCTGTTCCTTTCTCTTCCAGCCCTTCAAGCCCTAAGCTTGCAGAACTATGCTCATCTGCTGGCTCAGGGCATTGCAAATGCTGACACCACACTCACTCCCACTATAAGCCAGGAACTCATAATGGGCTGTTTCAAGGACCCGTGTGTTTCTTCGGATTTTGTTGAGAAGATTGGTGTTTCTTCTGACCAGCAGGTACCCAGCCTGGCACCAGAACTAGAGGTCTCCTAGGATCATGTGCCCCCTCCAGCCACATCCACAGGGCTCCCTCAGCCTTTGTGACCAGCACAGTGTAGCAGGAAGGGAAGCACTTCTTGGGGGAAGCTGGGGAAGTTGCTGCCTTGGACAGCGCTCAAAGTCTTCCCCATGCCTCCTCCAGGTGCCATCTACTGTGAGGAACATTTACCAGAGTCTCATGTCCCATATCACAGTGAATGTCAGGCAGCAAATTGACATTATAAGGCTGGCTGAAGAACACCCAGCCGATGTGGTGCTCACCCTCCTGTGCTGCGCCCCATCATGTGACAGGTATGGGGCCCACGTGCCTTGAGAGCTCAGGGCTCACCAGCCTTTAGGGCCCATCGCCCTGCACAGCCTGTCCAATGGGCTCTGCCCAACAGGCAGAGAGGTCCAGGAGCCTTGGGCCCCTCTGTTTCCTGAGGCTGCTGCCAGTGCTCCCTGCCCCTCAGGGCACTGGGGCTCTGTCACCTGGGGCCCCACAGCTGCACAGGGCATGGCACTGTGACTGAGACACCCCTGACACAGAGCTCTGATCCCACAGAGCTGCTGCAATGATGTGGCAAGCCATAGGCTCGTCAGGACCAACAGTTGAGAAAGTGCTGCCAATACTGCTCTGTGTGATGGAAAACTGGCCACTTTGCAGCACCTGCACCTCTGATGGGGACAACAAGGACGTTTTTCCCCTGACTGTGAGTTTCTGGAGCTGGCCATTGATCACCTGGAGGTTGCTTCCCCAGGAGCTCTCCATCCTCTCCCTGCCTCAGGCGCTGGGCTGAAATCTGGGCTAGGAGCAGGCTCAGGGGACACCGGGCCCGCTGCTCCCTCTGCCTCTCCCCCCGGGCCCTGCCCCATGGACACCTCGGCACTGAGCGCTGTCTTTGGGTGCTTCTTTTGCAGGCAACTCTGGTGGCCTGGGTGATTGTCCAAGTGCCTGAATGCCACGAGGCAATGATCATTTATTCCGCCCGCCTGTTTGCGGCTCTGCTGTTCCACATCATCATCACCACCCAGCAGATGCCACCAGTGGAAGTTGACAGCTTCTGGAGAGCATGCCGGGAGCAACACCGCCTTCCCAGAAACCCCAACAGGTCCCAGTCCTCCTGTCCTTCCCATGCCCTTGTGGCCAGCACCAGTGCACCCAGTGTGACGTGGGCTTTGCTCTGCACACAGGTTTGCAGTGCAGGCCATGAAGGCTCTGCTCTGCCAACTGCGGTGTGACAATGTGGTCATGGAAATGGGACGCAAGCGTGGCTGGGACACACTGCTCTGTGCTGACACCCAGCACTATGCTGTGGGTCTGCTGGCCAGGTGAGCCTCACTTCTCCCAACTGCCTCTGAAACTTGTGCCCTGTGCCTGGGGTGCCCCACACAGTCCCTGTGGTCCTGGCCAGAGGGCCTCATCACTGAGGGATGGCCAAGCAGACTGGAAAAGGCTGAGAGGGGAGGGTGCCCAAAAGGAGCCACCTCCCAAAGTGCCCACGGTCCCTCCAGGGATGCTGGGGAAAGGCCAGATCTCTGTGAGTCATCCCTGGGAGAGGTTTGCCTCCCCACACCTCAGGGTCTTGGTGCCGTTTCCCCCCATGACAGGGAGATGCGCCATGTCTTGATCCCCTTCTGTTCCCGCATTGCACTCCACCTGCTCAAGTCACTCAGCAGGGAAGAGCCATGCTGTGATCTGTCCTTCCTGGCATTCCTTGTGGAGGTAAGCCTGATGGCCAGCACTACCTCGCTAAGCTGCCTGCCAGCCCTGTCCCCATGCCTAGCCCCAGCTGCCTGGGACGGTGCCCGTGCCCCGTGCTGCTGCCTGGGCCCAGCCTTGTTCAGTTCCAGGCTCCTGCTGGCTGGGTCCCCTGTCACTGCCCTGTGCCTTTCAGGTCCTCGAGTGCTTAGACTTGACTAAATACGGTGACAGTGTCCTTGAGATCGCGTCAAGGCACCTGCAGAGCAAGTGCAGGCAGAGGCGTCGCCTGGCACTTAGAGGCCTCGAGGTGCTCAGCAAGGATCCCTCGATGCTGAGAACGGGGCAGCAGCTGAAGCTGTGCTGGGGAAAGCAGCCCCTTGGGCTGGCTGGGTTTCAGGAGCTGAGGCAGATGCTCCCAGCTCTCCTACCTCACCTGCCTGAGTGCTTTGGGACAGGCCTTTGACCTCTGGGCCCAGCAGCACCAGGGTGCCCTGGTGCAGTGCCAGGGCGGTAATTGGCACTGCAGCCATTGATGGCTTCCCAGCACAGCCTTGTGTTCCACACAGACCATAAGAATGTGCAGCCTGTCTCGAAGCCTTCTGCAGCTGCTGGGTGATGCAGATGGAGATGTGGTTGGCATGACCCTCCGTGTGTTCATTAACATGCTCAAGAATAAAGAAATCATGATATCCAGCACCACTGCCCCGAAGCTGGCTCAAGCACTCCTGCTTCTCTTTGACCACGTAAGGCTCTGTGCCCCCAGCCACGGGCACCGGCTGCTGCCCAGAAACTTTGTGTCTTACAGATTTCTGGGCCTTTGCCCAGGTGAGCCTGGAGTAATTGGTATTAAAGTCTTTTTCTCTTCTTTTCCTCCAGGACCACAGTCATGTGCAGGTGCTCTCCCTTGACCTCTTCTTCAAGGTGATGGATTTGGTAGTGAATGAGGGAAAGAAGCCCCTGGAGAGGATTTTGAGCCAGAGCCTGCTTCCACTCTTCTTCCACTGCCATGATGAGAACCGGCACGTGGCGAAGGTCATTTTGTGTGATGCTGGTGCATCCCTGGGAGGGGCATCGGCTTCCAGCTGCCCTGGAACTTCCAAGGCTGCAGCTTCCTCTGGGCTCTGTCACCCAGACAAGAGTCCTGTGCCCTCGGCTGCAGTGCCATCTCTGCATCTCTGCTGCTCTCCAGGCCTCTCGGGAAACGCTGATTCGTGTGGCTGAGTTCCTGAAGAGGAGAAATCTAAAGCAACTTGTGAGGAAGGAGCAGCTGTCGAAGTTTGCCGAGTGTCTGGTAAGGACGGCCTGGAGAAGGCTTAACTTTGAGAAGCCCCCCAGCCCCGGACGCTCAATGTGTTGGTCTGGCAGCTGTGGCCCCTGCGCAGTGCTGCACCCAGGGGTTCCAGCCTGCGCCCCACACGCCGCTCCCTTCCTGGGCCGCACGGCTTCTTCTCCAGGCTCCTGTGGCCCCGAGCCGGCTGCCGATGGAGCCCCGGCCCAGCGGGGCTGCGGACCGGGGCGACACCGCGGCTCCCCGGGCAGCAGCCGGCCCTCTGCCCCCTCCAGAGCCCGGAGCCAGCGGCTGCGGGCCTCAGGGCTGGGCGGGCAGAGGAGGCCGGGGCTGGCCGCAGGCAGCGCCCGGCCGAGGGGCAGAGCCCGCGGCAACCCTTCCCTCCTGCCGCTCTCTCCAGCTGGCCCACGACAGGAGCCGAGCGGCCGAGCACCTGCGCCGGGCCCTGCCGTACCTGCAGAGCCCACAGGAGACCCTGCAAGAGGCGGCCATCAGGTTCATCGGTGAGCCACGAGCCCGAAGTCCCTCCCCGCCCCGCCGCAGCTTGGCCCCGGCCCCGGCCCCGGCCCCGGCCCCGGCCGCCGCCCCGGCAGCGGCACCCGGGCCCAGCACCCTGGAGCCCCGGCTGCCCTCGGGGCTGCTGCTGCCGGCCTCTGGCAGCCGTGCCCTTGGGCTGAGTCAGGGTGCGGCAAGGGCCCGGGCTGAGCCCTGCCGGGGCGGGAGGGCGTGTGGCCCCAAGGCTGGCAGCCGGAGCCCTGACAGGCTCTGTGTTCCCAGGGATGGCCAGGAAGCACCTGAGGGGGCAGCAGGAAGAGCTGCAGGCCCTCATCGAGGGTGAGTGAGGGCTGGCAGTGAGGGGCTGGCCCTGGGGGAGCTGCAATGCCCGGACAAGGGAGATCCAATCCCGGGCCCAATTGCAGAGGGCGTCTCTCCCTGTGTGGACAAGGGCTGGTGTGGGAGTATCACAGAGAGATTTCAGGGACGCGGGGCGGGGATTTGGGTGAGGTGTGGATTCGTGACCAGGACCTTGCAGCTGGTCCTGTTGGCCCCTCCCCTCTTGTGGCTACAGCAAGAGCAGGTTGGGATGGTTCTGGCAGGACGTTCTTCCAGGATTCCCACAGATCCAGGCTCTGATTGTGGCTCTGTTCCCCTCTCTTCTAACACTTCAAGCCCTGAGAAGAGATGACAACCCTTCTCAGAAAAACACAGTTCTTCAAGAGATATTAACTGAAAGAGCTGCAGAGGTATGCTCATCTGCTGGCTTAGAAATCCAGTCTTCGTTTAAGATGCCATGGAAGATGAGACTACGCTGAGACCAGAAGAGACCAGCTGGAGCTCCAGGCACTGCTGACAACTGGCACAGCTGAGCCTGTGGGAAGCTCGCATGGATTCAGCCCTCTCCCTCCTTCTAGATAGCTCCATCCCTGCAGCCCTCAGAAACTGCCCATCCCTTCTTTTTCCCTCCACTCTCCCTCCCTTTCGATAGCTCCCTTCCTGCTGCCCTCAGTCACTGTCCATGCCTTCTTTTTCCCTCCACTCTCCCTCCCTTTTGACAGCTCCCTCCCTCCAGCCCTCAGACCATGCCCATCGCCTTTTTTGCCCCTCAGCTCATCCCTTTGCTTCACACCCCATCAATAAACAGTTTGGCTTTTTCACTTAACCCGCATCTCTGTGGAGCTGACACATTGGCCCCTCCTGCCGTTCTCTCCTGCGCCATGTTTTGTGCAGAGATGCAGAGGAACGAGTGCAGATCAGACTGGAAAGGTCCTTCCACAGCATTGTGGAGTTAAAGGTTTAACTGAGCACCTTGAAGGCTTTGGATTTTGGAAGAGCCAAGCTGAGTATGTCCTGAACTCGGCTGTGAGGGATTCTGTGGCAAACATCCACAGAGGGTAAAGGAGCTTGGAATGCCTGAAGCTTTCTAGAATATCTTCTTGAAAGCACAACAGTGCTCCATCCCTGTACAGGATCAGGAGGAGGGCAGAACTGTTAGAGCCAGCAGAGAGATGGGGACTTCACATGGCTCTCCCTTATAATGCTGTTTATTCTATAGACTAGATTACAGCAGGGGGTCGTGGGTCAGCCTACAGCTGTTGGCTATAGGCAAGCCCTGTGTCCTGAAGCCCACTTAGTTCTGGTTACAGTGCATTATATCTCTTTTGCTGTGTGTATCATTACATAACAACCAATCATCATCATACACAATACCTTTACATGTACATACATCCTATCAAAACTGCTAAAATTACCATACTACGTTAGTGACCAGCTAATCATTTGAGTTAGTAATTACATGTTAAACTGTGAAACTTGTTTTGCAGTGGAAAATTCTTTTTGCTTTGGTAAAATCTTCTTTCTGTCTGCCTATGCTTTTTTACTTGGTAGAAAACATGCTTTGTTTGAAGACCACTTAAAGCTGTTGGACTTCAGCCATAAAACCTCCTTCTAACTGACTAAACCTTTGTTCTAAACCATCCAACTTGACTAAACCTTTGTTCTCTCAGTGGTTTCAGCAATAACTGGCCCTAAAAACATCTTTTTATATATCCAAGCTTGCTTTCATTTCTAGAGAACCTTCTGGTAAGCATTCATATCTGTAAAACTTCCCTGTTAAATTCTCATTCTTCCTAACATCTCCTCCGGCCTGATGAACAACATAGATGCTAGAAATTGTCTTTTTCATCATTTTGTGCACACACTGAAGTACACATGTGTCACAATCTGCTAACACAGGCAGGAGTCGTGAGAGGTTCGTTTGATCTCAGAGTGCAAAAAGAATACCAAGGGATTTCAGTTTAAATCACAACAGCAATAATTCACCTCTTTTTTTGTGCCAGCATCATAGGTTATGCGATGGATGAGAAGGAGAGAAAGAGAGAGAGAGAGAGAGAGAGAGAGAGAGAGAGAGAGAGAGAGAGAGAAATAAAGAGGCAAAGAGAGAAAAATGGGGGGTGGGGGTTATAGCTACCAATGGATGAGATGGGGTTGCCAGTGTCTTCTTCCATGGGGAGCTCTCTCTCTCTCCCAAAGCAACTTAGGAAAGTCACCTTTATAGTCTGTTTGAAGGCGAGGGGCAGTTGGCCAAAAGGTGGGGAGATGTATAGGCTATTGTGGTGTGACCTGTTGCTCTGAGAAACAGGTGTGAGGTACTGAACAGGCCGCTCCTTACAAGTCCCTGCTCAGCAGCAGGAATGAAGGCAGTGTACGGTGGCAGCACGGCAAACACTTGCAAACAATCACTCTTGTGGTGTAGGTCGAGCACACCTTCAAACAATCGCTTAGCAAGCATCCACCTCAACCAGGCCAGAACCCCTGCACAAAGTCCCCTGGGCTCTTCAGGTTCTCGGTTTCTGTTCTTGCGATGGTCATGAGGTAAATGAGGGAAACTTCAGACCATCTCTTACACCTCCCCGTGACTCACCATCATCATCAGGAGGGGTCCTCTGTAGTGTTGTTATGAAGTCTTCAGGTCTCGTCAAAGGTTGGTAGCATACCCCGGAAAACAGAGACAGAAAATCAGATAGAAAAAGAAAGATAGGAAAAAGATAAAGGAAAGAAAAAAGGAAAAACAAGTGCAAAGAATCAATTTTCAATTAAAATATGCATTCAACTTGTTATTACAAAGAATAAGCAATTTCAATTAATCCAATGCAATCCAAATAAACAATTTCAGGCAATTTCTTTATCACGAGGGCCAATTTCCTAGTTTTACTTTTCCAAAATTTCAATTCAATCCTGGTGAAGCAACAATTGCTTTACCAGAGTGAGGTTCATCCTAATGGGGGTAGGCAATAAATGGTGGATCAGTGTGTAATTGGACTGTAAGAGGTGATAAGAAATAACTGGGACTACATAAGAAAAATCACATCCTGCAATCTTAGTAAAATTACAAACACAAAAATTTGAATGATTTTTTTGTATTCACTATTAAGTTTTCTATAAGTACACTATCACAACCAGTGCTCAAACATGCACATCCACGGCCTATATGCACTAGTACTGTTTCAGAAGTCTCGGTAGGATGTATTTTAAAGTTGCAGATATTTTGTTGTGTGTCCAAACAAATATCTTGAGCTCTGATTGCATTACTTTCACAGATAAACCCTTGTTGTTCCCAGACAATACAAATTTCCGAATTAACAGTTTGCAGCTTCTCACCAATTTGACGGGCCTGTTCCCTATGCTCAAAAGGATAGAGAACAGCTCCATCATGTTTCAGCCCTAATGCAATGATAGGGAATATTGAATGCACTGAAGCATTCCGTGTAGTCAATACAAAGGCTGTGGCTGTGTTTGTGCTGGGGTCACAGGTAAAATTTACTAGGTTCCACCAGGACTGGAATTCTTTTTCAAAATCAGTGGCATTGTTGCAAATTATTTTTTGACTTTGAGTCAGAAAAGTGCCTTCTTTGCCTTCTTTTATAATTGAGGCAGTAACTGACTGCATCCACAATTGAGCCTGAATGCAGCTAAGAAGAGCCAAAGAGATGTTATTTTGTGTAGCACCAAGTGTGTCAATTATCAATTTGTGATCATTTACATTTGCCTTTTCCCAATTTGATAACATGTTTGATAGTAACCACTGTTGGGTTCCCAAAGCCGATAAGGATGACTGCAGTGGTTGCTGTAATTTGGTTACATCCCCAGTTGTGGTAGCCAATTTGTTCATCAGCACTTCTGAATCAATACTATTCAAAATTCCCAATCCTGTTCCCACAACACCGGTTACGACTCTTGTCATTCGTTCCTTAGAAGGACCACGCTTTCACAAACAGGTTGTCCACCTCTCAAAAGAAGTTTGCAAAAAAGGTGAACAAGCTGGCTGAACTTCTGAGACATTGTTTTGCATTAGCAATTTGACTTGTTTAAGAGACCACACTGGATTAAACAATATTTGTTGTTGGCCAGTTTTCCTGATGATATATGGCCCGATTTCAAAAATTCTCGAGCTCAGTATAACCAGTGGTTGGGTGGTGGCAGGTGTCAGTGTTACAACGTTAACATCAAGTTCTCCCCAGTATTTTGTATTGTTTTTTACCACACATGATTTTATGGGAAAATTGTACGTCAGTTAGCTTTAGCCAACAATTCTGATTTTGAATTTCACAAAATAGAACATGGCCATGAGGTCCTGTGCCATAACTGTATACAGGTTCAATGAGGATTCAGCAATTAATTTTCAGGTTATTGTCACATCATCACCTTGCATTCCCATAAAGGGAGGGAAAACATTACATTTGTCATCCAACACTAGGGGGATGCTTACACCATCGTATGTGATTACTGCACTCAGCATGGGTTTTGCCATTTTAATTTTAATTGCTTTTTAATTTTATAGATTTTGAATCTATAAATTAGACCTTTCAGAACTGACTGATCTGTCAGGTCATTTTGCCAATTACGTGTTACATAGGTTGATTTGGTTCAAGTGAAATTGTACCAACAGTCAGTAGATTGGTTTTTACAAAGCTTCGTAATTTCCACATTGTTGGTACTGGGGTCCAGGGTATAGTTACCGACATTTTTCTGATGACAACACAGTAGGAGTGGGAATTGTTTGTTACATGACCACACTGCTGTGGGGCAGAGTTTCACCACGATGTTGGGGTGCAAATTGCTTGTCACATCTGATTCTAGAAAATTTCCAGTGATTGCAATTGTGGAAGCTTTCTCATAAGGAGATTTTTCCACTTTTCTGCATCCTACCTTAATTTCTTCACCAATTGTTCCAGTTAACACTCTGGGCCAAGCTTTTCGGTCCCAACCCCGGTCATTTTGACAGTATGTACCCCAAGAGTTGTGTAGTACTACGGTCACTAGGTTTGGGCAACGGTTTCTGGGGTAGGATCCTAGAACACTGATACGCCTTGTTAATCAAATTTACTACAATGTGGTTGCTGAAACTGCAGAAGGCCAAACCGCAGCATCCGACTGTACAAACAGGAACTAGAACATCTCCTTATTAGTAGATATATACTGTAAGTTGCATAATGGGTAGAGAACCAATGCCTGTGCGCTCACATCAAGAATGAATTCCTGACCGAGGAAGACTACAAGCCTTCGTCCCACAGCCACCAGGAGGGAGATTACGACCACCTAGCAACTAGCAGCACAAGCGCAGATGCAACCAAGGAAGAGTAATGAAGACATGTATATAGGAAATATGAACTGTATATAAAGGGGGAGCTTTGTCAGCTAAGGCGCACTCCATTGGTGGAGCGGAGACTCCCTGGCCACCCCAGGACTTGTTTGCTTGCTCAACCGCTTGCTGAATTAATAATTTGATTTTCATTAATGATCCTTTAATTTGGCTCATTGATCTTGTCACTACAATTTATGAAAATCTTGGTGCAGTGACTTGGATCCATGTATCTGTGGTTCCAAACCACCCCCGCCAGGGAGGCACCCTACCTTCGGATAGCCCTGGTGTGGAAGGTTTCTATCCCCAGACCTGGTATTCCCGACCCTGCTCAAATTTGATGAGCAAGGAAAGAAACCCACGTAACCCCTTAAATTTTGTGCACAAAGACCAAGCAAGGACCCTGGATGGGGTAAGTATAGAACTGGGAATCATTTGGTTGGGGTTGGTGATCCCAGAGTTTGGTGTCTGAGAGGTCTCCTGGAGACCAAGCAAGTGTGGGCCCTTAAATAGTGTGTTTCCTTCCGTCTGCGAGGACCTGGGCCACAAACAAGGGGAGCGAGTGTGTGAGTGAATGAGGGGACTCTGGAAGATGGGACAGAAGAAGAGCAAGCCTTCTGAGCCCATGGGAGAGGACAAGGGGAAGTTGCTGAGGATCCCCCCTGATAGCCCGTTAGGGCTAATGTTGAAATATTGGGACAAGTAACCCCAGAGAAGAGGAAAGAGTAGAGAAAAGATGACTTATTATAGTATTGAGGTGTGGGGAGGAAAAGCAATTCATGGGCCAGGAGTAACATGACCCCCATTTGGCTCTGATGAATTTGATGAATGGGTCCAACAGGATCTGAACCTCTGGGTAAATAGTAAGACCCCCGTGAACCCAATGGAAAGTGAGTATGCTTCCCTTTGGCTCCCTAGGGATGCACACGAGACCAGTAAAAGTGTCTCCTTGTATCCTCTAAAAGATAAGGAAAAAAGAAAAGGGGGGAGCAATGAATTTTTATACCCACCTCCCTATCCCCCCCCCCCCCCCCCCGAGGAAGAAGATAAGGGAGGGCAAGGAGAAGTACAAGCACAAGCACCATTACCACACAAACCACACAGACCAGCTACTCGGAGTCAGGATAGGTAGAACCTGTATCCCTTGAGGGAGGTGCCAATGCCTGGCAGGAACAACCAGGGAATTGGGTATATGTCAGTCCCCCTTAATACTGAGGATGCCAGGGACTTCAAGAAGGAAATGGGTAACCTACTGGAGGATCCTTTAGGGGTAGCTGAACGATTAGATCAGTTTTTGGGTCCCAACATATACACCTGTCCATCCTTGCCATATTATTTATGGCCGAGGAGCAAGACACGATACGAAGGGCAGGGACACTGGTTTGGGATCTAACACATTAGGCCGGACCTGCCGCGGACACCAAATGGCCCATGCAAAATCCTCATTGGAATCATCAAGAACTGGCAGGGCGTAATAACATGGCTGATTCAACAGACATAATAATCCAAGGAGTAAAGGAATCTGTCCCGAGAGGACAAAACATTAATAAAGCATTTAAGGAGGAGCAAAAGAAGGATGAGACCCCAACAGACTGGTTGGAATGTCTCCAAAAATGTGTGCAATTATACTCAGGCATTGATTCTACTACACCTGTGGGACAAGCCCTCCTTAAAACCCAGTTTGTGGGTGTCCTGGGGTGACTTTATGATACTGGTATCCCCAGTCATCTGGTTTATGTTATATATTAAGTTCTGCACCTTTAAGACTGGCTTTGAGAGCAAGAGAGGGGGAAGAAGAAGCGCGCAGTTTGTGTTAAAGAAAAACATCACTCCCACACATCTCGCTCCTGGACTGTGGTGTCTGCAGCACAGACAGACAGCGGGACAAAGCTTCTCTCTGGTTTTTAGTTAGTTTTAGCTAGCTGAGGCAGAAGAGTTCCCTGGACCTTTGTTTTTTTCCTTTTTTTCTTGGATCTGTGCAAGCCTGCTCCGGACTGAACACCCAGCCAAACCCCAGGAGCTCACGCCTGTGGCCCTCCGGGGCCTAGGCCAGAGGGACCAGCGCCAGAGGGACTGATAAGAACCTGAGCGAGCCGAGCTACACCACATGAAAAGGATTTTTCTTCCTAGATTTACCATCTCATCGAACAGCAAGAGGTTTTATTATTTAATATTATTCAATTTCCATTAAATAAACAGCTTTTTCCACTTCTCTCCAAGGAATTTTTTTTCCTTTTCTCGGACCAGTTGGTGGGGAGGGGGCATTTCCCTGGGGAAATCCCCATTTGGAGTTTTCCTTCCTAATTTGCCCTAAACTAGGACAAATACAGTTTTTGGCCCTCAACGTGGGGTAGATGTTCAAAGCAAAGGTTCCCTCTACCCACCACGCCACCAATGCTACATGGAGCAAGTAGATCGCCCTCATCACGCAGCGCGCCCGTATTGGAAACCCAAATCGCCCTGGGATTTTGGAGATAATTACAAACTGGCAGGAAGGTGAAAACTTTGGTCTCACTGATGAAGAGGAGCAGGAACAAGTGACACGGGCTGAAGAAGCTCCACCGTACAACCAACTGCCAGCAGAAGAAACACGCTACGCTCTGTTCACTGATGGTTCCTGTCGCATCGTAGGGATGAACCGGAAGTGAAAAGCAGCCGTATGGAGCCCCACACGACAGGTCGCAGAAACCACTGAAAGAGAAGGTGGATCAAGCCAACTTGCTGAACTCAAAGCTGTTCAACTGGCCCTAGATATTGCTGAAAGAGAGAAGTGGCCAAAACTCTACCTCTACACTGATTCATGGATAGTAGCCAATGCTCTGTGAGGATAGCTGGAAAGGTAAAAAAGGGCCAACTGGCAATGCAGAAGAAAGCCCATCTGGGCTGCTGATGAGTGGAAAGACATCGCCACCAGAGTAAAGAAACTGTCTGTGAAGGTCAGTCATGTAAATGCCCATGTCCCCAAGAGTAGGGCTAATAAAGAGCACCGAAACAACGAACAGGTGGATCAGGCTGCAAAGATAGAGGTGTCAAAGATAGACTTAAATTGGCAACACAAGGGAAAGTTGTTCCTAGCTCGATGAGCCCATGATGCCTCAGGCCATCAGGGTAGAGATGCCACCTATAAGTGGGCACGAGACCGAAGAGTAGACCTATCCATAGACAGTATTTCTCAGGTTATTCATGACTATGAGACATGTGCCACGATCAAGCAGACCAAGCGGTTGAAGCCGCTATAGTACGGTGAGCGTTAGTCCAAATATAAGTATGAGGAAGCCTGGCAGATTAACTACATCACACTGCCCCAAACCCACCAAGGCAAGCGCTATGTGCTCATGATGGTAGAAGCCACCACTGGATGGTTGGAAACCTACCCTGTGCCTCATGCTACAGCCTGTAACACCATCCTGAGACTTGAAAAGCAGGTCCTTTGGAGGCATAGCACCCCTGAGAAGATTGAGTCAGACAATGGAACTCATTTCAAGAATAACCTTATAAACACCTGGGCTAGAGAACATGGCATTGAGTGAGTGTATCATATCCCCTACCATACACCTGCTGCGAGAAAAGTAGAGAAGTACAATGGACTGTTAAAGACTACCTTGAAAGCGTTGGGTGGGGGATCTTTCAAAAATTAAGAGCAGCATCTAGCAAAGGCCACCTGGATAGTTAACACCCGAGGTTCCACCAACCGAGCAGGCCCAGCCCAATCCGAGACCCTGCATATAGTAGACGGAGACAAAGTCCCAGCGGTACATCTCAGAAGTTTGTTAGGAAAGACAGTTTGGATCAATTCTACTTTGAGTGCGGACAAACCCATTTGTGGAGTTGTTTTTGCTCAGAGACCGGGTTGCACATAGTAGTGTCGTGGTTTTAAACCAGTAATTAACAAAAAGGGGAAAAAAGGAATTATTTATTTCTTGCTGTGAGATATGGATTAAAATAAGAGCAAACCAGGCATAAAACTTAAAAGGAATAAAGAAGAGTTTATTGACAAACTACAAGAATAAGAACACCAGAATAAACTTTTAGAAAAACCTTTTCATTTCTCACTGCTCACTATTCTTTTGTTTACATGACAACAGAGACAAAAACTGTATAATTTTGATGGTTTAAACAGTTCTAATTCTTTCCATAGTCTTTTCCTCAGTTTCTGTAGAGAAACAGAAGTTCCTTTCTGTTAATTTATGGAGTTTGTCCCAAGAAAACTATTTTTGTTATAGTTTCTCGTTTCTCTGATATCAGCTGCTCAGAGCTACTGTTATTAAAGCCCACCCCTCCCATTCCACATCACTCTGAAAATGTGTTATGGGTCATGAGTTTGAAGATAGCATTTTTAAGGATAAGTTAGTCAAAGGCAAAAAAAGTATTCTTCATCTGCTTCTGTGAGCTTCACTAAGAAACAGTTTTTCTCATTGCCTCTCAAGGCTTCAAATTTCTCAGCACTTCACTATACCACAATTACTTCACTTATTACTTAAATTTACACTTTGAACACCTTATTCCTCTCCATACTCTATTATGAATTAAAGGGGTTTTTCTCAAGACTTCATTGTCCATTTCCATAGTTTTAACAGAAAGATATTTCAGCTTAATTAAAGCATCTCCTTAATTCTCTACCTTTCTTGAAGTCTCTTTTCTTTCTTGCCACTAGTAGTTTATAAAGTCTCTTTTCATGTTGATCACTCTCCTTTTCTCTCTCTGGATGAAAAGATTAATCCGCAAGTCTCATCTGGATAAGAAAGAGTTAAAATCTTGCCCAAGCTTTTGTAGATGGTTCGGTGATCTCTGCTGAACAGGAGCTAGAGCCGTCTGCGCTGGAAAGTTCTTCATAGCTGCTTTTAGAGAGCGTGGTCTCTGTCTTTGCTTGCTGCAGGCTCAGAGTTCCTTTCCTCTTTCACTCAGCAGTTTTCTAGTGAATGTAGTTACAGCAAAACCTCCAGCTGAACCAGAGATCGGGCCGAGCCCGGCCCAGCCCGACCTAGCTCGGGGCAAGCCTCATCTCCCGGCCGGGAGACGAGAGACGCGGCGGGCCCGGCTCGGCCCCGGCCCGGCCCCTGCCCGGCCACATGGCTTGGGCAGGGAACCGGAGGCCAGCCGGAGCTCCGCCACGCTTTACAGTCAGGAAAACAAAGGAGCACCACAGACCTCTGGGTGTACACTTTAAGGTGGGGTTCACGAGTTGATTCTACTTTTCAATGGCTAAAACTGCTGTCAATTCTCAGCAATGACCGATAATTGGTCAAGAGAAAAGACTCCCAGGAGACCCCAGCAACTTTAACTTTCTTAAAGGTAAAGGAACTTTATGACAAGTAGATAATGTGGAAAGATAGAACAACACAATGTATACCTCAGGAAAATCTGATAGTTGAGTGAAAATCATGAATTAATTCCCTTATCTATATATAATGTATGTGTTGTAGAGTTAAAATATATATATATTAATTTTAATAATAAGTTGACGATATGGAGATAAGGGGTGGAATGTCCTGGGGTGACTTTATGATACTGGTATCCCCAATCATCTGGTTTATGTTATATATTAAGTTCTGCACCTTTAAGACTGGCTTTGAGAGCAAGAGAGGGGGAAGAAGAAGCGCGCAGTTTGTGTTAAAGAAAAACATCACTCCCACACATCTCGCTCCTGGACTGTGGTGTCTGCAGCACAGACAGACAGCGGGACAAAGCTTCTCTCTGGTTTTTAGTTAGTTTTAGCTAGCTGAGGCAGAAGAGTTCCCTGGACCTTTGTTTTTTTCCTTTTTTTCTTGGATCTGTGCAAGCCTGCTCCGGACTGAACACCCAGCCAAACCCCAGGAGCTCACGCCTGTGGCCCTCCGGGGCCTGGGCCTCGGCACTTTCCAGCGCCAGAGGGACTGATAAGAACCTGAGCAAGCCGAGCTACACCACATGAAAAGGACTTTTCTTCCTAGATTTACCATCTCATCAAACAGCAAGAGGTTTTATTATTTAATATTATTCAATTTCCATTAAATAAACAGCTTCTTCCACTTCTTCTTTTGTGGGATTTTTCAGGAATTTTGTGGGATTTTGAGGTGACTTGTTAAATTTTGTGGCATTTTTCTAGAATTTGGTGAGATTTTTCTTGAATTTTGAAGGATATTCAGGAGATCTGGTGGGAGTTTTGTGGAATTTTAAGGGATTTTGAGAAGATTTCTGAGGAGATTTTGTGGGATATTTTCTGGAATTTTGTGGGATTTTGAGGAGACTTGTTGAATTTTGTGGCATTTTTCTAGAATTTGGTGAGATTCTTCTTGAATTTTGAAGGATATTGAGGAGACTTGAAGAAATGTGAGGGATTATTCTTAGATTTTGTGGAATTTTGTGGAGATTTGGTGGGATGTTTCCGGAATTTGTTGGGTTTTTGAGAAGATTTCTGCAATTTTGTGAGATTCTTCAGGAATTTTGTGGGATTTTTCTTGATTTTTATGGAATATTTCTGGAATTTTGTGGGATTTTTCTGCAATTTTGGGAGATTATGTGGAGACTTGAAGAATTGTGAGGAATTTTTCTTAGATTTTGTGGAAATTTGTGGCAATTTGGTGGGACGTTACTGGAATTTGGTAGGGTTTTGAGAAGATTTCTGCAGTTTTGTGGGATTTTTCTGGAATTTTGTGGGATTTTGTGGAGACGTGAAGAATTGTAAGGGATTTTTCTGAAAGTTTGTTGAAATTTGTGGGGATTTAGTGGGACGTTACTGGAATTTGGTAGGGTTTGGGGAAGATTTAGGGAATTTGGGGGGATTTTTTCTGGAAGCTTGATGTATTTTGATGAGACTTGAAGAATTTTGTGGGATTTTTCTTAGATTTTGTGGTAATTTGTGGAGATTTGGTGGGATGTTTCTGGAATGTGGTGGAGTTTTGGGAAGATTTCTGCAATTTTGTGAGATTTTTCTGGAATTTTGTGAGATTTTTCTTGATTTTTGTGGGATATTGAGGAGATTTTGTGAGATGTTTCTGGAATTTGGTAGGGTTTTGAGGAGATTTCTGCAATTTTGTGGGATGTTTTTCTGGAATTTTGTGGGATTTTGAGGAGACTTGTAGAATTTTGTGGCATTTTTCTAGAATTTGGTGAGATTTTTCTTGAATTTTGAAGGATATTCAGGAGATCTGGTGGGAGTTTTGTGGAATTTTAAGGGATTTTGAGAAGATTTCTGAGGAGATTTTGTGGGATTTTTTTCTGGAATTTTGTGGGATTTTGAGGAGACTTGTTGAATTTTGTGGCATTTTTCTAGAATTTGGTGAGATTTTTCTTGAATTTTGAAGGATATTGAGGAGACTTGAAGAAATGTGAGGCATTATTCTTAGATTTTGTGGAATTTTGTGGAGATTTGGTGGGATGTTTCTGGAATTTGGTAGGGTTTTCAGAACATTTAGGGAATTTTGTGGGATTTTTTTTCTAGAATCTTGATGGAATTTGTGAAGGCTTGAAGAATTTTGTGGGATTTTTCTTAGATTTTGTGGTAATTTGTGGAGATGTGGTGGGATGTTTCTGGAATGTGGTGGAGTTTTGGGAAGATTTCTGCAATTTTGTGAGATTTTTCTGGAATTTTGTGGGATTTTGTGGAGGCTTGAAAAATTTTGAGGGATTTTTCTGGAATTTGGTAGGATTTTGAGGAGATTTTGTGGGAGTTTTGTGGAATTTTGAGGCATTTTGAGAAGATTTCTGCAATTTTGTGGGATTTTTTCTGGAATTTTGTGGGATTTTGAGGAGACTTGTTGAATTTTGTGGCATTTTTCTAGAATTTGGTGAGATTTTTCTTGAATTTTGAAGGATATTCAGGAGATCTGGTGGGAGTTTTGTGGAATTTTAAGGGATTTTGAGAAGATTTCTGCAATTTTGTGGGATATTTTTCTGGAATTTTGTGGGATTTTCAGGAGATTTGTTGAATTTTGTGGCATTTTTCTAGAATTTGGTGAGATTCTTGAATTTTGAAGGATATTGAGGAGACTTGAAGAAATGTGAGGGATTATTCTTAGATTTTGTGGAATTTTGTGGAGATTTGGTGGGATGTTTCTGGAATTTGTTGGGTTTTTGAGAAGATTTCTGCAATTTTGTGGGATTTTTCAGGAATTTTGTGGGATTTTGAGGATACTTGAAAAATTTTGAGGGATTTTTCTGGAATTTGGAAGGATTTTGAGGAGATTTTGTGGGAGTTTTGTGGAATTTTGAGGGATTTTTAGAAGATTTCTGCAATTTTGTAGGATTTTTTTCTGGAATTTTGTGGGATTTTCAGGAGACTTGTTGAATTTTGTGGCATTTTTCTAGAATTTGGTGAGATTTTTCTTGAATTTTGAAGGATATTCAGGAGATCTGGTGGGAGTTTTGTGGAATTTTAAGGGATTTTGAGAAGATTTCTGCAATTTTGTGGGATATTTTTCTGGAATTTTGTGGGATTTTCAGGAGATTTGTTGAATTTTGTGGCATTTTTCTAGAATTTGGTGAGATTCTTCTTGAATTTTGAAGGATATTGAGGAGACTTGAAGAAATGTGAGGGATTATTCTTAGATTTTGTGGAATTTTGTGGAGATTTGGTGGGATGTTTCTGGAATTTGTTGGGTTTTTGAGAAGATTTCTGCAATTTTGTGGGATTTTTCAGGAATTTTGTGGGATTTTGAGGAGACTTGTTAAATTTTGTGGCATTTTTCTAGAATTTGGTGAGATTTTTCTTGAATTTGGTAGGATATAGAGGAAATTTTGTGGGAGTTTTGTGGAATTTTGAGGGATTTTGAGAAGATTTCTGAGGAGATTTTGTGGGATTTTTTTCTGGAATTTTGTGGGATTTTGAGGAGACTTGTTGAATTTTGTGGCATTTTTCTAGAATTTGGTGAGATTTTTCTTGAATTTTGAAGGATATTGAGGTGACTTGAAGAAAGGTGAGGGATTATTCTTAGATTTTGTGGAATTTTGTGGAGATTTAGTGGGATGTTTCTGGAATTTGTTGGGTTTTTGAGAAGATTTCTGCAATTTTGTGAGATTTTTCTGGAATTTTGTGGGATTTTGTGGAGGCTTGAAAAATTTTGAGGGATTTTTCTGGAATTTGGTAGGATTTTGAGGAGATTTTGTGGGAGTTTTGTGGAATTTTAAGGGATTTTGAGAAGATTTCTGCAATTTTGTGGGATTTTTTTCTGGAATTTTGTCGGATTTTGAGGAGACTTGTTAAATTTTGTGGCATTTTTCTAGAATTTGGTGAGATTTTTCTTGAATTTTGAAGGATATTCAGGAGATCTGGTGGGAGTTTTGTGGAATTTTAAGGGATTTTGAGAAGATTTCTGCAATTTTGTGGGATATTTTCTGGAATTTTGTGGGATTTTGAGGAGACTTGTTGAATTTTGTGGCATTTTTCTAGAATTTGGTGAGATTCTTCTTGAATTTTGAAGGATATTGAGGAGACTTGAAGAAATGTGAGGGATTATTCTTAGATTTTGTGGAATTTTGTGGAGATTTGGTGGGATGTTTCTGGAATTTGTTGGGTTTTTGAGAAGATTTCTGCAATTTTGTGGGATTTTTCAGGAATTTTGTGGGATTTTGAGGAGACTTGAAAAATTTTGAGGGATTTTTCTGGAATTTGGTAGGATTTTGAGGAGATTTTGTGGGAGTTTTGTGGAATTTTGAGGGATTTTGAGAAGATTTCTGCAATTTTGTAGGATTTTTTTCTTGAATTTTGTGGGATTTTCAGGAGACTTGTTGAATTTTGTGGCATTTTTCTAGAATTTGGTGAGATTTTTCTTGAATTTTGAAGGATATTCAGGAGATCTGGTGGGAGTTTTGTGGAATTTTAAGGGATTTTGAGAAGATTTCTGCAATTTTGTAGGATTTTTTTCTTGAATTTTGTGGGATTTTCAGGAGACTTGTTGAATTTTGTGGCATTTTTCTAGAATTTGGTGAGATTTTTCTTGAATTTTGAAGGATATTCAGGAGATCTGGTGGGAGTTTTGTGGAATTTTAAGGGATTTTGAGAAGATTTCTGCAATTTTGTGGGATATTTTTCTGGAATTTTGTGGGATTTTCAGGAGATTTGTTGAATTTTGTGGCATTTTTCTAGAATTTGGTGAGATTCTTCTTGAATTTTGAAGGATATTGAGGAGACTTGAAGAAATGTGAGGGATTATTCTTAGATTTTGTGGAATTTTGTGGAGATTTGGTGGGATGTTTCTGGAATTTGTTGGGTTTTTGAGAAGATTTCTGCAATTTTGTGGGATTTTTCAGGAATTTTGTGGGATTTTGAGGAGACTTGTTAAATTTTGTGGCATTTTTCTAGAATTTGGTGAGATTTTTCTTGAATTTGGTAGGATATAGAGGAAATTTTGTGGGAGTTTTGTGGAATTTTGAGGGATTTTGAGAAGATTTCTGAGGAGATTTTGTGGGATTTTTTTCTGGAATTTTGTGGGATTTTGAGGAGACTTGTTGAATTTTGTGGCATTTTTCTAGAATTTGGTGAGATTTTTCTTGAATTTTGAAGGATATTGAGGTGACTTGAAGAAAGGTGAGGGATTATTCTTAGATTTTGTGGAATTTTGTGGAGATTTGGTGGGATGTTTCTGGAATTTGTTGGGTTTTTGAGAAGATTTCTGCAATTTTGTGAGATTTTTCTGGAATTTTGTGGGATTTTGTGGAGGCTTGAAAAATTTTGAGGGATTTTTCTGGAATTTGGTAGGATTTTGAGGAGATTTTGTGGGAGTTTTGTGGAATTTTAAGGGATTTTGAGAAGATTTCTGCAATTTTGTGGGATTTTTTTCTGGAATTTTGTCGGATTTTGAGGAGACTTGTTAAATTTTGTGGCATTTTTCTAGAATTTGGTGAGATTTTTCTTGAATTTTGAAGGATATTCAGGAGATCTGGTGGGAGTTTTGTGGAATTTTAAGGGATTTTGAGAAGATTTCTGCAATTTTGTGGGATATTTTCTGGAATTTTGTGGGATTTTGAGGAGACTTGTTGAATTTTGTGGCATTTTTCTAGAATTTGGTGAGATTCTTCTTGAATTTTGAAGGATATTGAGGAGACTTGAAGAAATGTGAGGGATTATTCTTAGATTTTGTGGAATTTTGTGGAGATTTGGTGGGATGTTGTTGAGGGTTAGGTGGGAATTTTTACCCATTATGTGCTGGGAAACCTAACTACCGGTACTTAAGGGTGCTCACAAAGGACAAAGAATAGCCGGGCCCAGGGTGGCGGGGAAGGGGGCAGAAAAAGAAGGGTGGGGACAGTTTTTAGCTGGTTTTTTCCTCGGCTTCGGGGAAGAAGGACGTTCGTGCGCTGGGTCGCGGAGCTGCTTCTTCTCCTTCTCCCCTCTTGGTTGGTGGCCTCGCACCCGCTGTCCTGCCAGGCATCGCCGTGGAGCTGCTGATACACCTCATCCACCAGCCCAGGATCGCAGCTCGTCCCTGCTGTTCCAGCTGACTGTTTCCTCGGAGCCCTGCAGGAGCACCGGGACTGACTGCCCGAGGGGTTTGTGAAAACAAAGCCTCTCCTCCATCCCGTCTCAGCCGAGAAAGCTGTCCCGGGGTCCCTGGTTCTGTTTTCTTGTTATTGCTGTAGTTACTGTTTGTTTGTTTACCTGGTTATACTAGTAAAGAACTGTTATTCCTATCCCCAGATCTCTGCCTGAAAGCCCCTTGATTTCAAAATTATAATAATTCGGAGGGAGGGGGTCTACATTCTTTCATCCCAAGGGAGGCTCCTGCTCTCCCTAGCAGACACCTGTCTTCTAGAACCAAGACAGATTTTGGCCGCCCATCGTGGGGCACTGAGAGAAAAAGGGCAAAAAAGGAATAACAGTTCTTAAATAACCTAACTTTTGTGTGCTGGATTTAGAAACCTTGTTAGGTAGAACCATGTTGTTTAGCTTACCCAGGTTCGTGGGCCATGTGGTCACAGCTATATTTCTCCCATTTGCTGCACCTTACCTAAATATGGGTCCTATAACTAAGGCTACTGTGGCTATTATCCAGCTTGTTTTGTGGGTTGATAAGGTGAGGAATTCGTGGATGTTTAACGTCCTCTGGATGGCGGGCTCATGGATTCAGAGCTGTCACACACTAACTGGATGGTTTTCAGGTTACTTTAATAATGGTACCTACTGGGAGAAAAAGACAGCTGGGGAAATTTTCTCCCAACCTTTCACCCAGTTCCTTGGGCCTACCCCGCCAGTTTTCAAAGGGCTAAAATCTCTGGATGCTAATGACATCATACAGTGGCTGGTGTTGCTGATAGGCCTGTTCTACTTAGCCTTCAGAGACAAAGGGAAAGAGACCGGAGGTGCTGCTCCAGAGCCTGGCACAGCCCCAGAGCGAGGGGGTGCTGCTCCAGAGCCTGGCACAACCCCAGATACAGGGAGTGCTGCCCCAGAGCCTGCCCCTGCCCCAGAGACAGGGAGTGCTGCTCCAGAGCCTGCCCCTGCCCCAGGGAGTGCTGCTCCAGAGCCTGCCCCTGCCCCACAGCCCATCTCAGAAATGAACCACCCAGGGTGGGTGGGGGTGCTGGTGAAGGAGATGCATGAGATGGGCCAGATGCTAAAGGAGTGCATTTACTCAGCTGCTGGGAAACCCTTCCCCTGCCCCAAAGAGGGAGAGTCTGATGGTGCAGCAGTGGAACCCACAGATGTTACAACCGTCCAGGTTCCAGCTGAACCACAAGGGCAGTCACAGCCAGCAGCTGTTGCCCCTGTGGAAACGAGGAAGTCTAAGATGAAATCACAGCACCCTGCTGATAAGGATAAGAAAGGAGGGTCCTCACAACCCACAGGGGAGCCAGAAGTTGAAATCATTACTGAGTCTCTGACATATGACAGTCTCCGTAAGTTACAAAAAGACATTGTGAGGCGGGGGCGTGAGCCTTATACCACCTGGTTACTTCGGGTCTGGGACCTTATGGGTACAGGCGTGCAGCTGGATGGTGGTGAGGCAAGGAATGTGGGACCCTTGACGCAGGACTCAGGTGTGAATCAGATATTCGTCAGGGAGCAAGGGCCCCTTTCCCTCTGGGAGCGGCTTTTGATGAGTGTAAGAGAAAGGTTTGTCCATAGAGAGAGAATGGAGGAGCACTATCATAGAAGGGAATGGAAAACCATTGAGGAAGGGATCCAACAGCTGAGAGAAGTGGCGATATTAGAGGTCCTTTTTGGAAGGGGTGGACAGCATGATAATGACCCCGACAAAGTCAGGTGCACTGGGCAGATGTTGTGGAGTCTGGCAAATCTAGGGCCACGTGACTACACCACCTATATTGCAACGATTAATGCCGATAACGGCCGAGAGACGGTGGGTTCTGTTGCCACCAGGCTTAGAAATTATGACAGTATGGTCCATGGCCCACATCAGGCTAAGATTTCTGCTGTGATTAAGGAACTCAAAGAGGAGATGAGGGAAATGAGGGAAGAGATGAGGAAGAGCAGTTCCCATATGGCACCAGTGCGGGTCACAAGCCCAAAACTCCAAGCCCCACATCCCCCAGCTAGAGAGAGAGGGTACACCTCACGAACTGAGCTGTGGTTCTCTCTACGTGACCATGGGGAAGACATGGGAAAGTGGGATGGGAAACCCACTTCTGCCCTGGCAGCACGAGTGCGTCAACTCAGGCAGGGAACCAGTAACCAGAAAGGTTCCACTAAAGTGAAGGTAGCCTCAGCCTCCCGTGACGAAACTGCCAGATATTACAGAAAAGAGGATGATCCCCTTGAAGGAACCTCTAGCATGTATGCCCAGGGAGGAGAGGATGACCAGTGCTAGAGGGGCCCTGCCTCTAGCCAGGAAGAGGCACGGGAAAACCGGGTCTTTTGGATGGTGTGGATCCGATGGCCTGGCACATCAGAGCCACAAAAATACGAAGCTTTAGTTGATACTGGTGCACAGTGTACCCTAATGCCATCAGGACATGTGGGGGCAGAACCTGTTTCCATTGCTGGGGTGACGGGGGGATCGCAGCAGTTGACTCTGTTGGAAGCTGAGGTGAGCCTGACTGGGAAGGAGTGGCAGAAACATCCCATTGTGACTGGCCCAGAGGCCCCGTGTATTCTGGGCATGGACTTCCTTCGAAATGGCTATTACAAAGACCCAAAGGGACTCAGGTGGGCTTTTGGAATAGCTGCTGTGGAGGCAGAGGACATTAAGCAATTGAACACCTTGCCTGGACTATCAGAGAACCCATCTGCAGTAGGACTCCTGAAGGTGGAAGAACAGCGAGTGCCAATTGCCACCTCGACGGTGCACCGCCGACAGTATAGGACAAATCGAGATGCTGTGATCCCCATCCACAAGATGATCCGAGAACTGGAGAGCCAAGGAGTGGTCAGCAAAACCCACTCACCCTTCAACAGCCCCATTTGGCCTGTGTGCAAGTCTGACAGAGAATGGAGATTGACTGTGGACTATCGTGCATTGAATGAAGTGACTCCACCGCTGAGCGCTGCCGTGCCGGACATGCTGGAGCTCCAGTATGAGCTGGAGTCCAAAGCAGCGAAGTGGTACGCCACTATCGACATTGCTAATGCATTTTTCTCCATTCCCTTGGCAGCAGAATGCAGGCCTCAGTTTGCCTTCACGTGGAGGGGAGTGCAGTACACCTGGAACCGACTGCCCCAGGGGTGGAAGCACAGCCCCACCATCTGCCATGGACTGATCCAGGCTGCATTGGAAAAGGGTGAGGCTCCAGAACATCTGCAGTACATTGATGACATCATTGTGTGGGGGAACACAGCAGTGGAAGTATTTGAGAAAGGAGAAAAGATCATCCAGATTCTGCTAGAAGCCGGCTTTGCCATCAAGAAGAACAAAGTCAAAGGACCTGCTCGAGAGATCCAGTTCCTGGGAGTAAAGTGGCAAGATGGGCGGCGTCAGATTCCCACTGAGGTCGTCAATAAGATCACTGCAATGTCTCCACCAGCCAACAAGAAGGAAACACAAGCTTTCCTAGGTGCCATAGGTTTTTGGAGGATGCACATTCCTGAGTACAGCCAGATCGTGAGCCCTCTCTACCTGGTTACCCGAAAAAAGAATGATTTCCACTGGGGCCCTGAACAGCAGCAAGCCTTTGCTCAGATCAAACAGGAGATTGCTCATGCAGTAGCCCTTGGCCCAGTCAGGACAGGACCAGACGTGAAGAACGTGCTCTACTCTGCAGCTGGGAACAATGGTTTGTCCTGGAGCCTTTGGCAGAAAGTGCCTGGGGAGACTCGAGGCCGACCACTGGGATTCTGGAGCCGAAGCTACAGAGGGTCCGAAGCCAACTACACTCCCACAGAGAAGGAAATCTTAGCTGCCTATGAAGGAGTCCAAGCCGCCTCAGAAGTGATTGGCACAGAAGCACAACTCCTCCTGGCACCCCGACTGCCAGTGCTGGGGTGGATGTTTAAAGGAAAGGTTCCTGCTACCCACCACGCCACTGATGCTACATGGAGCAAGTGGATCGCCCTCATCACGCAGCGCGCCCGTATTGGAAACCCAAATCGCCCTGGGATTTTGGAGATAATTACAAACTGGCCAGAAGGTGAAAACTTTGGTCTCACTGATGAAGAGGAGCAGGAACAAGTGACACGGGCTGAAGAAGCTCCACCGTATAACCAGCTGCCAGCAGAAGAAACACGCTACGCTCTGTTCACTGATGGTTCCTGTCGCATCGTAGGGATGAACCGGAAGTGGAAAGCAGCCGTATGGAGCCCCACACGACAAGTCGCAGAGGCCACTGAAGGAGAAGGTGGATCAAGCCAACTTGCTGAACTCAAAGCTGTTCAACTGGCCCTGGACATTGCTGAAAGAGAGAGGTGGCCAAAGCTCTACCTCTACACTGATTCATGGATGGTAGCCAATGCTCTGTGGGGATGGTTGGAAAGGTGGAAAAAGGCCAACTGGCAACGCAGAGGAAAGCCAATCTGGGCTGCTGATGAGTGGAAAGACATCGCCACCAGGGTAGAGAAACTGTCTGTGAGGGTCCGTCATGTAGATGCCCATGTCCCCAAGAGTAGGGCTAATGAAGAGCACCGAAACAATGAGCAGGTGGATCAGGCTGCAAAGATAGAGGTGTCAAAGACAGACTTAGATTGGCAACACAAGGGAGAGTTGTTCCTAGCTCGATGGGCCCATGACGCCTCAGGTCATCAGGGTAGAGATGCCACCTATAAGTGGGCACGAGACCGAGGGGTGGATCTAACCATGGACAGTATTTCTCAGGTTATCCATGACTGTGAGACGTGTGCCACGATCAAGCAGGCCAAGCGGTTGAAGCCCCTCTGGTACGGTGGGCGGTGGTCCAGATACAAGTATGGGGAGGCCTGGCAGATTGACTACATCACACTGCCCCAAACCCGCCAAGGAAAGCGCTACGTGCTCACCATGGTAGAAGCCACCACTGGATGGTTGGAAACCTACCCTGTGCCTCATGCCACTGCCCGGAACACCATCCTGGGACTTGAAAAGCAGGTCCTTTGGAGGCATGGCACCCCTGAGAGGATTTAGTCAGACAATGGGACTCATTTCAAGAACAGCCTTATAAACAGCTGGGCTAGGGAACATGGCATTGAGTGGGTGTATCATATCCCCTACCATGCACCCGCTGCTGGAAAAGTTGAACGGTGCAATGGCCTGCTTAAAACCAGCTTGAAGGCGCTGGGTGGGGGAACTTTCAAGAACTGGGAGATTAATTTAGCAAAAGCCACATGGTTAGTGAACACCTGAGGTTCCACTAACCGAGCAGGCCCTGCCCAATCTGAGCCCTTTAGAACGACAGATGGAGATAAGGTTCCAGTGGTACATATGAGAGGTATGCTGGGAAAAACTGTTTGGGTTAATTCTGCCTCCAGCAAAGACAATCCAATCCGTGGGGTTGTCTTTGCTCAAGGACCGGGTTGCACTTGGTGGGTGATGCAAAAAGATGGAGAGACCCGGTGCATACCTCAAGGGGACCTGGTTTTAGGGTGAACTACCCATGACACTGTGCTTGTATCTGTATCTGCATGTACATATGTATATAGTTAAAGTAGTATGTGTTAGTGTATAATTTAAAGGTTTAATATTTGATGTAACATTTTGGTATGGGAAAAAATTCGGGGTGGATAGTGTTGAGGGTTAGGTGGGAATTTTTACCCATTATGTGCTGGGAAACCTAACTACCGGTACTTAAGGGTGCTCACAAAGGACAAAGAATAGCCGGGCCCAGGGTGGCGGGGAAGGGGGCAGAAAAAGAAGGGTGGGGACAGTTTTTAGCTGGTTTTTTCCTCGGCTTCGGGGAAGAAGGACGTTCGTGCGCTGGGTCACGGAGCTGCTTCTTCTCCTTCTCCCCTCTTGGTTGGTGGCCTCGCACCCGCTGTCCTGCCAGGCATCGCCGTGGAGCTGCTGATACACCTCATCCACCAGCCCAGGATCGCAGCTCGTCCCTGCTGTTCCAGCTGACTGTTTCCTCGGAGCCCTGCAGGAGCACCGGGACTGACTGCCCGAGGGGTTTGTGAAAACAAAGCCTCTCCTCCATCCCGTCTCAGCCGAGAAAGCTGTCCCGGGGTCCCTGGTTCTGTTTTCTTGTTATTGCTGTAGTTACTGTTTGTTTGTTTACCTGGTTATACTAGTAAAGAACTGTTATTCCTATCCCCAGATCTCTGCCTGAAAACCCCCTTGATTTCAAAATTATAATAATTCGGAGGGAGGGGGTCTACATTCTTTCATCCCAAGGGAGGCTCCTGCTCTCCCTAGCAGACACCTGTCTTCTAGAACCAAGACAGATGTTTCTGGAATTTGGTAGGGTTTTCAGAACATTTAGGGAATTTTGTGGGATTTTTTTTCTGGAATCTTGATGGATTTTGTGGAGGCTTGAAGAATTTTGTGGGATTTTTCTTAGATTTTGTAGAAATTTGTGGGGATTTGGTGGGATGTTTCTGGAATGTGGTAGTGTTTTGAGAACATTTAGGGAATTGTGTGGGATTTTTCTGCAATTTTGTGGGATTTTTCTGGAATTTGGTAGGATTTTGAGGAGATTTTGTGGGATTTTTTTCGGGAATTTTGTGGGATTTTGAGGAGACTTGTTGAATTTTGTGGCATTTTTCTAGAATTTGGTGAGATTTTTCTTGAATTTTGAAGGATATTCAGGAGATCTGGTGGGAGTTTTGTGGAATTTTAAGGGATTTTGAGAAGATTTCTGAAAAGATTTTGTGGGATTTTTTTCTGGAATTTTGTGGGATTTTGAGGAGATTTGTTGAATTTTGTGGCATTTTTCTAGAATTTGGTGAGATTCTTCTTGAATTTTGAAGGATATTGAGGAGATCTGGTGGGAGTTTTGTGGAGTTTTAAGGGATTTTGAGAAGATTTCTGCAATTTTGTGGGATATTTTCTGGAATTTTGTGGGATTTTCAGGAGACTTGTTGAATTTTGTGGCATTTTTCTAGAATTTGGTGAGATTTTTCTTGAATTTTGAAGGATATTGAGGAGACTTGAAGAAATGTGAGGGATTATTCTTAGATTTTGTGGAATTTTGTGGAGATTTGGTGGGATGTTTCTGGAATTTGTTGGGTTTTTGAGAAGATTTCTGCAATTTTGTGAGATTTTTCAGGAATTTTGTGGGATTTTGTGGAGGCTTGAAAAATTTTGAGGGATTTTTCTGGAATTTGGTAGGATTTTGAGGAGATTTTGTGGGAGTTTTGTGGAATTTTGAGGGATTTTGAGGAGACATGAAGAATTTTGAGGGATTTTCTTAGATTTTGTAGAAATTTGTGGGGATTTGGTGGGATGTTTCTGGAATGTGGTAGTGTTTTGAGAACATTTAGGGAATTGTGTGGGATTTTTCTGCAATTTTGTGGGATTTTTCTTGAATTTGGTAGGATATTGAGGAGATTTTGTGGGAGTTTTGTGGAATTTTGAGGGATTTTGAGAAGATTTCTGCAATTTTGTGGGATGTTTTTCAGGAATTTTGTGGGATTTTGAGGAGACTTGTTGAATTTTGTGGCATTTTTCTAGAATTTGGTGAGATTTTTCTTGAATTTTGAAGGATATTGAGGCGACTTGAAGAAATGTGAGGGATTATTCTTAGATTTTGTGGAATTTTGTGGAGATTTGGTGGGATGTTTCCGGAATTTGTTGGGTTTTTAAGACGATTTCTGCAATTTTGTGAGATTTTTCTGGAATTTTGTGGGATTTTGTGGAGGCTTGAAAAATTTTGTGAGATTTTTCTGGAATTTGGTCGGATTTTGAGGAGATTTTGTGGGAGTTTTGTGGAATTTTGAGGGATTTTGAGAAGATTTTTGCAATTTTGTGGGATATTTTCTGGAATTTTGTGGGATTTTGAGCAGACTTGTTGAATTTTGTGGCATTTTTCTAGAATTTGGTGAGATTTTTCTTGAATTTTGAAGGATATTCAGGAGATCTGGTGGAAGTTTTGTGGAATTTTAAGGGATTTTGAGAAGATTTCTGAGGAGATTTTGTGGGATTTTTTTCTGGAATTTTGTGGGATTTTCAGGAGATTTGTTGAATTTTGTGGCATTTTTCTAGAATTTGGTGAGATTTTTCTTGATTTTTGTGGGATATTGAATAGATTTTGTGAGATGTTTCTGGAATATGGTAGGGTTTTGAGGAGATTTCTGAGGAGATTTTGTGGGATTTTTTTCTGGAATTTTGTGGGATTTTCAGGAGATTTGTTGAATTTTGTGGCATTTTTCTAGAATTTGGTGAGATTCTTCTTGAATTTTGAAGGATATTGAGGAGACTTGAAGAAATGTGAGGGATTATTCTTAGATTTTGTGGAATTTTGTGGAGATTTGGTGGGATGTTTCTGGAATTTGTTGGGTTTTTGAGAAGATTTCTGCAATTTTGTGAGATTTTTCAGGAATTTTGTGGGATTTTTCTTGATTTTTATGGAATATTTCTGGAATTTTGTGGGATTTTTCTGCAATTTTGGGAGATTATGTGGAGACTTGAAGAATTGTGAGGAATTTTTCTTAGATTTTGTGGAAATTTGTGGCAATTTGGTGGGACGTTACTGGAATTTGGTAGGGTTTTGAGAAGATTTCTGCAGTTTTGTGGGATTTTTCTGGAATTTTGTGGGATTTTGTGGAGACGTGAAGAATTGTGAGGGATTTTTCTGAAATTTTGTTGAAATTTGTGGGGATTTAGTGGGACGTTACTGGAATTTGGTAGGGTTTGGGGAAGATTTAGGGAATTTGGGGGGATTTTTTCTGGAAGCTTGATGCATTTTGATGAGACTTGAAGAATTTTGTGGGATTTTTCTTAGATTTTGTGGTAATTTGTGGAGATTTGGTGGGATGTTTCTGGAATGTGGTGGAGTTTTGGGAAGATTTCTGCAATTTTGTAGGATTTTCCTAGAATTTTGTGAGATTTTTCTTGATTTTTGTGGGATATTGAGGAGATTTTGTGAGACGTTTCTGGAATTTGGTAGGGTTTTGAGGAGATTTCTGCAATTTTGTGGGATGTTTTTCTGGAATTTTGTGGGATTTTCAGGAGACTTGTTGAATTTTGTGGCATTTTTCTAGAATTTGGTGAGATTTTTCTTGAATTTTGAAGGATATTCAGGAGATCTGGTGGAAGTTTTGTGGAATTTTAAGGGATTTTGAGAAGATTTCTGAGGAGATTTTGTGGGATTTTTTTCTGGAATTTTGTGGGATTTTCAGGAGATTTGTTGAATTTTGTGGCATTTTTCTAGAATTTGGTGAGATTCTTCTTGAATTTTGAAGGATATTGAGGAGACTTGAAGAAATGTGAGGGATTATTCTTAGATTTTGTGGAATTTTGTGGAGATTTGGTGGGATGTTTCTGGAATTTGTTGGGTTTTTGAGAAGATTTCTGCAATTTTGTGAGATTTTTCAGGAATTTTGTGGCATTTTTCTTGATTTTTATGGAATATTTCTGGAATTTTGTGGGATTTTTCTGCAATTTTGGGAGATTATGTGGAGACTTGAAGAATTGTGAGGAATTTTTCTTAGATTTTGTGGAAATTTGTGGCAATTTGGTGGGACGTTACTGGAATTTGGTAGGGTTTTGAGAAGATTTCTGCAGTTTTGTGGGATTTTTCTGGAATTTTTTGGGATTTTTCTTGATTTTTGTGGGATATTGAGGAGATTTTGTGAGATGTTTCTGGAATTTGGTAGGGTTTTGAGGAGATTTCTGCAATTTTGTGGGATGTTTTTCTGGAATTTTGAAGGATATTCAGGAGATCTGATTGAAGTTTTGTAGAATTTTAAGGGATTTTGAGAAGATTTCTGAGGAGATTTTGTGGGATTTTTTTCTGGAATTTTGTGGGATTTTCAGGAGATTTGTTGAATTTTGTGGCATTTTTCTGGAATTATGTGAGATTTTTCTTGAATTTTGAAGGATATTCAGGAGATCTGGTGGGAGTTTTGTGGAATTTTAAGGGATTTTGAGAAGATTTCTGAGGAGATTTTGTGGGATTTTTTTCTGGAATTTTGTGGGATTTTCAGGAGATTTGTTGAATTTTGTGGCATTTTTCTAGAATTTGGTGAGATTTTTCTTGAATTTTGAAGGATATTGAGGAGACTTGAAGAAATGTGAGGGATTATTCTTAGATTTTGTGGAATTTTGTGGAGATTTGGTGGGATGTTTCTGGAATTTGTTGGGTTTTTGAGAAGATTTCTGCAATTTTGTGAGATTTTTCAGGAATTTTGTGGGATTTTTCTTGATTTTTATGGAATATTTCTGGAATTTTGTGGGATTTTTCTGCAATTTTGGGAGATTATGTGGAGACTTGAAGAATTGTGAGGAATTTTTCTTAGATTTTGTGGAAATTTGTGGCAATTTGGTGGGACGTTACTGGAATTTGGTAGGGTTTTGAGAAGATTTCTGCAGTTTTGTGGGATTTTTCTGGAATTTTGTGGGATTTTGTGGAGACGTGAAGAATTGTAAGGGATTTTTCTGAAAGTTTGTTGAAATTTGTGGGGATTTAGTGGGACGTTACTGGAATTTGGTAGGGTTTGGGGAAGATTTAGGGAATTTGGGGGGATTTTTTCTGGAAGCTTGATGCATTTTGATGAGACTTGAAGAATTTTGTGGGATTTTTCTTAGATTTTGTGGTAATTTGTGGAGATTTGGTGGGATGTTTCTGGAATGTGGTGGAGTTTTGGGAAGATTTCTGCAATTTTGTAGGATTTTCCTAGAATTTTGTGAGATTTTTCTTGATTTTTGTGGGATATTGAGGAGATTTTGTGAGATGTTTCTGGAATTTGGTAGGGTTTTGAGGAGATTTCTGCAATTTTGTGGGATGTTTTTCTGGAATTTTGTGGGATTTTCAGGAGACTTGTTGAATTTTGTGGCATTTTTCTAGAATTTGGTGAGATTTTTCTTGAATTTTGAAGGATATTCAGGAGATCTGGTGGAAGTTTTGTGGAATTTTAAGGGATTTTGAGAAGATTTCTGAGGAGATTTTGTGGGATTTTTTTCTGGAATTTTGTGGGATTTTCAGGAGATTTGTTGAATTTTGTGGCATTTTTCTAGAATTTGGTGAGATTCTTCTTGAATTTTGAAGGATATTGAGGAGACTTGAAGAAATGTGAGGGATTATTCTTAGATTTTGTGGAATTTTGTGGAGATTTGGTGGGATGTTTCTGGAATTTGTTGGGTTTTTGAGAAGATTTCTGCAATTTTGTGAGATTTTTCAGGAATTTTGTGGCATTTTTCTTGATTTTTATGGAATATTTCTGGAATTTTGTGGGATTTTTCTGCAATTTTGGGAGATTATGTGGAGACTTGAAGAATTGTGAGGAATTTTTCTTAGATTTTGTGGAAATTTGTGGCAATTTGGTGGGACGTTACTGGAATTTGGTAGGGTTTTGAGAAGATTTCTGCAGTTTTGTGGGATTTTTCTGGAATTTTTTGGGATTTTTCTTGATTTTTGTGGGATATTGAGGAGATTTTGTGAGATGTTTCTGGAATTTGGTAGGGTTTTGAGGAGATTTCTGCAATTTTGTGGGATGTTTTTCTGGAATTTTGAAGGATATTCAGGAGATCTGATTGAAGTTTTGTAGAATTTTAAGGGATTTTGAGAAGATTTCTGAGGAGATTTTGTGGGATTTTTTTCTGGAATTTTGTGGGATTTTCAGGAGATTTGTTGAATTTTGTGGCATTTTTCTGGAATTTGGTGAGATTTTTCTTGAATTTTGAAGGATATTCAGGAGATCTGGTGGGAGTTTTGTGGAATTTTAAGGGATTTTGAGAAGATTTCTGAGGAGATTTTGTGGGATTTTTTTCTGGAATTTTGTGGGATTTTCAGGAGATTTGTTGAATTTTGTGGCATTTTTCTAGAATTTGGTGAGATTTTTCTTGAATTTTGAAGGATATTGAGGAGACTTGAAGAAATGTGAGGGATTATTCTTAGATTTTGTGGAATTTTGTGGAGATTTGGTGGGATGTTTCTGGAATTTGTTGGGGTTTTGAGAAGATTTCTGCAATTTTGTGAGATTTTTCAGGAATTTTGTGGGATTTTTCTTGATTTTTATGGAATATTTCTGGAATTTTGTGGGATTTTTCTGCAATTTTGGGAGATTATGTGGAGACTTGAAGAATTGTGAGGAATTTTTCTTAGATTTTGTGGAAATTTGTGGCAATTTGGTGGGACGTTACTGGAATTTGGTAGGGTTTTGAGAAGATTTCTGCAGTTTTGTGGGATTTTTCTGGAATTTTGTGGGATTTTGTGGAGACGTGAAGAATTGTGAGGGATTTTTCTGAAATTTTGTTGAAATTTGTGGGGATTTAGTGGGACGTTACTGGAATTTGGTAGGGTTTGGGGAAGATTTAGGGAATTTGGGGGGATTTTTTCTGGAAGCTTGATGCATTTTGATGAGACTTGAAGAATTTTGTGGGATTTTTCTTAGATTTTGTGGTAATTTGTGGAGATTTGGTGGGATGTTTCTGGAATGTGGTGGAGTTTTGTGAAGATTTCTGCAATTTTGTAGGATTTTCCTAGAATTTTGTGAGATTTTTCTTGATTTTTGTGGGATATTGAGGAGATTTTGTGAGACGTTTCTGGAATTTGGTAGGGTTTTGAGGAGATTTCTGCAATTTTGTGGGATGTTTTTCTGGAATTTTGTGGGATTTTCAGGAGACTTGTTGAATTTTGTGGCATTTTTCTAGAATTTGGTGAGATTTTTCTTGAATTTTGAAGGATATTCAGGAGATCTGGTGGAAGTTTTGTGGAATTTTAAGGGATTTTGAGAAGATTTCTGAGGAGATTTTGTGGGATTTTTTTCTGGAATTTTGTGGGATTTTCAGGAGATTTGTTGAATTTTGTGGCATTTTTCTGGAATTTGGTGAGATTTTTCTTGAATTTTGAAGGATATTCAGGAGATCTGGTGGGAGTTTTGTGGAATTTTAAGGGATTTTGAGAAGATTTCTGAGGAGATTTTGTGGGATTTTTTTCTGGAATTTTGTGGGATTTTCAGGAGATTTGTTGAATTTTGTGGCATTTTTCTAGAATTTGGTGAGATTCTTCTTGAATTTTGAAGGATATTGAGGAGACTTGAAGAAATGTGAGGGATTATTCTTAGATTTTGTGGAATTTTGTGGAGATTTGGTGGGATGTTTCTGGAATTTGTTGGGGTTTTGAGAAGATTTCTGCAATTTTGTGAGATTTTTCAGGAATTTTGTGGGATTTTTTTTTATTTTTATGGAATATTTCTGGAATTTTGTGGGATTTTTCTGCAATTTTGGGAGATTATGTGGAGACTTGAAGAATTGTGAGGAATTTTTCTTAGATTTTGTGGAAATTTGTGGCAATTTGGTGGGACGTTACTGGAATTTGGTAGGGTTTTGAGAAGATTTCTGCAGTTTTGTGGGATTTTTCTGGAATTTTGTGGGATTTTGTGGAGACGTGAAGAATTGTGAGGGATTTTTCTGAAATTTTGTTGAAATTTGTGGGGATTTAGTGGGACGTTACTGGAATTTGGTAGGGTTTGGGGAAGATTTAGGGAATTTGGGGGGATTTTTTCTGGAAGCTTGATGCATTTTGATGAGACTTGAAGAATTTTGTGGGATTTTTCTTAGATTTTGTGGTAATTTGTGGAGATTTGGTGGGATGTTTCTGGAATGTGGTGGAGTTTTGGGAAGATTTCTGCAATTTTGTAGGATTTTCCTAGAATTTTGTGAGATTTTTCTTGATTTTTGTGGGATATTGAGGAGATTTTGTGAGACGTTTCTGGAATTTGGTAGGGTTTTGAGGAGATTTCTGCAATTTTGTGGGATGTTTTTCTGGAATTTTGTGGGATTTTCAGGAGACTTGTTGAATTTTGTGGCATTTTTCTAGAATTTGGTGAGATTTTTCTTGAATTTTGAAGGATATTCAGGAGATCTGGTGGAAGTTTTGTGGAATTTTAAGGGATTTTGAGAAGATTTCTGAGGAGATTTTGTGGGATTTTTTTCTGGAATTTTGTGGGATTTTCAGGAGATTTGTTGAATTTTGTGGCATTTTTCTAGAATTTGGTGAGATTTTTCTTGATTTTTGTGGGATATTGAATAGATTTTGTGAGATGTTTCTGGAATATGGTAGGGTTTTGAGGAGATTTCTGAGGAGATTTTGTGGGATTTTTTTCTGGAATTTTGTGGGATTTTCAGGAGATTTGTTGAATTTTGTGGCATTTTTCTAGAATTTGGTGAGATTCTTCTTGAATTTTGAAGGATATTGAGGAGACTTGAAGAAATGTGAGGGATTATTCTTAGATTTTGTGGAATTTTGTGGAGATTTGGTTGGATGTTTCTGGAATTTGTTGGGTTTTTGAGAAGATTTCTGCAATTTTGTGAGATTTTTCAGGAATTTTGTGGGATTTTTCTTGATTTTTATGGAATATTTCTGGAATTTTGTGGGATTTTTCTGCAATTTTGGGAGATTATGTGGAGACTTGAAGAATTGTGAGGAATTTTTCTTAGATTTTGTGGAAATTTGTGGCAATTTGGTGGGACGTTACTGGAATTTGGTAGGGTTTTGAGAAGATTTCTGCAGTTTTGTGGGATTTTTCTGGAATTTTGTGGGATTTTGTGGAGACGTGAAGAATTGTAAGGGATTTTTCTGAAAGTTTGTTGAAATTTGTGGGGATTTAGTGGGACGTTACTGGAATTTGGTAGGGTTTGGGGAAGATTTAGGGAATTTGGGGGGATTTTTTCTGGAAGCTTGATGCATTTTGATGAGACTTGAAGAATTTTGTGGGATTTTTCTTAGATTTTGTGGTAATTTGTGGAGATTTGGTGGGATGTTTCTGGAATGTGGTGGAGTTTTGGGAAGATTTCTGCAATTTTGTAGGATTTTCCTAGAATTTTGTGAGATTTTTCTTGATTTTTGTGGGATATTGAGGAGATATTGTGAGATGTTTCTGGAATTTGGTAGGGTTTTGAGGAGATTTCTGCAATTTTGTGGGATGTTTTTCTGGAATTTTGAAGGATATTCAGGAGATCTGATTGAAGTTTTGTAGAATTTTAAGGGATTTTGAGAAGATTTCTGAGGAGATTTTGTGGGATTTTTTTCTGGAATTTTGTGGGATTTTCAGGAGATTTGTTGAATTTTGTGGCATTTTTCTGGAATTTGGTGAGATTTTTCTTGAATTTTGAAGGATATTCAGGAGATCTGGTGGGAGTTTTGTGGAATTTTAAGGGATTTTGAGAAGATTTCTGAGGAGATTTTGTGGGATTTTTTTCTGGAATTTTGTGGGATTTTCAGGAGATTTGTTGAATTTTGTGGCATTTTTCTAGAATTTGGTGAGATTCTTCTTGAATTTTGAAGGATATTGAGGAGACTTGAAGAAATGTGAGGGATTATTCTTAGATTTTGTGGAATTTTGTGGAGATTTGGTGGGATGTTTCTGGAATTTGTTGGGGTTTTGAGAAGATTTCTGCAATTTTGTGAGATTTTTCAGGAATTTTGTGGGATTTTTCTTGATTTTTATGGAATATTTCTGGAATTTTGTGGGATTTTTCTGCAATTTTGGGAGATTATGTGGAGACTTGAAGAATTGTGAGGAATTTTTCTTAGATTTTGTGGAAATTTGTGGCAATTTGGTGGGACGTTACTGGAATTTGGTAGGGTTTTGAGAAGATTTCTGCAGTTTTGTGGGATTTTTCTGGAATTTTGTGGGATTTTGTGGAGACGTGAAGAATTGTGAGGGATTTTTCTGAAATTTTGTTGAAATTTGTGGGGATTTAGTGGGACGTTACTGGAATTTGGTAGGGTTTGGGGAAGATTTAGGGAATTTGGGGGGATTTTTTCTGGAAGCTTGATGCATTTTGATGAGACTTGAAGAATTTTGTGGGATTTTTCTTAGATTTTGTGGTAATTTGTGGAGATTTGGTGGGATGTTTCTGGAATGTGGTGGAGTTTTGGGAAGATTTCTGCAATTTTGTAGGATTTTCCTAGAATTTTGTGAGATTTTTCTTGATTTTTGTGGGATATTGAGGAGATTTTGTGAGACGTTTCTGGAATTTGGTAGGGTTTTGAGGAGATTTCTGCAATTTTGTGGGATGTTTTTCTGGAATTTTGTGGGATTTTCAGGAGACTTGTTGAATTTTGTGGCATTTTTCTAGAATTTGGTGAGATTTTTCTTGAATTTTGAAGGATATTCAGGAGATCTGGTGGGAGTTTTGTGGAATTTTAAGGGATTTTGAGAAGATTTCTGAGGAGATTTTGTGGGATTTTTTTCTGGAATTTTGTGGGATTTTCAGGAGATTTGTTGAATTTTGTGGCATTTTTCTAGAATTTGGTGAAATTCTTCTTGAATTTTGAAGGATATTGAGGAGACTTGAAGAAATGTGAGGGATTATTCTTAGATTTTGTGGAATTTTGTGGAGATTTGGTGGGATGTTTCTGGAATTTGTTGGGTTTTTGAGAAGATTTCTGCAATTTTGTGAGATTTTTCAGGAATTTTGTGGGATTTTGTGGAGGCTTGAAAAATTTTGAGGGATTGTTCTTAGATTTTGTGGAGATTTGGTGGGTTGTTTCTGGAATTTGGTTGGGTTTTGGGAAGATTTGGGGAATTTTGTGAGATTTTGCTGCAATTTTGTGGGATTTTTTTTTATTTTTTTGGAATATTTCTGGAATTTTGTGGGATTTTTCTTGATTTTGGGAGATTATGTGGAGACTTGAAGAATTGTGAGGAATTTTTCTTAGATTTTGTGGAAATTTGTGGCTATTTTTGGGATGTTACTGGAATTTGGTAGGGTTTTGAGAAGATTTCTGCAGTTTTGTGGGATTTTTCTGGAATTTTGTGGGATTTTGTGGAGACGTGAAGAATTGTGAGGGATTTTTCTTAAATTTTGTTGAAATTTGTGGGGATTTAGTGGGACGTTATTGGAATTTGGTAGGGTTTGGGGAAGATTTAGGGAATTTTGTGGGCTTTTTTTCTGGAAGCTTGATGGATTTTGTTGAGACTTGAAAAATTTTGTGGGATTTTTCTTAGATTTTATGATAATTTGTGGAGATTTGGTGGGATGTTTCTGGGAATGAATTATGTGGGATTTTTTTTTGTAATGTTATTGAATTTTCTGGTATGTTGTGGGATTTTTAGGAGACTTGAAGAATTTTGTGGGATTTTGTGGAATGTGGAAATTTGTGAAGATATTGTGGGATGTTACTGTAATTTGGTGGGATTTTCCGAAGATTTAGGGAAACTTTTTTTATTTTTGTCAAATTTTTTGGATGTTTTCTGGAACTTTGTGTGATTTTGAGTGCTTTTGGGGTAATTTTTATGAAGATTTTGATGAAAAAAACAGGAAAATAAAAGGGGGAAAATTGCTGAAATTTCGGTAAATAATGGTGAAAACGAAAATTGCCTTAAGGGACCTTAACTCCGCGCTAAATCCGCATGGTTTGGCCTAACATCAGCCAAATGAGGTTAAAATCATTCCAAGGGGTCCAAAGTGCAAACAAAAGGGCATAAAAATGCCCAAACTGGTGTCAAACCCACTCCAAATGGCCTAAAATCACCTTGGATCTCCCAAATGGGTGCAAGATCCACCCTGAAAGTCGCTGGTTTTGCTTCAAATCACCCAAAGGGCCCCAACATCACCCAACCTGGCCTGAAACGCCCAAAAGGGACCTGAAATCACCCAAAAAGGGCTCGGTTCAACCGGCACCGGGACTGGGAGGGGGACTGAGATCGAGACTGAGACCGAGACTGAGACCTAGGCTGGGCCTGAGACTGGGACTGAATCTGGCACCGGCGCCGAGACCGGCATCGCTCCGGGACCGGGACTGAGACCGTGTCATGGGGTGACTTTAAGATAGTTTTGAGAGCTAAGGAAGTTGAAGCTGCTGGTGGCTGATGGGAGTCTTTTCTCCTGACCAATTATCGGTCATTTCTAAGAATTGACAGCAGTTTTGACCATTGAAAAGTGAGATCAACTTGTGAACACCACCTTAAGATGTACAACCAGAGTTCTCTTGTTCACTTTTTGGTTTCCGGCTTCTGGAAAGGTAACAAGGCTCTGTCTCGGCCTTCCCCCCCCCCACCCCCCTCTCCAGGCCGGACAAGGCCGCAGAGGGCGGTGAGGGGGTGGGGGGAAGAGAAACGGAGCCGGCCAGCTTGGCTTAGTTTATAGTTTCTGCTGCTGGACTGAAACTTGACACCATGAATATCTGCAGCTTTTCCAAGACTTTAATTCTTTTACTATCTGGATGAAACATACAGATTACTCCTTTTTCCCAGAGAGAGACAATCAACATGAAGATGACAGTGAAGAAAAGAGTTAAGTTTTAGATGGGGAAGAGAAAATAAGGAGATGCTTTATAAGCTGAAACATTTATCTGTTAAAGCTATGGAGATGGACAATAGTGTTTTGAAAAAAACCCCTTTAATTCATGACAGAATATATTGGGAGGAATGGAGTGTTCAAAGTGTGAATTCTGAGCAAAAAGTAGACTAATTGTGATACATTGAAGTGCTGAAACAGAGTGAGGCGAAGATTTGAGGCCTTGAGGGCAATGAGAAAACTTTTCAGCGAAGCTCACAGAGACAGATGAAGAGGACTTTTGCCTTTGAATAACTCATCCTTAAAAAATGATATCCCAAGACTCATTGACCCATACACACCTCAGAGTGATGTGAAATGGGAGGAGTGAACTGATGGCAGGATTTCCGGGCAGCTGGCATCAGAGAAATAGAAAGCTATAACAGAAATAGTTTTCTTGTGAGAAACTCCATAGATTAGCAGAAGATTTCTGTTTCTCTACAAAGGCAGATGAAAAGACTCTAGCAGGAATTGAGACTATTCTAAACACCAAAGTTCCAAAGTTTTTTTGTCTCTATATTGTCATGTGAACAAGGGAATTGTGGGTAGTGGGAGATAAAAGGGTTTTCTGGAAGTTTATTCTGGTGTTCTTATTCTTGTAGTTCTGTTAATAAATTTTCTTTATTTGCTTTCAAGTTTTAAGCCTGTTTTGTTCTTGTTCTAATCTATATCTCACAGCATGAAGTAATTTTTTAGTTACTGCTTTAAAACCACGACACCATCACAGCCCCTGTTGCTATGGCCCCATGGCAGGGGTGGTTGCCATGGACACCAGCTCAGGCCTGGAGACAGAGTCCATTGCCATGGCAACCATTTGCAGTTCCCATTCCCAGGCTCAAGGGATCACAGTGCCACAGAATTGGCTGAGTTGGGAGTGAGCCATGGGGATCCTCCAGTCCAACTGCTGGCCCTACACAGGACACCCCAACAATCCCAGCCTGGGCCTGGCAGCGCTGGCCAAACGCTGCTGGAGCTCGGACAGCCCTGGAGCTGGGAGCCTTCCCTGGGGAGCCTGTTCAGTGCCCCAGGAACCTCGGGGGTAAAACCTTTTCCTCACATGCAGCCTAAACCTGCCCGCCTCAGCTCCAGCCACTCCCTCCACTCCTGTCCCTGGACACCAGAGGGAAGAGGTTCCCACAGCCCCCTGCCAGGGACCCGCTCCCAAGGTTGCTGCCATGGCAAGCAGGCCTGGCACCAGCTGGGATGCTCGGTTTCCACGGGCTGGGCTTCAGGAATAGCATTCCCCAATTTCCTGCTCCCACTAAAACTGCACGGCCACTCGCTTCCCTCCCACCTCGCATGGAAAGCACAAAAGGCAAAGATCCCATGCTGGGATAAGAACAATTTATTGAGAACAGCAACGGGATAAGGAACAAACAGACACAGAAATAATTTTGGTAACAGAATAGATAAGAAAATCTATTATAGGGAAAAATAAAACACCACAGACTGGCTCATCCTGCCCACGTATTTCCTCCTGCCTGCAAAGGACACTCTTCTCCTCTGGTGACAGAGAGGGAGTCCTTTTCCTGCCCCTGGAGATGACCAGAGATAGGATTGAATATAATGACAGGGACATGGTCAGACTCTCACGTTCTTTAATCTGACATCATGACATTGCCATGGACAGGAAAAGTGACAGGTGTCTTCCCAGCATGGATCACAGGGAACATGGATCACCGGGTCTCTTCCCAGTGTCGGTCCTCTGATAAAGGATGAAGCTGGAGCAGTGCACAAAACTCTTCCTGAACTTGGGGCATTTACAGGGCTTCCCTTACCGATGCCTCCGTTGGTGTTTGGTCAAGTGAGAGCTCTGGGTGAAGCTCTTCCCACACTGGGGACATTCATAGGGCCTCTCCCCAGTGTGGATGCGCCGGTGCCTGACGAGGGTGAAGTTGTGCTTGAAGCCCTCCCCGCAGTCAGGGCAGCGGAAGGGCCTCTCATCCGTGTGAATACGCTGGTGCCTGAGGAGATGGGAGCTGGTATGAAACCTCTTCCCACACTCGGGACACTCGTAGGGCCTCTCCCCTGTGTGGCTGCGCTGGTGGGTGATGAGGTGGGAGCTGCAGCTGAAGCCCTTCCCACATTCCCCACACTCATAGGCCCATTCCCCAGTGTGGATCATCTGGTGGCAGATCAGGCTGTTGCTCTGGCTGAAGCTCTTCCCACACTCCAAGCACTTGTAGCGCTTCTCCCCATCCTGAAGCTGCTCATGGACCACCAGCTCAGAGCCCTGGCCGGATCTCTGGCTGCCTTCCCAGCACAGGGTGGGTCTTTCCTCCTCAGAGCACCCTGGGATGGGTTTGGAGCCCCTCCTCCTGTGGGATCTTTGCAGATTTTCCTCCCCATTGGATTCCTGAGCTGTGGAGCTGCTCAAAATGTCCTCTTCCATGAGGGTCTGCCATGGGGATTTGTCCTCCCTGGTCTCCATCCTCAGCTCCTTGTCTGGGGGAGGAAGGACAAGGAGAGGATGGGATTTGCCTCCATGCCAGAGGGAAGGGGAAGGAGATCCCCCCAGTGCATCCCTGGCAGGACGGCGTCGGCAGTGGGGTTGTCCTGCAGCCGGGGGCCATGCTGGGCTGGGAGATGGAGCAGGAGAGAGGGGGAAAGGAGCACTGACTTGCTCCTCACCTGCCTGGGTGTCCTGGGGCATCTTCTTCTTCCTCACAGCCTCCTTCTCCATCTGGCCAAGGTTTGGAAATGGGAAATCCTGTTTTGGGGAAATACAAGTGATGAACACATTGAGTTTGAAGGTCCCTCTGTCCAAGTCCATCTCTAGAAGTCACCCGGGCATCTGGGATGTCTTGGTTTGAAAGGAAAGGTGTTTGCTAAGGAAAGCAGAAGCCTCCATTGAAATTGATAAAAATGTAAGCAACAGCCCCCTCCAAATTATTATAATCTTGCTATCAAAGTGATCTCAGATAAAGATACAGGAATAACAGTTCTTTACTAAAGAAAGGAAAATGAAAATTCAGCAGTATAAAAGAAAAAAAAACAGCAAAAAAAACACCACCTCGCTGAGAGAGTCAAAATGCAACCTGACACCCTGTTGGTCAGGGTGCTGGCAGCAGTCTGATTAAATGGTGGCTGCAGTCTTCCTGGAGTGACAGATGTGGTTCTGATGAAGCAATGATCCCATAGAAGGGTGTACCTTACCTCTCAAGTTCCGGTGCTGTAGATGGGTCTGGTCTCTCCTCTGGGAATCCAGTGGTGAATGGCTGCCTGTGGTGTTCTGATTCTCAGATTATATCCATGCAGGAATGCTTGGCTCCTCCCCCTGGGTGGAGCATCTCACAATGGGATGATGTTATTTTATCAGTCATGCAGTGAGACTCAATGGCGTATTAACAGAAGATATCCCCCTGGAGGGAGGATGGGTGGTGGAAGAGATAAAGAACACTGCCCCACCTGGTTTTAATGGCTGTCCCATTAACAGAAGATGTCCCCCAGTTATGAGGGATGGGTCATGAAAGAGATAAAGAAAACTGCCCCAGCAGGTTTTAACAGATGGTGATAGAATACATAGTTTTCGTTACATTTTGCATTGCAACCCAAGACATGGGGTCTATTTTACATCAACAGAATTTGACCCTGAAAATGCCTTCCAGGAGTTCCCCATGTCTGATCTCTCCCTTTTGCTGTTCAGGGTTTTCCCCCTGTCCTAGCTCCTGGGGATCATGCTTGTACTGGGGGTCCCCCATCTACTCAGTCCCTGCTCTGCCTAGGCTGCTGGGAGTCCCAGGAATCTGAAAAGTTTCCCCCATTTCCATCTCTCCACTTAGGGATGCTGGAAGTTTTTGGGGTCCCAGGGTCCCTGCTCCCCTTATTCCCTTCTTGGGTGTGCAGGGGGTCCATGGAGACCAGAAATCTAAAAAGTTTCCCCCAATTCCATCTCCCCACTTAGGGATGTTGGGACCCCCGAGTATTCCCCCAAGGGGCATTTTCCACTCAGCTTTGGAGTTCCTCATTCTCCAAACATCCCCCCCAAAAAACCCAACCCCTCAGGATATGTAGGCCAAGCTCCCCCTCCTTGGTCACCTGTGGGATGGGGGGTGATGATTCCACAGGTGGGGGCCTGTGAATTCAGGGAGTGCTTGACAGCATGCTTCCTTCTCCTTTCCCTGGTCCTCCTTTGTCCTTCCTTGAGGCTGAAGAAGCAGCTCCAGGAGTCAGAAGCAAAACTCCAAGTCTCTTGGAGCTTCAATCGGCCCCACTGAGGGCAGGGACTGCCAAATGCTCCCCAGGGACCAGTGAGAGCAGATCGTGGAGGCCAGGATTGCTGGGAGCCAAAGGCTCTGAGCAGGGAACTGCAATGCTGAGCAAGCCCTGGCTGGGTTGGAGGAAGCAGAAAGGCCAAGCCCTGAGCCCAGGCCTGGCACAGCAGGGCCTGTCCCTCGTGGGTGGCTCGGGGCTCTTTGTGGGGCAGTGGGATGTGAGGGGCAGCAAGGACAAATGCCATAAACCTGTGTGACACTCCAGATCCTTATGGAACCAAGGGGCAGTTGTGAAACCAAGGGACCAAGGGGATCATTGTGGCACTTTTGGGCCCATGGAACCAAGGGACCATTGGGACACTCTGGGGCCTCATGGAAACAAGTGGCCACTGTGAGCCTGCAGAGCTGTAATACCCCAGAACACTTCAGTGCTGATGGTAACCAAAGGTTCCTGTGCTTGAGTTTGGTGCACAGGAGAAACACCAACCAGACCTTCTCAACATGGACAGATGTAAAGAATAGTCTTGGTAGGAAGGGACCCACACGGACCATCAAGTCCAACTCTTAAGTGAATGGCCCCACAAGGATTGAACCCACAACCTCGGTGATGCTGGCACCATGCTCTGACCAACTTAGCTAAGAGTTCAAAATGGCACAAAATTTAGCTGGCAAAATATAGACCTTTAAGGAATTATGACAAAGATTTTAATACAACATCCAATTGAACATAAAACTCTTACCATAGCATTAACTTTGCAAACTAAGCTGACTTAACCTAAAAAGTGTTAACCCTTAAGATTTTGGGTAACATTAAGATATCCAAAAATGTTACAGGTACGTAGGATAAGAAGGAGAAGAAAAAGAGACCAGAGAGGTTAAAAATCTACAGAAAGATACTTTCAGGATGATCCCAGTCTCCCACTACAATCTCAGTCACTCCCAGTATGTACTGTTGCACCCAATCACCCCTAGTATGGTTCCAGTCACTCCCAGATCCTCCCAGTATAGTTCCAGTCATGGCCAGAGTGACTCCCTGGCACTCCCAGGATGGGCCCAGTTGCTCCCAGTCACCTCCACCATGGTTCCAGTCACAGCCAGCACCTTTTCAGTCACTCCCAGTATGATACCAGCTTGTTCCTGTAGGATCCCAGTATGACCCCAGCATGGGCACAGCTGCTCCCAGGATTATCCAGTGTGCTTCCAGTTGCTCCCATTTACCTACACTGTGGTTTCAGTCTCTCCCAGTCTATCCCAGTTGCTCCTAGTCACTCCTCAGGTGCTTCCAGGCTGATCCCAGTTGCTCCCAGCCACTCCCAGTCACCCTGAGGGCAGTCCCAGTTGCTGCCAGTATGGTCCCAGTCTTGCCCAGCATGGCCCAGCTGCTCCCACTGTGATCCCAGTAGGATGCCAATTGCCCTCATCATAGTTCCAGGTACTCCCTGTTCCTCCCAGTGTGATTCCAGTTGCACCTAGTTGCCCCTAGTATAGTCCCAGTCCCTGCCCAGATGATCCCAGCCCCTCCTAGCATGGTCCCAGTCATGCCCAGTTGCCCCCAGTGCAGACCCAGTCACTCCCAGTTGTTCCCAGTTGTCTCCAGCATGAGGTCCCAGTTGTCCCTTGCACAGTTCCCATTGTTCCCAGTGTGTTCCCAGTCACCCCCAGTATGGTCACAGACACTCCCAGTATATCCCAGCTGCCTTCAGCATGTCCAGGGTCATTCCCAGAAACTCTTAGCAATCCTAGTCAAGTGCTTGTTTTCCACTATGATCTCAGGCCCAGTATATCCCAGTCGAGCTGGGATTCAGTCCCTGAATTCACAGCCCCCATCCGTGGGATCATCACCCCCCCCATCCCACAGGTGACCGGGAAGGGGGAGCTCGGCCCAGATATCCTGCGGGGGTCCTGGGTTGGGTTTTTGGGGGTGATAATTGAAGAATGAAGAACTCCAAAGCTGAGAAGAAAATGCCCTTTGGGGGGACATTGGGGGTTCCCAGTGGCAGCTGCTGGCAGAGGCAGCCTGGAGGAGCAGAGCCCTGTGTCCCCCAGGACCCCAAAGTGGGGAACCCAGAGAGGGGGAGTGACACAAATCACGGGACCCTCAATTGCCTGGAGTGGGGTAGGGGGGTCTCCATGGACTCCCTGGACCCCCAAGAAGAGAATAAGGGGAGCAGGAACCCCGGGACCCCAAGAACTTCCAGCATTCCTAAGTGGAGAGATGGAAATGGGGGAACCTTTTCAGATTCCTGGCACTCCCAGCAGCCTAGGCAGGGCAGGGACTGAGTAGATGGGGGACCCCCATATACACGTGACCCTCAGGAGCTGGGACAGGGGGGAAACCTTGAACACCAAAAAGGAGAGAACAGAAATGGGAAGTCCTGGAAAGCATTTTCAGGGCCAAATTTTGGTGATGTAAAATGGACCCCATGTCTTGGGTTGCAATGCAAAATGTAACGAAAACTATGTATTCTATCACCATCTGTTAAAACCTGCTGGGGCAGTTTTCTTTATCTCTTTCATGACCCATCCCTCATAACTGGGGGACATCTTCTGTTAATGGGACAGCCATTAAAACCAGGTGGGGCAGTGTTCTTTATCTCTTCCACCACCCATCCTCCCTCCAGGGGGATATCTTCTGTTAATACGCCATTGAGTCTCACTGCATGACTGATAAAATAACATCATCCCATTGTGAGATGCTCCACCCAGGGGGAGGAGCCAAGCATTTCTGCATGGATATAAACTGAGAATCAGAACACCACAGGCAGCCATTCTCCACTGGATTCCCAGAGGAGAGACCAGACCCATCTACAGCACCGGAACTTGAGAGGTAAGGTACACCCTTCTATGGGATCATTGCTTCATCAGAACCACATCTGTCACTCCAGGAGGACTGCAGCCACCATTTAATTGGACTACTTTCAAAACCCTGACCAACAGGGTGTAAGGTTGTACTCTGACTCTGTCAGCAAGTTGTTTTTTGGTGGGTTTTTGTTTTATTTTTTGTACTGCTGAATTTTCATTTTCTTTTCTTTAGTAAAGAACTGTTATTCCTGTATCTTTATCTGAGATCACTTTGATAGCAAGATTATAATAATTTGGAGGGGGCTGTTGCTTACATTTTTATCAATTTCAATGGAGGCTTCTGCTTTCCTTAGCAAACACCTTTCCTTTCAAACCAAGACATCCCAGATGCCCGGGTGACTTCTAGAGATGGACTTGGACAGAGGGACCTTCAAACTCAATGTGTTCATCACTTGTATTTCCCCAAAACAGGATTTCCCATTTCCAAACCTTGGCCAGATGGAGAAGGAGGCTGTGAGGAAGAGGAAGATGCACCAGGACACCAAGGCAGGTGAGGAGCAAGTCAGTGCCCCTTTCCCCCTCTCTCCTGCTCCATCTCCCAGCCCAGCATGGCCCCCGGCTGCAGGACAACCCCACTGCCGACACCGTCCTGCTGGGAACGCACTGGGGGGATCTCCTTCCCCTTCCCTCTGGCACGGAGGCAAATCCCATCCTCTCCTTGTCCTTCCTCCCCCAGACAAGGAGCTGAGGATGGAGACCAGGGAGGACAAATCCCCACAGCAGAACCTCGTGGAAGAGGACATTTTGAGCAGCTCCACGGCACAGGAATCGAACGGGGAGGAAAAGCTGCAGAGATCATGCAGGAGGAGGGGCTCCAAACCCATCCCAGGGTGCTCTGAGGAGGAAAGACCCACCCTGTGCCGAGAAGGTGGCTGGAGATCCAGCCGGGGCTCTGAGCTGGTGGTCCATGAGCAGCTTCAGGATGGGGAGAAGCGCTGCAAGTGTTTGGAGTGTGGGAAGAGCTTCAGCCAGAGCAACAGCCTGATCTGCCACCAGATGATCCACACTGGGGAATGGGCCTATGAGTGTGGGGAATGTGGGAAGGGCTTCAGTTGCAACTCCCAGCTCGTCACCCACCAGCGCAGCCACACAGGGGAGAGGCCCTACGAGTGTCCTGAGTGTGGGAAGAGGTTTCAGACCAGCTCCACTCTCCTTGTGCACCAGCGTATTCACACGGATGAGAGGCCCTTCCGCTGCCCCGAGTGCAGGGAACGGCTTCAAGAGAAACTCCGCCCTCGTCAGGCACCGGCGCATCCACACTGGGGAGAGGCCCTACGAGTGTCCCCAGTGTGGGAAGAGCTTCACCCAGAGCTCTCACTTGACCAAACACCAACGGAGGCATCGGTAAGGGAAGCTCTGCAAATGCCCCGAAGTGCAGGAAGAGTTTTGTGCACTGCTCCAGCTTCATCCCCCCTTAAAGGACCAACTTTGGGAAGAGGCCTGGTGATCCATGTTCCCTGTGATCCATGCTGGGAAGACACCTGTCACTTTTCCTGTCCATGGCAATGTCATGATGTCGGATTAAAGAATGTGAGAGTCTGATCATGGCCCTGTCATTATATTCAATCCTATCTCTGGTCATGTCCAGGGGCAGGAAAAGGACTCCCTCTCTGTCACCAGAGGAGAAGAGTGTCCTTTGCAGGCAGGAGGAAATGTGTGGCCAGGATGAGCCTGTCGGTGGTGTTTTAGTTTTCCCTGTGAATGGTTTGTCTTATCCCTTCTGTTACCAAAATTATTTCTGTGTCTGTTTGTTCCTTATGCCGTTGCTGTTCTCAATAAATTGTTCTTATCCCAGCCTGGGATCTTTGCCTTTTGTGCTTTCCATGCGAGGTGGGAGGGAAGCGAGAGGCAGCGCGGTTTCAGCCAGAGCAGGAAATTGGGGAATGCCATTCCTGAAGCCCAGCCCGTGGAAACCGAGCATCCCAGCTGGTGCCAGGCCTGCTTGCCATGGCAGCAACCTTGGGAGCGGGTCCCTGGCTGGGGGCTGTGGGAATCTCTTCCCTCTGGTGTCCAGGGACAGGAGTGGAGGGAGTGGCTGGAGCTGAGGCAGGCAGGTTTAGGCTGCATGTGAGGAAAAAGTTTTTCCCCCGAGGCTCCTGGGTCACTGAACAGGCTCTCCAGGGAAGGCTCCCAGCTCCAGGGCTGTCTGAGCTCCAGCAGCGTTTGGCCAGCGCTGCCAGGCCCAGGCTGGGATTGTTGGGGTGTCCTGTGCAGGGCCAGCAGTTGGACTGGAGGATCCCCATGGCTCACTCCCAACTCAGCCAATTCTGTGGCTCTATGATCCCATGAGCTTGGGAATGGGACTGCAAATGGTTGCCATGGCAATGGACTCTGGCTCCAGGCCTGAGCTGGTGTCCATGGCAACCACCCCTGGCATGGGGTCTCCATGGAGCTGTTAAGGGACTGACCATAGCAACAGGGGCTGTGATGGTTGTCATGGAAACAGACCATAACAATGGGGCAGATGTTGCCATGGGAACAGACCACAGCAGAGAGACAGCTCTGGCCAGGAGCAGCTCCTGAGCACAGCCCAGCAGGTCTGGGGCCCTGCCAGGGCATCTCAGGGACACGAGCAGGCCCAGACAGAGCTCCCAGGGGCTCAGCACTGGCAGGGGCTGCAGGATGTCCCAGAGGGGGCTGTGTGACAGTGGCACCTCTGTGGCTGTGTCCTGGAGCCCCAGAGCAGCTGGGATGTCAGAAAGGGGCTGTGTGACAGCCCCGAGTGGGTTGTGTGAGGTCACAGATGGGACTGTGACATCACAGAGTTTGTTGTGTGATGTCACTGAGCAGCTACGGCATCATAGAGGGGACTGTCTGACATCACAGAGAAGGCTGTGACATCATGGCATGGCTGTATGACACCATAGACCTGGTTTTGAGGTCAAAGTGTGTGCTGTGACATTACAGGGTATCTGTATGACATCACAGAGATGGTTGTGTGACATCACTGATGGGGTTATGACATCACGGAGCTGACTGTGACATCATAAAGGACGCTGTGTGGCCATTGAGCAGAGACTGCCATCATAGAGGGTGGCTCTGTGACATCACAGACCAGGATGTGACATCACAGAACAGACTGTGACATCACAGGTGTTGGGTTTTAAGCAAGAAAAGCACCCTGATCAGCTCTAGCATGACGGTCACTCTCAGCCGCGCGGGCCATATCCCACAACATCAATGTGATGGATGGCGTATAATGGCGATTTATTGCAGGGAAACTTAACATTTTATAGCCTGGGTCATTGTGTTACTCCCATGTACATACGTCACACCTAGGTGCTATTGGCTAATTGCAGAAGACTTTACTATCCTAACAGAGAGGGGGTCTGCTATCTTTCTGTTACATCCCGGTGTCTTCCGCTCCGCTATGCCCTAGACTACAACACACAGGTTGAATTTTTGACATCATAGTCTTCTGTGACATCACAGTACAGCTGTATGACAACACATGATAACGTCCCAGAGTTGGCTCAGTAAACAGAGCTCAAACTTAACAGGACTTCAGTTATACCTTAACCTTAACTGAAACCTCAAATGTCACAATTTAGCAAAACAACAGCATTTACTGTATTTAACCTAACTTATAACCTATGACTTAGCAAATTAACAGAGAAATAATACTAAACAGTATTTAAATTAGCTTATAATTTATATTAAACATAACAGTGGAGCAAAAGAAGAACACTAGGCAGCATTTAACTTAGCTTATACCTCGTGACTTATCCTCACTCACAGGCCTGACTAACTCAGATCTCCAAGGCACTCCAACCCCTCCGAGAGCAGCATTTCTGCCACATTTGCCAGGGCACAGCGCTGGTGTGTGCACACAGACACAAAGAAGCAGTGCAAGGCAGCTGTGAGAAATTCCCCTGCAGGGCAGGGAAATGCTCCCTGCGGATGCTTTGGCATCTCCCCAGCGGGCAAAGGGCTGAGTCTGGAGAAGTGGGGGGATTGGCCCAGGCTCCATCGTTGTTCTGGGATGCCCCAAGTGCAGCAAACGGGAGAGTTCCCGGCTCGCAGAGGCCCCACTCAGAGGGAGGTGGCTGGCCTAGGAGAGATGCAAGGGGCTCCTTTTGGAGTGCTGTTTGTAGGGCCCCAAGAGAGGGGCTTCAGGCACAGCAATGTTTCATCCTGGCCGTACTTGGCATCAACAGCTTTCTTTCAAGGCTGAGAACAGGGATGTTGTGCCATGCAGGGAACAGAAACAGTTCCCAGGGCTGCTCCTGAAGCAAGCAGGAGCTGGTTGGCAGCAGCAGTGCCTGGGAGCAGACAGTGTTTCTGATGAGCTGCACAGGAGCTGAGCCCAGGGGCTGTTGGCCAAGGCCCAGGCCCAAGGAGCATTTCTCAGCTGGCAGGGCGGCCTGAGAAGGGGAGGGGGGAATGCACCAGCACAGGGCCCCATGGAACCAAGGGACATCTGTGACATTGTGGGGCACCATGAAATAAACAAAGCATTGTGACATTGTGAGGCCTCATGGAACCAGTGAGACCATTGTGGTCCCCACAGAACCAAGAGGACCATTGTGATACTGTGGGGCCTCGTGAAACCAAGAGGCCTTTGTGACACTGCAGGGCTGCATGGAACCAAAGGTCCAGGATGACACAGAGGGGCCTCCTGTTATCAGTGGTCCATGGTGACACTGTGGAGCCAAAGGAGACCTTTGTGACGCTGCAAACTAAGGTCCATTGTGACATTTCAGGCTGCATGGAACGTGATATTGAGGGGCCTGTGGAACCACAGAGACCATTGTGACACTGCAAGGCCACATGGAATCGCTGGGACCATTGTGACACTGCATGGCCTGATGGATCCTGAGGCCATTGTGACACTGTGGTACTCCATGGACTCAAGAGTCCACTGTGACACCACAGGTCTTCTTATAATCAGCGCTCCACTATGACACTGCAGGATCCCATGGAATCACAGCATCATTATGACATTGCAGGGCCCCATGGAAGTAAGGGTCCATTTTGACTCTATGGGGCCCCACAAAATCAAGGGAACACAGAACAGGTCTGGCTGTTTTGGCCTCCCAGGGGCCTCCTGACTGGTCCAACTGACCTTGACATGTTGAGGGTCTCTTCTCATCTGCTAGTAAAACACTAAATTCACTAAGGCACTGTGAATTCCTTCCTATGGGAAAGAACTGTCCTGCTTCTCCAAGCATCCATGGCCAAAATTTGGATTCCAACTCCAACATTCCCTACATCCAAAGACTGCTCCCAGACAAATTCTGCCATTACTGACAAGTCGGGCTGGCCTTGGCCTCCTGATGTCCAGCTCTCACCTGCTTTCCAAACCCTGGGCCTCTGTGCTTTCCTTCCTATGGAAAAGAACTGTCCTCAGCCAGGTGCCCATGACCAAAATTGAGATTCCACCTCCAACATTGCCTGTTGTGAGAGACTGGAGGAGATTGTTGGCTGGAAACATTTTGTGTTTCAAAGGGGAGGAAGGGGCAGGTCCAGCCTTGCCCTGCCCTGTAACCCCAGCACTGCACTGCCCTGTAACCCCAATCCCACCAGAGCCTCTATCCCAGCCCAGCACCATCTGCCAGTCCCTGGCACACCAAAGGCAATGCTCCACACTCACCTCTGGAGCCCCCAGCCCAGCCCCTGAGTGACCAAATGATCAGAAATCCCACCTGGGGGAAGGGCCCAGGAAGACCAAGAGGTATTTAAGGCTGACCACAAGGCAAGCACACATCTTGACCCTACCTCTTTGGATTTCTACCTCAACACTGCTGGAATCCAGGAGTTGGTAGTTCTGTATGTGCTTCTTTGTATCATCTTTGTCTTCCTTTCTGTGTCTTCTATTTCTGTCCTCTTGCAAATTTTGACTAACTTAAAATTGAATGGGTTTATAGTTCATGAAGTTGAATGGGCCAAGTTAATGCTTTGAGAAGTGTTTTTTGTTGATTGAATGTCGTATTAAACCATTTGTCAAACTTTCTCTGATTTTCTGAAGTTGCCGGTAAAGGTGGTTTTCTGGTTTTGACCTCTTCAAGATCTCTTATCAGTATTTCTCCAGTGCATCCAACTCAGAGGACACAAACAAATGCAATTCCTTTTAAATATGTTCTTGAGAGAGTTTTTTGGGGGATGGGGGTCAGGGCTTGTCTGTCCTGCTTGGCACAACCCAGGCAGGGCTTTCACAGCCCCATTCCACACTCCATTTCCCATCTGGAGCCCCTGGTGCCTCTGAGTTCTGCTTCCCCAGCCCCAGGGACGCTCTCGTTGTCTGTCCACTCCCCCCATGGTCTCTGGGCAGGGATGGCCTCAGTGGGGGCTGCTGACATCCTCAGCAACTTGGAGGCTGCTGCTGCTGCTGAGTTTTACTTCTCCAGAGGCTTGTTCAGCCTTCAGCTCTTCAGGTCAGAAATTCAGTGTCCCAGGGCTCACTAACATTCAGAACACCTTAACAAGCCAAACCTCTGGAAATAATTTAAGTTTTCAAATCTGATGAGGGCTGCAGTGGCACCCAAACCCAGCAGTGGGGTCAGTGCAGTGTCCATGGCAACAGCCCCTTGCAATGGCCCAGTGCAGGTTGGGATGATAATCCACCCTCACAGCTGGCCCAGGGCTCTCTGCATTTCCCTTCCCTCACTCTTGCCTCACTCACACACCTCCCAACAACACACTTGGTGCTTTCAGCTGCAAGGAGTTCAAAGCTTCTCTGTCCCTCTGCAGCTGCTCTAATTCTGCCTTCAGCCAACTCTGGGGTTGTGTTTATTGTAGAACTCCCTGTGTGTCTGAAACATTCCTTGTGTGGTTCTGCCTTGGGGAAGGGGAACCTTGGTGGCACTTTGGGCTTGGCACACACTTGCGGAGGGTGTCTGTTTTCCATGGGGCAACTCAGGAGTTTTAGATTGCTACAATAAAATAAGGAAAACCCCTCTTTGCCGGAGTACAGCCAGTTCTGTGAGCAAAGCAGGTCCCAGGGGAGTGAGGAGAGACAGGATGGGGCTGGGGAATGTGGAGCAAGGTTGTCCCCACTGGGTCAGACCTCAAGGCACAGCTTCTCTGACCTGGCCAGACCTCCTTAGGAGAGACCCTGGATCAATATCCATCACTGAATGCTGCAATCACCTCTGCTCTAAAGAGAACAGAAATAAAAGATACCCTTTTAAACAGGAATACATATTTCTTAGAAGCTCTTTGAACTACTTCTCCATAACTATTGTAGGAAACTTTCCTAAGAACTGCACCAGACCAGAGGGAAATCAAGGCAGAGCCATGGATTGTTAGGATTTGTTTGATCCTAACGAGCCCTGTGGTGCATTTGCAGCTGAGCCCTTGAACCTCAGGGCCTGAGAGGAGATTGCAAAAACTTTTCCAGGAGTCCAAGTCAGAGAAAAAACTCAAAGTGTCTCCAAGCAATAATGGGTGCCACTGAGGTCCATTCCCAACACAGGCTCCTCATGGACTCCTTGGAGGAGAGAACTGGAGGCCAGGATTGCACAGAAACCTCCCAGAGACTCAGTGTGGAAAGGAAAATCCAAAGTAGCTGAAAAACCCCTGTGTATCTGAAAGTATCGATGAGCCCCACTGAGTGTCAATGCAAAGCTCCCAAGGGACTCGTTAAAGCAGATAATTGGGGCCATGATTGCACAAACTTCTCTTAGAGTCTGTATCAAAAGGAGATAGCAAGTATCTTAAAATAATTGAAGTACCTTGAAGCATTAATGAGCCCCACTGAGTGCTGTTGCTGACAAAGCCTCTCAAGGGACTAATTACAGCAGATAATTGGAGGCCAGGATTGCACAAAGCTCTCAAAGACTCCAAGACAAAAGCCAAAGTCCTTTGAAGAAGCTGCAGTTGCTGGGAGCATGAAGGAGCCTCCCAGGGCCACTCCTGAGCAAGGCTCCCCAGGGACTCCTTCCAGCAGATCCCTGAGGCCACTGGCATGTGGGCTACGGGGGGTGCTGAGGGCAGGCCAAGGGGGTGACAGTGGCCAGCCTTGCTGGGGCTGTGCCAGGAGGCCCCAGGGCCCCAGGACAAGGTGTCTCCTCACAGCCCTTGGTGGCACAGCATTGGCTGCTGTGGCCCAGAGCACCGAGATTTGGCTTCTCTTTGTCCCCAGCTGTCATCAGTGCCTCCAGTTCTCTGCTCTGCCTGGGGCCTGGGGACACTTTCTCAGTCACATCCCTCAGTGAGACCCATTAAAAGGAAAAGAAACTTTGGAGTTGGATTCTGACTTGGAGTTCTTGAGAGCTTTCTTCTCCTCCCTCTCAGGGACTGATGTTCAGGGCCTCAGCACAAAGCCCCAAGAGGCTCATTAAAGTCCTGCTGCTGTGTCTGTGCTGCTGAGCCGGGCCGGGCTCCTGGCACAGAGGCAGCTCCTGGAAACCAAGAAGAACTTCAGAAGCACATTTCTCTTGCTGAGCAGTTCTTCTGCCAGCCCAGCAGGGCTGGGGCACTGCCTGCAGCCACCCTGGGCACAGCCCAGAGGCACAGAGAACTTCAATCAGTCAGGGCTGGGAAGGTGCTGAGAAGTGCCTGGGGCAGAATCACTGCCAGCCCTTGACACAGGAAACCTCTGGCTGCAGGACAATGCAGCTGCAGCTCCTGCAGGCATCTCCTAAAGCTGGAACATGCCAGTGCCTACAGACTCTGAGTACAACTCTGAGTATTTCTGGTGGAGGGGAGGTGAATGCTCATGAAGCTCTGACATGCTGAGGGTTTCTGATCAATCATAGAATATTTCCAAGACAAGGATTTAATAAAAATGAGGACATTTTCTAAGACTTTGTATTCAGTTTCCTGCTATTGGAGAATGGCAGGGAGGGGGGATAAAATTAAAGGTATTATGAATTTTGTCAATGCCTGAGATAGCTGAACTGTTATTTTTAGTGATCAGTAGGTTTACAGGAGATTCCTAATGTGCTTTCAGCCACTCTGCCCATGGACTGCACCATGTAAATTATACAGGGAGCATGGCATGTCAGGGGCTGCATAAAAGGGAAGATCCTGCTTTATTAGTCTAGTGCTCTGGGTTGCCTGGATGGGAAATTGCACATTGATATTGAGCTCTCATTTCATTTCTCTATTCAACCTCTGATGACAGGTTGAGATAAATAAAAAACCCAAAATTCTCAGATCTTAACTGTAACTTTTCTTATTCTTTTTTTTTCTCTCTCTTCTATACTTCTTTTGTATTTTTCTTTCTCTTCCTGGATTTCTCAGTCTCCTCTGAGCTGAACTCCTTTCAGATCCTCCCTCGTGGGGAGTCCAGCTTATCTCTGTTGTCTGGTTTGAAGAAAACTCCTGAGCTGGTTAGAATCTTGTATCTTGTGTTTATTGGAAGGTCATTACAAAACTTGGCAGGTCTGTCCAGACTGGCTGCACAAGTTTGAATCACTTCAATCTGGTATTTTTCTTTCTTCTGATGGTACACAATGGCCTTGTGGCTCACTTTGTGTTTGAAAGCACAAAATGGCCTCGAAATACACAGTTCTTTTATCTTTATACTTATTCTTACCCAATTAACAATAGACATGTATATTATTTTTGTTAATAACCCAATGACCATCTGTATGCTGCACTGTGGCATTTTCTATCCAATCACTTACTATCACCCAAAACCTCTAGAGGAAGAACATGAAGAAGAAAGAAAAAGGACAAGAGACAACACCCTAAATCCTCCATCTTGTCTTCTGTTCTCTAAACTAACTTTTTCACCCAGTGACTGAAGAAAACTCTCTAATCTACACACTTGCACTTTTATCTTTTTCTATCTCACTTTAACAGTTGTTTTCATGTATCACCATGAAAACATGCTTATGAAATTCAGTGTTTTTCTGGATCTTAGAGTTAAGTATCAGAAACAAGGGCACACACTCTGTATGCCAGACTCCAACACTTAACCAGGCAGTGACAGAAATCAGCACAGGGCCCCTCACAGACAGCATCAGTGTCACTTTTCCTGCCTCCTCAGGGTTGCTCTGACATTCCCATCACAGCCTACAAAGACAGAGCTTCTCCTGGGCAGTGCCCTGAGCTGGGAGGGCTCTGCAGGGCAGAGCTGAGCTCCCAGGGCTGGGCTGGGCTGGGGCACCACTGGCAGGGCCCAGCCCTGGGCACAGGGCAGCAGCTGCTGGCAGGGACAGCTCCAGGCAGCAGAGCCCTGGGCAGGCAGTGGGGGGAAAGTGCCACAAAGCTGTGCTGGAATGTCTAAATTCCTCTCCAAACCTAACTATTCCAGGTTTACTTTTTTTACAGATCCTCGTGTCCAGAAGCAGAAAATGTTCAACAGCAGCTCCATCAGCCACTTCCTCCTGCTGGCATTGGCAGAAACTTGGCAGCTGCAGCTCCTGCACTTCTGCCTCTTCCTGGCCATCTCCCTGGCTGCCCTCCTGGGCAACGGCCTCATCATCAGCGCCGTAGCCTGCAGCCACCACCTGCACAGCCCCATGTTCTTCTTCCTGCTCAACCTGGCCCTCACTGACCTGGGCTCCATCTGCACCACTGTGCCCAAAGCCATGCACAATTCCCTCTGGGACACCAGAGACATCTCCTACACAGGATGTGTAATCCAACTTTTTTTTCTGTGTTCTTCATTTCAGCAGAGTTTTCCCTGCTGACCATCATGTGCTATGACCGCTACGTGTCCATCTGCAAACCCCTGCACTATGAGACCCTCCTGGGCAGCAGAGCTTGTGCCCACATGGCAGCAGCTGCCTGGGCCAGTGGCTTTCTCTATTCACTGCTGCACACGGCCAGTACATTTTCCCTGCCCCTGTGCCATGGCAATGCCCTGGGCCAGTTCTTCTGTGAAATCCCACAGATCCTCAAACTGTCCTGCTCCAAATCCTACCTCAGGGAACTTGGGCTTCTTGCTGTTAGTATCTCTTTAGTACTTGACTGTTTTGTGTTCATTGTTTTCTCCTATGTGCAGATCTTCAGGGCTGTGCTGAGGATCCCCTCTGAGCAGGGACAGCACAAAGCCTTTTCCACCTGCCTCCCTCACCTGGCCGTGCTCTCCCTGTTCCTCAGCACTGCAGCATTTGCTCACCTGAAGCCTCCCTCCATCTCCTCCCCATCCCTGGATATGGCCCTGTCAGTTTTGTACTCAGTGGTCCCTCCAGCCCTGAACCCCCTCATCTACAGCCTGAGGAACCAGGAGATCAAGGCTGCAGTGTGCACACTGATGACTGGATGGTTTCAGAAGCATTAAACTGCTGGCCAATTTCTGCAAATCACTTGTAATAAAAGTCACCTTTCATACTTCTTGTTGGTTCCATTTTGGAGGTTCTTTTTCTTTGTTTTACCTCTTTAAATTTTTTACAAAAAACTGTCATTGTTTGTGCCATTTCTTATTTTGTTTCTCTCCACCTTCCCTATATCAGTGAGGAGCTGTGCTCTTGTTGACTTTAAATGAAATAAAGGATCTCCGAGCAAAGTTTTCTCCAGAGATCCCCCTTTTGTTCCCTTCTCTGGAGCTGCAGCAGCAGTGTCTGTGTGCAGAGCTGGGGGCAGATCAGTGCTGGCACAGCAGCTGTGCCCAGGAGCAGCAGCACTTGGTGTTGCCAGTGCTGCTCCTGTGCCACTGCCCCACTGCCCTCCTGCCCCTGGTGTTGCTGCAGGGCCTGAGTGCTCTCGGGGCCGGGCACAGCCCTGGGGGTGGCAGTGCCGGGGCTGCAGCAGGGACAGGCCATGGGCACTGCTGGGGCAGTGCTGACGCCTCAGGGCAGGGCCTGGGGGCTCCAGGCTCCTTGCCCAGGCTCTCTCAAGAACACGCCCAGGCCAAAGGTCAGCACAGAAAACCCCCATGAGCAGCCCCAGGGTGGCCGTGGGCAGGCTGGGGGCAAACAGCAGGGCTGGGGCTCTGCAAGGTCCCTGGGGGAGACGGGAAGGAGCAGCAGAGCAGGGGCTGATCCATCCCCACTGCTCTGGACACCCCAGGGAAGCATCCCAGAGCATCCTCATGGAGCTGCCAACAACATCCCCCCTCTGTGCAGCCCTGGCCTCTTCCCCAGCTCAGAGAGGTGCCGCATCCTTGCAGGCACAGACACGGCAGCACTGGCTCAGGAGCCCCTGTTTGCACTGCCCAGAGCAGGCGTCAGCACCCCCATGGTGCTGCTGTGGGGAGATGAACCTGAGGGAGCACAAATGCCATCAGCCCCTGGGGCCAGGAAGGGCTGGGGGATGAGAGGGAAACCACTCAGGTTTGTCGTGGCCTCTGAAGTCACACAGAAAGTTTGTTCCCATGAGCTGTGAGTTTCCTGTGCCACTGCAGATGTTGCTGCTCAGAACCAGGAAATCCCAACCCTCTGAATCGCACCTGGGAGAGACTGGTGGAACTGCCAGGATGACAAGGACTGGAATGCTGGTGGAAAAGCCTGCACTTTAATTAACCCCATTTCCTGATGGAAAATAATCCAGGAATTTCCTTCCTAGAATTGGAAAAGCAAGGAAACACTTTTTTAGGAGGTGTCATAGGCACTCCCAGACTGGGGGACTCCCTAATCCATCCTTTCTGGATTGAGGAATGGAAGTTCCTGGGATGAGCCAGGATTAACAAACCCCTCCTTCAGGTGTGTGTTCCAGGATTTTCCCAGGTTTTCCCAGCCCAGGTGAGCCATGTGCAGCATTCCAAAGGGATTGGTTAAAACTAGGAAGGATTTTGTTCCCCGTGGGAATAAAACTGGCTCCAAAACGCTCCCAGAAAGGCCAAATCCTGATTTTAGCAGATTTTTCCACCTCCACTGGGCGAACAACAACTGCTGGGCGCAGTGTCACCCACCGACTGGTCCTTGGGGAAATCTTCTCCTCGCTCCCCAGATGGTCCTAGGAGGGTCCCAGTCACCCCTTGGATAGCCCTTGCTAAAACGCAAGGGGGTTTCCCCAGGGAAGTGACAGACCCGAGAGCGACTTGCTTTCTGCAGCTGGTGTTGCAGGAGATGTTTCTCCAGGGAACCGCTGGCAGAGCTCCCTGTTGGGGCCCCGCTTGTCGCGGCGAGCGGAGGTGGTCAAGGTGCCGCGACCTTCCCAGGGAAGTGTCTCCTGTGGTACTTCCCCTGGGCACACAGGCACGCTTGCCTTGCCCCCGTGATTCAGCTGCGAGCCCTTCAAAGGGCTTTTGGAATGGCCGCTGTTCCTCAGGTGCTGCCAAAGAAAAGAGACGGGAGGCACTGTGTGGGGTTCCAAGGAAGTCTTTATTCATCTCTCCCGAAGGGTCCCAAAGACAACAACTGGCCTGGGCTCAGTGAGAGCAGGGATTATATAGGAAAAGCAGGGGGCAGGGTGGAGCAACAGGGACAATGGTCTGAGGATTCAGGGGCGGAACAAGGGGAAGGGCCAACAGGGTAAAAATAATATGCATACAGCGGGAAAGACATGTTTGGAACCACTTAACATGTGGCTGTAAAAATAAAAGCTTCCCATCGAGGCCTTTAGCCTCTGGGGGAGAGTGGTAAGTGAAAGCCTACTATGGGCTCTTCCTCCAGGGGAGAGTGGCTACAGTATTGGCTGCTTCCTCAGCCCCCACAGTTCCCAGTATCTAGTTAACATTGCACAGTTCTTTGCATCATTCGGGTCCAACAAAGGGTTTACAATAGGAAACAACTGGTCCACTAGCAATTTCTCCCTGCACATGTGCTCTGACCATCTTCTTCACCAACTCTTTATCTGTTTTTCTTAGCGCTGTCATCATGAAATCACCTCAGTCTGGGTCTCAGTTCTTGACTATTAACTCCAATCTTTTTGCCACTTTGCTAGGGTTTTCTCTATAATTATGAACTTCTTCCTGCCAGTTATTCAGGTCACCAGTAGAAAAGGGGATCTTCACCCACACAGCTTCTCCTGTGGGACCCACTACTTGCCTTAAGGGGGTGACTGAAGGCAAAGCTTTCTTGGTTTTATTCCTTGTACATGTTGTCACTGGCATCCCCAAACTTGTCCCCTCACCAGGATTATTCATCTCATTCTCACTTTCATTTAATTGAGGGAGAGGACTGGTTGCTTGAGGGGGAAGGTAGAGCTGGCCTGGAATAACTCGGCTGTGAATCTTGGACATCTATAACAGTGTCTTCCTCGCATTCTTTTGCCAATTTCAAACATCTCTGCCCTAAACTACATGCTGAACAACATCTCTTTATTTTCCACCTGTTATCTCTTTCCAAAGGAAGGACCAAAGTCTCCTGGGGGTCCAAATCAAAGCCATATTCTTTGTGCCACTCAGGTTTATTCTTCAGGGTAAAAAAATGTGTCTGCACATATCACTTGGTCTCATTTGTCTTTTTTTCTTAAAAATAACATCAACTGTAACAGTGGATGATCATTTAAAGTTCCATTAGGCAGTCCATTTTTACCACTTTCTAATTTTTACCAAGCCTACCGTTGGTTACAGTATTTAATCAGATCACTTTGCTTCAAAAAATGACCCTCTGGGATTCCTCCCAAGTCTTTCTAACGTGCTAAAATACATTTTAGTGGACTCTTCATGCCTTGGACCAGATGTTCCTTGTCTGTGTCACACCTGTGAGTTTAGAATGGCCACCAGCTGGGCCGTGTCCCAAGAAGGCCGTGCCAGCTTCTGTACAAGGCCCTGTGCCCTTCCTGCTGTGGCTGCATCAGCAGCCCTGGGGGCTCCTTCTGCTGCCCTGAGCCTGCAGAGCAGGGCAGCGTTTGCTGATGGTTTGACACGCTCCTAAAGATCCTGTCAGGCTGTCTTAGACACTCTGGGCAAGGGATTCCTTCCAACCTGGGCCACTCTGGGGGGGATGGGGGCAGCCCAAGGGCAGGTGGCAGTGTGTGCAAGGGCCCTTTGTGACACATGGTCACCATGGGATGGAAATGGACAGGGTGTCAGAGGGCCCTTTGTGACATATGGTGACATAGGAGCTGGTGGTGACAGTGCCACACCACAGTGCTCAGTGCACGCGACGGGACAGGACGCGCCAGAGCAGTGCTGTGAGGAGCGCCCGCACAGCGCACTCGTTTGTGTCGGACCCGGAGCTTTTCTGAGCCATCATTCCTACAGGTGACCTCGAGGCCAGACCACAGGACTTGCTGACCCGTGGCCTTGCCGAGGGTTCTTTTCTTAAGGTTCTCTTGAGGGCAGACTGTTGGACTTGGTGACCCGGAGCTTTTCCAAGGCATTGTCCATCCCTGCAGTCACTGCCCTTGAGACCAGACCACAATCCTTGACGAGGAACCTCCTGTCCTTGTGGCAGGAGCCCTCAAGACCCGAGTGCAGGACTTGCTGTCCTGCAGTCTTGCCAGGACTTCAGTCTTGCAGGTGCCTTCCAGGCACGACTGCAGGACTTGCTGACTCGAGCTTTTCTGAGGCATCTCTCCTGCAAGTACCACAAATCCAGTCCCTGCCATGGAGCAGCGACCCCCAGGAGTGCCCAAGTTGGCCTGGGTTGAGGAGGAGGAAGAAGAAGGCCCTGGAGCTGTCCTGGCACAGGAGACTGAAGAGGTGCAGGAGTTCCAGGCACCACAGGAGGGTGAGTTGCAGAGCTCGGCCTTAGGGCTAGTGCCTGTTGCCAGCTTGGCCCCATCCCATTGCATGCCATGCCATCCCCTGGTGCTGTTCCTATGGAAAGGATGGGAGAGTCTTGAAGAAAATATGGAGCAGCGACCCCCAAGAGTGCCCAAGCTGGCCTGGGTGGAGGAGGAGGAGGAGGAGGAGGAGGAAGAGGAAGAAGGCCCTGGAGCTGCCCCAGCACCAGAGACTGAAGAGGTGCAGCAGTTTCAGCCGCTGGAGGAGGGTGAGTGGCAGAGCTAGGCCACAGGGCTGGTGCCTGCGGCCATCTTGGCCCCATCCCATCCCATTGCATCCCATCTCATCCCATCCCACCCTATCCTCTGGAGACACACCCATGGACAGGATAAAATAGGGGCTGCGGCTGCCCCCCCAGCAGTGGCCACACTCCATCCCCTGGGGCATCCCTGGGGCTGTCCCTGCCTGGGGAGTGCAGGGCTGGGCTGTGTTCTCCGGCCTCTCCCACAGCCCCTCAGCTCTGGCTGATCTTTGCCAGATGCAGCCATGGCCCAGACACAAGAGCATGACCTTGGCGGTGGCCTCTTCCGCAGAACAGCGCAGGTACTTGCAGCCATTCCCACCTGGGCTGGGCCTGCTGGCACTGCTCAGCCCAGCACCATGCTTGGAGCACTCCGTGGAACATCCCCAATGTTTCTGTCTCCTGCCCTTCTCCTACAGCTGGTTTGCAACTTCATCAAGAGAATTCGGGAAGAAGGGACCAGCGCCATGGCCACTGGGGTCAGACCATATTCGTACATCTTCAACACCAAGGCCACTGCTGCCCTGCTGGATATGCTTGTAGAGGAGGGTTTTTACAGTCAAAAGCAAGTAAGCAGCCTGTGGCCAGGGTTTGATCCTCCAGGGATCGCTTGGCCTCCCAAGCCACACCTGCTGATCACTCTAAGCCTTTGAGGCCATTGCAGCGTGGTGACAAGGGAAGCACTTCTCTGGGGAAGCTGGGGACATTCCTGACTCCCTCTGGCAACTTTCCAAGTCTCCCCTTGTGCCTCCTCCAGGTGCCTGCCATGGTGAGGTACATCCACCAGTGGCTCATGGCCAATCAGTTCTCTGAGCACAGGCTGAACAGGACCCTGCTGGATCTGAGCGAGGCACAGCCCGCTGACGTGGTCATCGCTCTCCTGCGTGTGGCCCCAACATGTGACAGGTACGGGACCCACGTGCCCAGAGGGCTCAGGGCTCCCCAGCCCATCAGCCTGCACAGCCTGGCCCAGGTGTCTGACCAACAGAGACTTCCAGGGTCCTGTGTACCTGGGACCCTTCCCAGCCCTGCTACAACAGCCCCCGAGCCTGCTGCCATGCCATGGCCCTCTGGGCCCTGTCCCCACAGGGCTGGGTTGCCTGGGTGCTGCTGCTGGCGAGGGGCAGTGGGCAGAGGCAGAGCTGGCAGCCAGCTCAGCTTCCCCCCACTGCTGCCCAGGCCACGGGGATGTGTCTGAGACCCCCGTGAGACAGAGCTGTCGCCCCACAGAGCTGCTATGACCATGTGGAAGACGATCTTGTGCTCGCCCAGGACAGCGGAGCAGGCATACCTGATGGTCCTCGATGTGCTGGGGAACTGGCCAGAGCACAGCACGTGCACCTCCGATGGGGACAACACGGCTGTCTTTGCCCTGGCTGTGAGTTTCTGCAACTGGCCTTTGCTCACCCCATGGCCAGCTGCCTCTCCAGCTGCTGTTTCCTCCTTCCCCCACTGCATCTCCCTGCCTCTGGCACTGGGCTGAAACCTGGCCAAGGGGCAGCTTCAGGGGCACCAGGCGTGGAGCTCCCCAAGGGTTTCCCCTGACCTTTCCCTGCCACACTCAGGCCCTGCCACCTGGAAACCTCGGCACTGAGCGCTGTCTCTGGGCTCTCTGTCCTCTGCAGGCAACAGTGCTGATGTGGAAGATCCTTCAGATGCCCTGTGTCCCACATGTAGTGACAGTGCATTTCCCCCGCCTCTTTGTGCATCTGCTCTTCCAAGTGTTCTTCAGCACTTTGGAGATGCCACAGGATCTCAATGCCTTCTGGAAGGGATGCCAGGAGCAACACGGCCTTGCCATCAGCCCCAATAGGTGCTCCATCCCACTCCTCCTGTCCCTGCCATGTCCCCAGTGCTCCCAGCGTGACCTGGGCTTTTTTGTGCACACAGCTTTGCAGTGCAGGCGCTGAAGTCCCTGCTCTGCCAAATGCATTGTGAGGAAGTGGTGGTGGCAATGGAACACAAGCGTGGCTGGGACACGCTGCTCTGTGCTGACACCCACCACTATGCCGTGGGTCTGCTGGCCAGGTGAGACCCCCTTCTCCCCATTGCCTCTGGCATTTGTGCCCCGTGCTGAAGTTTCCCAACACAGTCCCCACTGTCATGGGCCAGAGGGCCTCGTCACCGAGGGATGGCTAAGGAGACTGGAAAAGGCTGGGAGAGGAGGGTGCCCACAAGGAGTCACCTCCCAAAGGGCCCAGGTCCCCTTGCAGGATGTTGGTCAAAGATCAGAACTCTGTGAATCAGTCCTGGGAGATGTTTGTCCCCCTGGCTCACAGTCTTGGCTACTTTTTCACCCTGGCAGGGAGATGTCGTCTGCCTCTATCCCCTTGTGTTCCCACATCGTTCCCTACCTGCTCCAGCTGCTCAGCACACAGGAGGCACGCTGGGATCTGCCTGCCTTAGCATTCCTTGTGGAGGTGAGCCTGATGGCCAAAAGTGCCTCCCTGAAGAGCTGCCTGCCACCTCTGCCCTCTCATAGCTGCAGCTGCCTGGGACGGTGCCCATGCCCTGCGCTGCTGCCCGGGCCCAGCCCTGTGTTGGTTCCAGGCTCCTGCTGGCTGGCTCCCCTGTCACTGCCCTGTGCCTTTCAGATCCTGGACTACCTGGACTTGAGTGAACACAGTGCTAACGGAGTCCTGGAAATCTTCTCAAGGCACCTGCAGAGCGAGAGCAGGGACAAGCGTCACCTGGCGCTCAGGGCCCTTTTCAAGTTGATTGATGATCCCTCGATGGTGAGAAGTGGGCAGTGGCTGAAGCTGCGCCAGGGAATGCAGTCACTTGGGCTCGGCTGGGCTTCGGGCACCGAGGCAGCTGCTCCGAGCTCTCCTGCCTCCCGCTTCAGCTGCCTGAGTGCTTTGGGACAGGCCTTTGGCCTCTTGGCCCTGGGGCAGCAGGGTGGGGTTTCACAGACTTGTCTTCCACACAGGCTGAAAAAATGCAGAGCCTGACTGAAAGTCTTGTGGAGCTCCTGTGGGACACAGATGGAGAGATAGTTAGGAAGACAATCATGGTGCTCAGCTTTATAGTTTTGGACAAGGACATGCTGATACCCAGCCCCATTGCCCTGCAGCTGGCTGAGGCGCTCCTGCCACTCTTTGACCATGTAAGGCTCTGTGCCCCCAGCCAAGGCCACTGGGTGCTGCCCAAACACTTGGTGCCCTGGGGATTCACAGGCCTGCGCCCTGCTGAGCCCCATGCAGACAGGGCTGAGATCTTTTTTCCTTCCTTTCATATAGGATAATAGCCAGGTGCAGCTGGTGTCCATATTATTCTTCCGATCCCTGATGACTGTTCTAATGGAAAAGGAAAAAAGGGCCCTGAAGTCACACATGCACCAGAGCCTGCTGCCACTCTTCTTCCACTGCCATGACGAGAACCAGCAGGTGGCAGAGGTGAGGACTCCCGGGCTGCTGCTGTCACCCGGGGAGGGGGCTTGGCTGCCTCTTGCCCTGGCACCTTGCCGACTGCAGCCTCCTCCAGGCCTTGGCACAAGAGGCGGGTCCTGTGTCCTGGCTTGTGGGACCATCTGCGGGTCTCTGCTGCTCTCCAGGCTTCTTGGGCAACGCTGCTTTGTGCAGCTGAGTTCCTGAAGAGGAGAGATCTTGAAAGACCAGTGAAGAAGAAGAAGCTGTGGATGATCACCGAGTGCCTGGTAAGGATGGCTTGGAAGGCCCAGCCTCAGCCTGGAGAAGCCCCCTGTCCCCGGCGCTCGGTGTGTGGGGCTGGCAGCTGCGCCCCGCGCAGTGCCGCACCCAGGGGCCGCACGGCTTCTTCTCCAGGCTCCTGTGGCCCCGAGCCGGCTGCCGATGGAGCCCCGAGCAACTGGGGCTACCGGGCAGGGGCGACACTGCGGCTCCCCGGGCAGCAGCCGGCCCTCTGCCCCCTCCAGAGCCCGGTGCCAGCGGCTGCTGCCCGGTGCCTCAGGGCTGGGCGGGCACGGGAGGCCGGGGCTGGCCGCAGGCAGCGCCCGGCCAAGGGGCAGAGCCCACGCCAACCCTTCCCTCCTGCCGCTCTCTCCAGCTGGGACAGGACGAGAGGCGAGCGGCCGAGCACCTGCGCCGAGCCCTGCCGTACCTGCAGAGCCCACAGGAGCCCCTGCGAGCGGCGGCCATCAGGTTCATCGGTGAGCCACGAACCCGGGCTCCCTCCCCGCCCCGCCGCGGCTCGGCCCCAGCCCCGGCTGCTGCCCCGGCAGCGGCACCCGGGCCCGGCGCCCTGGAGCCCCGGCTGCCCTCGGGGCTGCTGCTGCCGGCCTCTGGCAGCCGTGCCCTTGGGCTGAGTCAGGATGCGGCAAGGGCCCGGGCTGAGCCCTGCCGGGGCAGGAGGCCGTGTGGCCACAGGGCTGGCAGCGCCGCTGGCAGGGAGCTGTGCCGCTGGGGCGCTGACAGGCTCTGTGTTCCCAGGGATAGCCGGGCGGCTCCTGAGGGGGCAGAAGAAAGAGCTGCAGCTCATTTACCAATGTGAGTGACGGCAGCGGGCTGTCAGCGGGGCTGGCGGGGGGAGCTGCAAGTCCTGGCCTGGCTGTGGAGGGCTCTGCTCCCTGTGCCGATGAGGGGCAGCGTGGGCAGAGCACAGCGAGATTTCCGGGGCACGTGGGGTATTTGTGGCCAGCAGCTTTGGGCTGATCCCCTTGGTCCCTGCTCCCTGCTGGCCACGGCAAGAGCCGGCTGGGATGGCCCTGGCAGGAGGCTCTCCATGGGCCCCTGCAGGTCTGGGATCTGACCGTGGCTCTGTTCGTCTCTCTTCCAGCCCTTGTGAACATGGTGGATGACAGCAGCCCTGCCATTGTAAACCTGGCAGTTCAAACACTGTACATCCTACAGGCAATTGAGAGGGCTCGATATTCCATCTTTGAGAACCTGCAAGATCAGCTCCGCAGGGCATGGAGGACACGGCCTCGTCTGTCGGGCCTAGGCTGGCTGTGCTGCTGGAGCTCTGCAGAGAGCTGATCTGGCAGGCTCTGTCTGCTGGGGCCACATGAGACAGCAGGGATTTTCCTTTCCTCCAGCATTGTTCCTTTATTTTTGTTTTCCTTATGTATATAAATATAGCATACGTTATAATAGGCAGTCTCCCAAGACCTTTCTTTTGCTGCCCATGGTGTACAGGGCATAGGGAAAGAGAGGGGAAAGGTGGTCATGCTCTGCAAGCTGCCGAGGCGTGCATTGGTGCGGGGAAAATGGCCAGAAGCCTCTTGGCCTTTGGTAGTTTTGCTGAAGCCACAAGCCCTGTCCCAGCCAGGAAGCACCATCTGTGTCCTCTTGACTGTGTGTTGCTGCCTGGATTGCTGAGGGCTCCCAGGTGCCTCTTGATGCAGCTCCTCTGGAGCTTCTGTGGGGCTGCACTTCTGCTGCCAGGCCAAGCTGGAGGAGACCCTGAGGGGATGGGGTGGTTGGAGGCCGTGAAGGGGTGAGGGGCGGCAGAGGCTCTGATGGGACAAGGCAGTGGGAAGGTATGTGGGGGATGTGTGGAGGCTGGAGGCTCCAAGGGTCAGGAGGCCCCTGAGGGGCTGGGGCAATAAGAAGCCCTGAGGAACTGGGTGTCAGAGGCCATTAGCAGCCCCCAGACAGCCACCTTGTTCCTGACACCTGGCTGATCTGGCTCTTTTCCAAAGCGTCTGCCCGGCCTGCGGCAGAAGCCATCGAGGCTGGGCTTCACCAGGATGGTGGGGCAGCCCGAGGTGCCCAGGCTGGGCTGGCTGGGGACTGGGAAGGCAAGGCCTCCCAGAGAGGGAAAAGGCCTCATCTGGCTGCTTGGCCGTGAGTTCAACTGCCTGGTTGTTGAGTCTTGTTCTTCTTGCAATGCGGGACACCAAGCTCTGTGGCTTTAGGCACGAGTGAGTGAGAAGAGCAGCAACTTCAAGCCCAAGAGGAGCCACAGTAAGGCCCTCTGGGCAAAGCATATTCCTGGCATTCCCAGGGCAGGGATACATGAGAGTGCAGTGGGCAACTTCAGGATGCCACGGCTGGTTTGTGCTGGGTGACCTCCCTGTGTGCAGGGCTGGGTCTCTGCTTTGCTGTTGCTGGCCTTTTGCCATTGTGCTCCTTTGGCTGTCTGAAGAGAGGGGCAGCCCTATAAGGAGGGTGAAAGCCCCTGTCTCTAAAACCTCTGGGTGGAAATGCAGCTTTCCTGGCCCTCATGCAGCTTTCCTGGCCCTCAGTCCACACTGTAAGCAGGGCAGAGCTTTTTCCCCAGCCCCTGTGGCTTTCTGCCTGCTGCTGGCCCCTGGGGCTGTCCTCAGGGTGAGTGAGTTACTGAGGGGATGGCTGGTGCCCCTGGATTTGCTGATGGGACGTGTGGGTTACTGAGGGAAAGGTGAGTGCTGCAAGTGATGCTGAGGGGACATGTGAGTCACTGAGCTGATACCAGGTTCTCAGAAGAGATATCCAGTTGAAAGGAATGAGAGAGATTTCTCTTTACAAACAAACTGTGGGTAAAGCTAGGTACTGAGAGATGGAAGAAGCAATGCGTGGAACCATCAGATCCATAGGATAAGAAAAATGGGGGGTATACATTAGAAGGGGGGCTGTATTAGGTGATTTGGGAAGCCTGTACCTCTCAAATACCTCCACCAATGGGTAAAGAGAGTGGGAAATGAGGCCAGGAAATTAGGAAAAAAAGGAGTCTGCGTCCACTAAAAATTTGAGAGACCCCAGGGGAATGCCCCATGGCCTTTCCCTTTATTCAAATAAAGTAACAAGACTTCTGTGTCTTCTTTTTGGATATAAACCTCTGGTGTTTGTGGATTAATTTTCCTGACGTAAGTGCCTCATGCATCACTGAGGGAAGGCAGATGCCCCGTGTGTTGCTGAGGTGTCATGAAGGTCTCTGAAAGGCATGCAGGACACTCTGGGGCCATGAGGGTCACTGAGGGTGGCAGGTGCTCAGGATCCCACTGAGGTGACATGGGGGTCACTGTGCAGAGGTGGGTGTCTGTCGAGTCCCTCAGGGTACATCGGAGTCACTGAGGGAACGTGGGCATCACTTCAGGGGGAGACGGGCATGCCGCGTGTGGCTGAGCAGACATGCCGCTCCCTGAAGGTACCCGAGGGCCGCTGAGGGGACGTGGGCGCTCCCTGAGGGATACGGGAGGGGCGGGCGCGTCCCCACTGCGCAGCCGCCGCCGCCGCCGCCGCTCCCGGCCGCAGGGGGCGTTTCCCGCCCAGGCGCGGGCGGCCCCCCCCAGCCGCTCCCCTCAGCCACAGGGCGGGAGCTCTTCATCACACGCAGGCACAGATCTCTGCTTATTTCTTTATTTTACTGTAATAAAAGTGCTTTCTCTCACCCTGCTGGCCGTTCTCTGTCTTATCCTCTTCCCTGTCCCAGTGGGAAAGAGAGTGACAGAGTGGGCACCTGGCACCCAGCCAGGGTCGACCCACTACAGTCATTTTGGCACCTGAATGTGGGGCGATATAAAGTTGGTGAAATGGACTATAGCAGGAACCTCGAGGGGCCGGGCTGGAACAGCAGAGGAACGCAGGCCTGGGGTGGCAAACAGTTTAGCAATGAGCCCGAAGCTGTGGCAGGAGCAGCATGGGGCTGGGCAGTCCCAGAGATGTGGAGCTAAAGGTGGAATAAAAATCCGCATTGGCAGCAGAAACAGCAGGGGCTGGGCAGCCCTGGAAGGAGAAAGAAGGTGGAGGGGGAGATTGTTTCGGGTGTCCCCTGGGTGTCATCCATGTAATGCCCTGGCAACAGCAGCAGCTGCTGGGCTCCCACAAGCAGCCATGAGACGCTCCCTTTCAAAGGTGGTCGGGGTCCTGGTTTTCCCCTGAGGCACCCAAGCAGATGGTGAGGATCCCTCCCAGAGTGACTGGGTATTGAAAGGACCCAGTTACATGGCTACACTTGTGAGCAGAGGCTCACCCACACTAAACAGACACAGTGATGGAAAAGTTCCACAATAGCAGTGGTTCCTCTGGGCAGCAGCAGTCCAACGCCAAAACCTCAACCATTTGCCCTTTGAGCCGTGTCCCCCAGCTAAGAGACAGCCACAACCCCACCACCTGTCCCTCCTCCCCCAGGCATGACTCCCAAATGCTCCTTTCCCTTGGCTGACTCCTTAGTGTGGGATGTAAGAGGTCTCAACCACGTCTTGTTTCTTCATGACCTGTATTTTGCCCCTGGACAACCGCTCCCTTCACAGAGTCTCTTCTAGATGGGAAAAAATTCCCTAAAGAATCCAAAGCAAAAGAAGCACCTCTACTTTGCAGTATTGAGATAAAATTAAATGCTAAGAAATAGCTAAAATACAGAATCCAAAAAAAATTCTTAGCTTATAATAGCACAGCTCCTTATCAAATTCAGGGATCACTAATCTCTAGCTAAATATCATGTAACTCATTTTCAACATGTAAACAAGACAGCCAGTCCTGTCCTGCTGGGTCCCAGCAGCGCCTTGCAGCAGTCCTGCATCCACGTCAGCATGCTGGCCAACACAGGGCTGTCCTGGAAACTAAGGCAGCTGACTTGAAGTTTGTGCAGGTACCCAAAGGTCAAGCCCAGCAGTGTTCCCTCAGGATTTAGCAGTCCTGAGTGATCTCCCCTGAGGTCGCCCACTCCTTGTGGCACCAGTTGGTTTCCTGTGCAATGTTCTAGCTGCCCCAAGAGTAAAGAGGGAGCTGGAGAAAGAGCTTGCCAGGCTGCTCTGGATCCTTTACCAGAAGGTCTGGTTAAGGGGAGAAGTCCAAGCTGAGCTCAAATGTGTAAATGTAACAGCTGTGCACAGGAAGGGTCAGTGGGAAGGATGATCCAAGAACCATTGCCCTGGCAGCCTGAGCTTGCTGCTGTGGAAGGCCTTGGAGCAGATCCTCCTGAGTGCCATCCCATGGCATGTGCAGGGAACCAGGGGGGCTGCTGGAGGGCGGGAAAGCTCTGTGGAGGGATAGGAACAGCTGGGAGTCCTGGTGGGGTGTTGAGGAGTTATGTGAGCGTGTTTTGGGGCTGTTTGTGTTGGTGGGCGTGTTGGGGAAGGAGTTGTGTGGAAGTGAGAGGTCTAGGCTGGAATTTGAGTCAGTTTGACGGCAGCATCCATGGTTTGACACCGCTTTGGTTATGGAGGACATAAGGAACATCTGTGACTTTTCCTGTTAGTGGTCCTGGTTCTCATGCAAAAAAGAAGAGGGGAGAGCTTTACTTTACTGGCCACTTAGGTATCTGTACAAGGGGGAGAATTAGCCTTTTTACAATCTACTCAATTGTTTGGACTACTTTTGTAATACTGAGTGGACTTTGATTCTTTGAGAGCTTCTGTGCCAGCTTCTGTACAAGGCCCTGTGCCCTTCCTGCTGTGGCTGCATCAGCAGCCCTGGGGGCTCCTTCTGCTGCCCTGAGCCTGCAGAGCAGGGCAGCGTTTGCTGATGGTTTGACACGCTCCTAAAGATCCTGTCAGGCTGTCTTAGACACTCTGGGCAAGGGATTCCTTCCAACCTGGGCTACTCTGGGGGGGATGGGGGCAGCCCAAGGGCAGGTGGCAGTGTGTGCAAGGGCCCTTTGTGACACATGGTCACCATGGGATGGAAATGGACAGGGTGTCAGAGGGCCCTTTGTGACATATGGTGACATAGGAGCTGGTGGTGACAGGGCCACACCACAGTGCCCAGCGCACGCGACGGGACAGGACGCGCCAGAGCGGTGCTGTGAGGAGCCCCCGCACAGCGCTCTCGTTTGTGTCTGACCCGGAGCTTTTCCAAGGCGTTACTCGTACAGGTGACCTCGTGGCAAGACTGCGGGCCTTGGTGACCCGTGGCTTTCCCGAGGCATCTCCTGTCCCTGTGGCCTGTGCCATCCAGGCCAGTTTGTGGTATTTGGTCATCTGTATCATTTAAGAGGAGTCTCCCGTCATTGTGGCAGGAGCCCTCGAGACCAGACTGCAGGACTTGCTGTCCTGTAGCCTTTCTGAGCCTTCTCTGTCGCAGGTGCCATCAGGGCACAACTGCACGACTTTGTGACTCAGAGATTTCCCAAGGCATCTCTCTAGAAGGTGCCCTCAAGGCCAGATTTTGTCATGGCAGGCAGATTCTTCAGGCTGTTCAATGTGTTCAGGGGGAACAGAAACACAGACCCTGGAGCAGCACAACTTCCTGAAGAGCCGGAGCAGTTCCAGCCACTGCAGGATGGTGAGTGGCAGGGCTGGGCCGCAGGGCTGATGGCTGCAGCCAGCTAGGCCCCATCCCATCCCATCCCATCCCATCCCATCCCATCCCATCCCATCCCATCCCATCCCATCCCATCCCATCCCATCCCATCCCATCCCATCCCATCCCATCCCATCCCATCCCATCCCATCCCATCCCATCCCATCCCATCCCATCCCATCCCATCCCATCCCATCCCATCCCATCCCATCCCATCCCATCCCTGTGGACATGCCCATGGACAAGACAGAATAGTGGCTGGGGCTGACCCCTGGCAGTGGCCGTGCTCCATCCCCTGAGCCACCCCAGGGCTGTCCCTGCCTGGGGAGTGCAGGGCTGGGCTGTGTTCTCCGGCCTCTCCCGCAGCCCCTCAGCTCTGGCTGCTCTTTGCCAGATGCAGCCATGGCCCAGACACAAGAGCAGGAGCCCGCCCGTAGCCGCTTCCGAAGAGCAGCGCAGGTACCTGCAGCCATCCCCACCTGGGCTGGGCCTGCTGTCACTGCTCAGCCCAGCAGTGGAGCTTGGAGCACTGCATGGAACATGCCTCTCTTCCCTGTCCTTTGTTCTCCTTGCACAGAGGTTCCGGAAGTTTCTGCATATTCGGCGTAGAAAGAACGCCACCATAGCAGCAACTGAGGGCGCAGCTGAACCTGACTGCGGGCTGACTGAGCTCCAGGCAGAGCCTGATGTCAGCCCAGATTCAGCTGAGCGCTCAAAAGACTCTGACGCTGCAGGGAATGATGAGAGGGCAAACTCTGACAAGGCAGTGACTGAAGATGTGGCCATTCCAAACGATGACACTGGAGAGTCTCAGGGCATTGCAGATGCTGACATCACACCTGCTCCTGCTCTGAGTCAGGAACTCATAATGGACAGTTTCAAGGACAACTGTGTTTCTTCTGAGCAGCAGGTACCCAGCCAGGGGCCAGAACTGGAGACCTTCCAGGATTCTGTGCCCCCTCCAGCCACATCCACATGGCCCCCTCAGCCTTTGAGGCCAGCACAGTGTGGTGGGAAGGGAAGCACTTCTTGGGGAAAGCTGGGGAAGTTGCTGCCTTGGACAGCACTCCAAGTCTTCCCCATGCCTCCTCCAGGTGCCAGCTATTGTAAGGAATATTTACCAGAGTCTGCTGTCCCATGTCACTGCGGATGCCAGGCAGCAAATTGACATTATAAGGCTGGCTGAAGAACACCCTGCTGATGTGGTGCTGACCCTCCTGCGCTGCGCCCCATCATGTGACAGGTATGGGGCCCACGTGCCTTGAGAGCTCAGGGCTCACCAGCCTTTAGGGCCCATCGCCCTGCACAGCCTGTCCAATGGGCTCTGCCCAACAGGCAGAGAGATCCAGGAGCCTCGGGCCCCTCTGTTTCCTGAGGCTGCTGCCAATGCTCCCTCCCTGCCCCTCAGGGCACTGGGGCTCTGTCACCTGGGACCCCACAGCTGCACAGGGCATGGCACTGTGACTGAGACACCCCTGACACAGAGCTCTGATCCCACAGAGCTGCTGCAATGATGTGGCAAGCCATAGCCTCGTCGGGACCAACAGTAGAGAAAGTGCTGCCAACACTGCTCTGTGTGATGGAGGATTGGCCTCTGCACAGCATCTGCACCTCTGACGGAGACAACAAGGATGTTTTTGCTCTGGCTGTGAGTTCCTGGAGCTGGCCTTTGATCACCCAGACGTTGCTTCTCCAGCAGCTCTCCATCCTCTCCCTGCTTCAGTTCTTGAGCTGAAACCTGGGCTAGGAGCAGGCTCAGGGGACACCAGGCCTGCTGCTTCCCCTGTGTCTCCCCTCGGGCCCTGCCCCATGGACACCTTGGCACTGAGCGCTGTCTTTGGGTGCTTCTTTTGCAGGCAACTCTGGTGCTCTGGCTGATTATCCAAGTGCCTGAATGCCACGAGGCAATCATCCTTTATTCCGCCCGCCTGTTTCTGGCTCTGCTGTTCCATGTTGTCATCACCACCCAGCAGACGCCACCAGTGGAAGTTGACAGCTTCTGGAGAGCATGCCAGGAGGAATACTGCCTTCCCAGAAAACCCAACAGGTGCCAGTCCTCCTGTCCTTCCAATGCCTTTGTGACCAGCACCAGCGCTCCTAGTGTGACCTGGGCTTTGCTCTGCACACAGGTTTGCAGTGCAGGCCATGAAGGCTCTGCTCTGCCGACTGCGGTGTGACAATGTGGTCATGGAAATGCGATGCAAGTGTGGCTGGGACACGCTGCTCTGTGCTGACACCCAGCACTATGCTGTGGGTCAGCTGGCCAGGTGAGCCTCACTTCTCCCCACTGCCTCTGAAATTGTGCCCTGTGCTTGGGGTGCCTCACACAGTCCCTGTGGTCCTGGGACAGAGGGCCTCATCACTGAGGGATGGCCAAGCAGACTGGAAAATGCTGGCTGAGGGTGCCCAGAAGGTGCCTCCCCCCAAAGCACCCCCATCCCCTCCAGTGTGGTGAGGAAAGACCAGATCTCTGTGAATCAGTCCTGGTCTCTTGCCCCTCCAACTCAGGGTCTCAGTGCCTTTTCCCTCTGACAGGGAGATGCACGGTGCCTCCCTCTCTTTGTGTTCTGGGATTGCACTCCGCCTGCTCTGGCTGCTCAGCAGAGAGGAACCACCCTGGGATCTGCCCTTCCTGGCATTCTTTGTGGAGGTGAGCCTGATGGCCAGCACTACCTTGCTGAGCTGCCTGCCAGCCCTGTCCCCTTGCATAGCCACAGCTGCCTGAGACGGTACCCGCGCCCTGTGCTGCTGTCTGGGCCCAGCCCTTCACAGTTCCAGGGTCCTGCCGGCCGGCTCCGTGTCCCTTGGCTGTCACTGCCCTGTCCCTTTCAGGTCCTGGATTGCCTGAACTTGCATGAATGTGGTGACAGTGTCCTTGAGATTGCGTCAAGGCACCTGCAAAGCAAGTGCAGGCAGAAGTGTCGCCTGGCACTCAGAGGCCTCGTGGTGCTCAGCAAGTATCCCTTGATGGTAAGAACGGGGCAGCAGCTGAAGCTGTGCTGGGGAAAGCAGCTCCTTGGTCTGGCTGGGCTTCCGGAGCTGAGGCAGCTGCTCCCAGCTCTCCTGCCTCACCTGCCTGAGTGCTTTGGGACAGGCCTTTGGCCTCTGGGCCTGGCAGCAGCAGGGTGGGGTTGCAGTGCCAAGGCGGTCTTGGCACTGCAGCCGTTCATGGTTTCCCAGCACAGCCTTGTGTTCCACACAGGCCAGACCTATATGCAGCCAGTCTCAAAGCCTTCTTGAGCTGCTGGGCGATGCAGATGAAGATGTGGTCGGCATGTCCCTCTCTGTGCTCAAAAATGTGCTCCAGAACAAATACATCCTGATATCCAGGAGCACTGCCCCAAAGCTGGCTCAGGCACTCCTGCTGCTCTTTAACCATGTAAGTGTCTGTGCCCCCAGCCACGGGCATTGGCTGCTGCCCAGAAACTGTGCCCTGTGGATTTTTCAGCCATTGTTCAAGTGAGCCTGGAGTAGTTGCAGCTGAGTCTTTTTCCTATCCTACAGGACAACAGCCAAGTGCAGCTCCTCTCCCTTTACCTTTTCTGTAAGGTGATGGATTTGGTAGTAGCAAAGGGAAAAAAGCCCCTTGAGTCAGTTTTGTTCCAGAGCCTATGTCCACTATTATTCCACTACCATGATGAAAACCGGCATGTGGCAGAGGTGAGGAGCTGTGGGCTGCTGGTGTCCCCCTGCTAGAGGGCTTAGCTGCCTCTTGCCCTGGTCACCACCCAGGCTGCAGCCTCCTCCTGGCCTTCTCAAAGGGGCACGTAACACGTGTCCTGGACTGTGGTACTATCTCTACTGCTCTCCAGGTCTCTCGGGCAACGCTGCTTCGTGTGTCCAAGTTCCTTAAGAGAAGGAATCTCAAGCAGCTGGTGGAAAAAGACAAGATGTTGAAGTTTGCCGAGTGTTTGGTAAGGACAGCCTGGAGAAGCCTCAACTTTGAGAAGCCCCCCGGCCCCAGCACTCAGTGTGTGGGGCTGGCAGCTGTGGCCCCTGCCCGGTGCTGCACCCAGGGGCACTAGCCTGCGCCCCACACGCCGCTCCCTTCCCTGGGCCCTATGGCTTCTTCTCCAGGCTTCTGTGGCCCCGACTGGGGATGCGGGGAGGGGTGACACCGCGGCTCCCCGGGCAGCCGCCGGCCCTCTGCCCCTCCAGAGCCCGGCGCCAGCGGCTGCTGGCCGGGCCTCAGGGCTGGGCGGGCACGGGAGGCCGGGGCTGGCTGCAGGCGGTGCCCGGCCGAGGGGCAGAGCCCGCACCAACCCTTCCCTTCTGCCGCTCTCTCCAGCTGGCACAGGACAGGCGCCGAGCAGCCGAGCACTTGCGCCGGGCCCTGCCGTACCTGCAGAGCCCACAGGAGACCCTGCAAGAGGCGGCCATCAGGTTCATCGGTGAGCCACGAACCCGGGCTCCCTCCCCGCCCCGCCGCGGCTCGGCCCCAGCCCCGGCTGCTGCCCCGGCAGCGGCACCCGGGCCCGGCGCCCTGGAGCCCCGGCTGCCCTCGGGGCTGCTGCTGCCGGCCTCTGGCAGCCGTGCCCTTGGGCTGAGTCAGGATGCGGCAAGGGCCCGGGCTGAGCCCTGCCGGGGCAGGAGGCCGTGTGGCCACAGGGCTGGCAGCGCCGCTGGCAGGGAGCTGTGCCGCTGGGGCGCTGACAGGCTCTGTGTTCCCAGGGATGGCCGGGCGGCTCCTGAGGGGGCAGAAGGAAGAGCTGCAGGCCCTCACTGAGGGTGAGTGAGGGCTGGCACTGGGGCGTTGGCACTGGGGGAGCTGCAGTCCCTGCCCCGGCTGCGGAGGCCTTTGCTCCCTATGTGGACAAGGGGTGGTGTGGGCAGAGCACAGCGAGATTTCAGGGAAGTGGGGCGGGGGGTTTGGGGGGTGTGGATTCGTGACCAGGACCTTGCAGCTGATCCTGTTTCCCCCTCCCCTCTTGTGGCCATGGCTAGAGCAGGCTGGGATGGCCCTGGCAGAACTTTATCCTAGGATTCCCACAGATCCGGGTTCTGATTGTGGCTCTGTTCCCCTCTGTTCCAGCACTTCAAGCCCTGAGGAGAGATGACAACCCTTCCCATTCAAACACAGCACTTCAAGAGATACTTAGTAAAAGAGCTGCAGAACTATGCTCATCTGCTGGCTCAGAAGAACCAGTGTTCATTTAAGATCTTCAGATGCCATGGAAGATGAGAGTACATTTAGACCAGAAGACACCAGCTAGAGGTCCAGGCACCGCTGATGACTGGCACAGCTGAGCCTGTGGGAAGCTCGTGTAGCTTCAGCCCTCTCCCTCCCTTTTGACAGCTCCCTCCCTGCAGCCCTCAGATACTGCCCATCCCTTTTATTGCTTCTCAGCTCATCCCTTTGCTTTGCCTTCCATCAATAAACAGTTTGGCTTTTTCACTTAATCTGCATCTGTGTGGAGCTGAAGGGTCACAATTCTGGAGCTGTGACACAAATCCTGAATCCTGAGACACACAGGCCCCTCCTGCTGTTCTCTCCTGCACCGTGTTTTGTGCAGAGATGCAGAGGAACGAGCGCAGATCAGGCTGGAAATGTCCCTGTGCTGAAGGTCCAGTTCCACAACATTGTGGAGTTAAATGTCTTGCTGAGCACCCTGAAAGCCTTGGATTTTGGAAGAGCCAACCTGAGTATACCCTGAATTCCGCTGTGAAGTGTCGCACTATAATAGGAACCACGAAGTACGACACAGACTCTCTGGCTGTGTTGATCAAGAGAGCGAGGTTTATTATTCTTGATCTTCATTTATAGACACATAGTCCGAGAAGGTCTGAGAGGTAAAACTCTCATTGGGTATTAAACTTACATGTCATAATCATTGGTCAAGTGGAACACCACCCCTTGACTGCTTCTTGCAGGTAAACAGCACGGATCCTAAACAACACCTGCAAAGATTGTTGTCTTTCTCCAAGGATTGTTTGAATTCTTCCTTTTGCTTCCTCAGGCCAGAGTGAGAAGCTTGTGTGACCTAGTTTCACACAAGCTCTGTGTTCCCTGTTTGCATTTAGCAGCCACAGCTCCCCTTTTTTCTTTTAGGGCAGAAAAGCAGCATTTTTAATCTGCTGCTAGGCCCCTGCAGCACAGAGAACAAACACAGCATCAGAGGTTCCTTTCGTAACTTGTTGATTACCAGACAGAACCTCAGTTGGACACTGACTTAGAATGGTCAGGGAGGTTCTCTGGCACATGCTTTCGAATCCTTCATGTATTCCCATCAAGTCCTGTTGTTCATTCTTGCAAGGAGTCAGTTAAACTTGGTAAATTGGAGTGACTCTGAATGTGCAGGGAAAGTTTTCAATCATGAAACAAGGTTGCACCATTGACCTCTTTCAAAAGTGAATAATCCAAACATTTGGTTATATCTGCTGTATAAGCAGATTCAATGACCAAATTCAGAGGTACTTAACTGGACCAAACTTGGTTTGTGACTTTCTAGCACTTGCCAGTCAAGATTCATCCTTCCAGGTATCAATAGCTTTTTTTGTTTTCTACATTTTTCAAACTGTTTCAAATGAGTAATTAATTCAGACAACATAGGTGCTGGATTTTTTGCTTGTTTGGTTGGGTTTTTTGGGTTATATTTGCTCTTTTATGGTTGCAAAGGCATGTGATAGCTGATGAGATGACCTACTTCCTCAAGGAGCAGAGTGTCTACTCTGATAAAGGCTCCAAAATTGTACAGGCCAAATATTTAGGCTTTGAACCTCCAAAGCCCTTTCTGAGCTTTTGGAAATCTGTGTATTTGCACTCACATTCTTTTACCTTTGCAGAAAGTGTGGTAAAAATACCTGAGTGAGCTGTATGGGCTTTGTGCAGGATTGAACCATTGCTTGTTCAGTTTTGCCAATGATACCTGTAGGATGATTATTTGAATTGGAAATATTAATATCAATGAAGGAATTTGCTTGATGAACTTGATTCCCAAAGATCTACATGATCCCAGTTCCTACAAAGCAATACCACAGCCCTTGGTAACTACAAGCAAACCAAAAGCATGTGAGATATTACATGAGGTACAATTGCATATTTTTGAAAAATTAATAATTGTTGGCTTAGAGTCCAAATAAATGAAACTCAGGGACATGTCCATCAGCTGAACATTGATCTTTTAGCATCATTAGATGTCTACTTGAATCCTGAAACATGTCCCTTTTCATTCCTCGAAGGCGATGGTTGTCTGATGTGACTGCTTTGAGCCTGCTGATAATAAAACACGGGCATATCTTCTCCCAAGTTAATAAATTAATTAGACTTCACTGTTGTTAGTCAATCAAAATTTAGATTTGATAATTAATTTTTCAAATTTCTAATACAAATATACCTTGCTCAATTTTTTTTTTTTTTTTTTTTGAGTCAGCGCAGAAACCGCAAACAGCTAAAGTTGCTTTTTAGTGAAAACATGACGACTTCTCCATGGCGAGGGCTTCAGGTTCACTCTAAGGATCGATTCAGCTGTAATATTAACAGGTCAAATTGCCAAGTTAAAAACTCACCTGTGATTTTTGTTGCAGCTGAACCTGTTGGTAATTCTTGTCCAGAAAGAGCTAAGGCATGGCCAGTGCCTGCCCTGACTGGGAAAGAATCTCTTACATGATACAATTTTAAAGCAAGATTCCCAAAAATCTTGGTGTAAAAACCAAGTGAACATTTAAAACTGTAACTTGTCAACAATATCATGTTATATCAGTAGATTCACATTCTGAAATTAATATATTCATTTACTTGTTTGTTCATTGCTCCCTGGGGAAGCAGGGGGGGTGAAGACAAACCACTGTTCCTTCGGCAGAGATGCTCTGTGGCAGTGAGGGGAAGCTGCGCCCATCTCCTGCCACCCTCTGTGCCAATCTTACAGCAGCGGCCGCCGCACTGCGTGGCTGGAAGGGGAGGCTGGGACCGAGAAACCCGAGCTGCCACCTCTCAACCCCTGCCTGGCCGCTGTCCCAGCCCCTCCGACACCAGAAAGGAGGGGAAGTGGGGGCCTCTGCCCATGGCCGCGGGGAGAGCACACGGCTTGTTATAAATTGTTGTGACTAAATCAAAGAGCCAATTTAAATGATCATTCGTGAAAATCAATTTTATTAATTCAGCAAGCGGTAGAGCAAGCAAAAGCAGAGCTGGGTGGGCTGGGGAGTCTCTGCTCCACCAATGGCGTGCGCCTTAGCTGATAAAGTTTCGCCTGATATACAGTTCATATTTCCTGTACACGTGTCTTCATTACACTTCCTGGGTTGCATCTGTGCTCATGTCGCTAGTTGCTAGGTGGTCGTAATCTGCCTCATTTTCGATGTGAGTGGGCAGGCGTTGGTTCTATACCAGTTACACGACTTCTCCTAATATGAAGATGTTCTAGTTCTTGTTTGTACAGCTGGATATTGTGGTTTGGCCTTTCTGCAGTTTCAGCCCTTATATTGTATTAAGCAAACAATTTCAGCAATCATATTGTATTAGACAATTATATTAAATTTGATTAACAAACAATAGCAATCTATTACACAGCTAATCAGTAACACAAATACAGGAAAAGTTAATGGCATAAAACACTCAAGTCCGAGTTTGCAGAAGTCTGGATGGGCTGGCACGGGCCGTGCCACTCCTGTGTTGGTGGAGCTTTCGTGAACTGTTGCACAAGATATCTTGGTGTTAAAAAATCCCAAGGGGAGGGATACTTCAGAGGGATGTAATCTCATTGTGAGAGATTGTTTGTTCAATTCTCCTGTCCCTCAAAGATCCGGATGGAGCCAAGGGAATGCCGCTTGTGGTGTCCCCGGCCCCACCACCCTCCATCTTCTCAGTGTGCATAGGAAAGGCATCCCCAGCATCTGAATCATCTGCATCTCGTCCCCAGATGGCCACAGCTGTAATGCTTTAAAGCCTTTTGATACAGGGAGTCTTAAGCTGTTTATGTCCAGTTCAGAGATAGGATGAGTTTCTCTGCGGACCTTCAGTTTCCTTTTTCAGGAAAACTGTTATCTCAACGGCCCGCAAATGCAATTACAAAAACAGTGGCTTACCCTGGGGTTATAAATTCTAGCTTCATTGAGACTGCCGTTCCAGGCCTGCTCACTGGCAGGGCCCTATCCCGTGGTCAGAAAGACCAGCTCTCTCCAGGAGAGCACAGGAGATTTTTTTGCTTACCTCTCTCTGGAGGAAAAGCGAGTGGCACGTTTTTCAGTTTCGGCTGCAAATCATGTCGGGGTCACCCGACGTCACCCTATCTTAGGAATGGTGAGAAGTACGACGCAGACTCTCTTAGCTGTGTTGTCCAAGAGAGCTAAGGTTATTATCCTTGATCTTCTTTTATAGACCGGTCCAAGAGGTAAAACTCTCATTGGGCATTAGCTTACACATCATTATCATTGGACAAGTGGAACACTGGCCCTTGACTGTTTCTTGCAAGTAAACAACAAGGATCCTAAACAACACCTGCAAAGATTGTTGTCTTTCTCCAAGGATTGTTTGAATTCTTCCTTTTGCTTTCTCAGGCCAGAGTGAGAAGCCTGTGTGACTTAGTTTCACACAGGCTGTGTTCCCTGCTTGCTTTTTGCATTTAGCATCCACACAAATCCCTCTCACTCCTTTCATCAGTCAGTGGAATCCTTCCCATTGTTTCTTTATCTCTCACTATCTAGCTTTATTTACCAGCAGACCCACAGTTTGTTTCTAAAGACAAATCTCTTATTTCCTTTCAATCCCTCCTCTTTCATTTTCAAAATAATGCCTTTACAAACTTTAGTTACTGTTGACTTAATTTTCTGTTCCAGTGTCTTTTTTGGTCTTGCAGTTATTTGCAGTGACATTATTTTTTGTCCTTTTGTAGCCATTTCTGAATCTGTAGGCATGGCTCCTACCTGCATCCCTTCGGTCACATGTTGAGTAAGTTGCACTAAGCAAGGGATCATGCATCATCTGGGAAAAAGATAAGACTTGCAACAGCACATAAGAGGAAAAAAAGCATTTGTTTAACCCATAGTTCACTAGGTAACCATGAAAACATGTCACATTGCCATGCTTTCCGTTTTTGGACTGGTACATGAGATAGCTTTCTTACTCTCTTTGTTATTTTTCTGACTACTTTTTGATTGTCATCTATATGCAAACAGCAGTTTAAGTATTTTTTTTTTACACACTCCCCTTCTTCTGCTAATAGATAAACTCAAACTCCAAACAAATATTTTTTCCTACATATAAACCTCTTGTTCTATTCAGACAATAAATGCCTCTTTCAGAAGAATGAAGGTGCCCTGGAGTTTCTACTTCACCCTAAAATCTCATTCTATAATGGATATCACTCAGGATGTTGACTCACCATTTAGGTTGAACTGGGCTGGCCACCCATGGCCACTTCAGATCTTCCTGGCCATCCGCAGCCCCAACAGTTGCTAAGATTCAAGGATTTTGCTTTTTATTTTCTTAGGATTAAAAAATTATTCTCCAACTTCTGGCTCAAATTTAACTGATAATATAAAAGTAAGATGTTGGGAAGGATGAGTATTTGACAGAAAAGTTTTACAGTTATGAATGCTTAGCAGAAGATTCTTTAGAAATGAAAGCAAGCTTTGATACATAAAAAGATGTTTTTAGGGCCAGTTGTTGCTGAAGAAACTGAAAGACCAAAGGTTTAGTCGAGTTGGAAGGTTTAGAACAAAGGTTTAATCAGTTAGAAGGAGGTTTTATGGCTAAAGTCCAACAGCTTAAGTGGTCTTCAAACAAAGCATGTTTTCTACCAAGTACAAAAAGCATAGGCAGACAGAAAGAAGTTTTTTTTACCAAAGCAAAAAGAATTTTCCACTGCAAAACAAGTTTCAGAGTTTAACATACTCAAATTACTAACTCAGTTTAATCATGCTCGTTACTAACTCAAATGATTAGTTAGTCACTACCATAGTATGGTAATTTTAGCAGTTTTGATAGGATATATGTACCTGTAAAGGTATTGTGTATGATGCTGATTGGTTGTTATGTAATAATACGCACAGCAAAAGAAAGAGCTATAATGCACCATAACCAGAACTAAATGGGCTTCAGGACACAGGGCTTGCCTATAGCCAGCAGCTGTAGGCTGACCCACGACTCCCTGCTGTAATCTAGTCTAGAGAATAAACAGCATTATAAAGAGGAGCCATCTGAAGTCCCCGTTGTTGGAGTCTGAAGCACAGAGTGTGTCCTTATCTCTGATACCAAGCTCTGACATCCAAGAAAACACTATGAAAAGAACTGTTAAAATTAAATAGAAAAGCTAAAAGTGTGTGTAGATTAGAGAGCTTTCTTAAGTCACTCGGTGAAAAAGTTAGAGGTTTAAACTGGTTTAGAAAACAGAAGACAAGATGGAGAGTTTAAGGTGCTCTTTTACTTCTTTCTTCTTCTTCTAGAGGTTTTTGGGTAATAGTAAGTAATTGGATAAAAAATGCCACAGTGCAGCACACAGGTGATGGGTCACTAAGTCACTAAGAAAAATAATATACGTGTCTATTTTTAATTAGGTAAGAATAAGTATAAAGACAAAAAGGCTGTGCAGTTCAAGGCCATTTGGTGCTTTTCAAGCTAAAGTCAGCCATGCAATGGGGGGTTGAACTTGTGCAAAAAGGTCTGGGGAAGACCTGCCAAGTCTTTTAATTACATATGAATAAACACGAGAAACAAGAAACAAACGAGCCTTTGGAGTATCTTTCCTGAAACAAAACTGAGATAAGGAAGACTCCTTGTGAAAGAATATCCCAAAGAGCTCAGCCCCAAAGAAACCAAAAACCCACAGCAACAAGTAATCAAGCAATGCAACAAGAAGAAGTAATACAACAAGTGGTGCTCTGTGTCTGTATATCAGTAAGAGCTCAAAGGACTCGATCAACACCTGTCTGGATCAAAGCAGACAGTTCCTGAAAGAAATCCATCCAGAGAAAAACATCTACTATTAAATTCCAGAGTTCCAAGGGCCTGGGACTTGGAACATCAGATTCTGCTGGTCAGTAATCTGAAGAGATAGCCAACACATCTGGTAAGCTCTGTCTGACCTAGAAGATGGGATCGAATATCGCTACGAAGGAGCAGGCAGTTTTTCAGAAATTAGAAAAAATAACAGAGCAGTGTTGCTATATTTTATATATTAGTAAAGGCCTGTATGCACAAACCAGCCTTTGAAATAAGTCATGATATTAAGGGCTAAAGTCCTTGAAACCTTCATGCAGAAGAGAGAGTAAAGCAAAACAATATCCCTGTGTGTAAGAGAAAAAATGTAAACTGTGTGTGTTAGCCAATAGTTGCTTGCTCTGCCTGCAGACCCTGTAGAACCCTATAAAAGTGTGCTAAAGATAGAAATAAATTGGCATTCACAATTACTTCTGTGAAGACTGGTGAAGAGCTGGCGGTCTCTCAATATTTGGCGCTCTGGACGGGACACCCTGCGGGCAGGGGGGCTTCAGTGGATCCACACACGGTGGGACGGAGCCTTGGACCAAGGTTGGTGGAGCGGATCTGAGTGCAGATAGATGTTGCCTTGGATCGGTACCAGATAGGCGGCTTGCGAATCAACGGGGGTGAGTCGCTGGGGGAGTCCGAAGGCAGGGGCGCGGTAGAAGGCTCGCAACCTTCCCCCCTGCCGCCGAGCCGCTAGCATGGATGTGGAATTTGTAGCGGCATATAAACTGCTTCTCTGCATCCTCGTTAAACGAGGCGGAGCAGCCAGGGAAAAGGACCTGAATATGCTCATTATATGGGCTAATTGTCTTGGGCATTTGCAGTGCTCACACTGCTTTTTGCGGTGCAAGAACGGACTGATAGATCGGCTCTGATATGGGAAACGGCAATTACGGAAAAGAGCAAGGACACTGTGTTTCTCGGTCGAACTTGGCAGATTGTAATTAATACCTTAAAAAACAGAAAAGTGAGATATGCTGAAGCTGTGAGCCCCGTAATTCTACCTGCGTCACAGCGGCAGATGCCTTTACCTCCCACTGCTGGGCAAGTACTCCTATCATGCTGCCCTTGGAGAGAGGGAGGGAGAGTTAGGGAGAAGAAAATAATGAGAAAAAAAAAGTTCCACAGCGAACGCTGAAACAACGAACAGAATCTGTTCAGTTATGGCAGGATGTGATACATCCAGAACTATTTGCTTCATTTTTGGAGTCACTTTTAGCACTACAACCTTATTTAAGTTCCATCTTTACCACCCTGGAAGAAAAGAAGCCAAATTTAGCTTGGTTTCCACCCGAACCAGGAGGACATGGGGGAGCAGCGAGGTGGGCGCAGAGAACAAAGGCACCCTGGGGGTAGAAGCAGCGCAAGAAAAGTTCCAAGGCCACTCTGAACAATTACAGAAACAGCTGAGCAGAAACAGGTGGCTCAGACAGCTTCAAAGAGAGACAAACTAGTCAAAAAATCTCAAACTATATGGTATCTAGTTCAAAATTCATCCTTGTAATTAGAAGCCGATAAACCGCAATGATTGCCGTTGTTAGCACCTGGCCGTGAGAGACTTTTCGTGTAAAATCGCCTGCTTTTGCAAAATCGTGCCCTTTTTTCCTCTATCGGCGAACAACAAGAGAGATTGAGAGAAAAAACTGCATTTGTTAAAGTTAACTTTGTGAGGCTTTTTTTTCCTTTCTCTCCGTTTTTCCTCGCTGCAAGAGTATGTAGAGAATGTGAAGAAAGATAAGAGCAGAGCTGCAGCAGCAGCAGAGTGGGCAGTCCACCCCCCCGCTCCCTCTCTGGCGGGGGGGGCACTGGGATGGTGCCTGGTTTGTTGCAGGGTCGTGATTTATTGGGTTTTCGGAGTGTTTTTATATACCATTGTAGAGTTAATTTTGTGTTTTAAGTAATTATGAGTTTATGCAATTGCAGTTTTTAGGATTTTACTACAGAAATTATTGTGGTTCTTTAAAAGTAAAAAAAAAAAAAAAAAAAAGAAAAGGTGTTTAAGGTGAATATTAACAAAAGTTGCCTTGCAATAATTGGCTTTAGAACCCAAGGTTAAAATATGGTGTGATTTACAGCTTCTAGGAAAACCTTTTTCCAATTAGTGTTATCTATAGAAGAGATTTGTGGTTTAAAAAATAATTAGTTAAGAGAACTTTACTGTACAAGACAAAGCTAAGTTAAAGTATATATTATCCATTTGCTTGTTTTTTCCACAATTTTAATAAGATAATTTCAATGTGAGTCCTTTTGTTATATAAAACACATATAACTGCATATACACCAATTTGGATTTTAGATTTTAGTTTAAGAATTGGACTTAATGTTTCTGAAAAAATGTAAATGTAGTACTTTTGAAAAGTGTTACAAAAGCTGGATGGCAACTTGCCAAATCCCATGTTGTTGTGGTGGTTTTTCTCTAGAAAAACTACACTTTAACATCCTAACCAATTTAAGCATATACTAGGCAAATTTCTATTATGAATAAGTATTTTTAGTAACATTTGCAGTTATTGTGGGTTATTTTCAAAGCTAGATGACATAGAATTGTGATGTGTTTGCTACATTTTTATAATCTTTATAGTGAATTTATGTTATTGTTATATTGTGTTTAAAAGGTATATATTAAACTTTTAGTTGCTTTTTTGTAGTAACAGAATAAGATTAAGTTAAGTTTTCATTTAATATAGATTAAGTGTTAATAGAATTAAGGATAGTCAAGTTTTATAATGTTTAGGCTTGAATGCTTTTAAGTTAAGTTTTCTAACTTAGATATTCTTTTAAGGTTAAGTTTATTATTTCCTTTTGTCATATATAATTATTGTTGAGTTTAGATATTGTTTGATTGAAATTGTTTTGTGTTTTGTTGGAGACACTTGTTTAAACTGCAAAGTATAGTTGTTTTCCTAGAGAGAGGAGGATGGCCACAGCTGAGACAGCTGTGATGGAACACTGGTGAACACCTGCTTGTGGATAGAAGTGAATGCAGTCTGTGACACCCTTGACTTCATCAGGAGTTCTATTGGTTGTTGCAAATCTCTGCAGTTTTGTTTGTCATAGCTTTCTTATTTTTCAGTGTTTCCAGAATTTTAAGAAGATGTGCCATTGCTGAGGATCAGATGCCATAAGAGAGGCTTCAGATTAAACCAACTGCTGCATGGTTTAATTAGTCTGGTACCTAAGGCTCCTAATCATTTGCTTTGTACAAATGCATTTTAACAGTTTGCTATGCTGTAAGCATCTCATAGCTGCTACTATTGAGAACCTTGTTTTAGAAATGAGTTAAGAGGCATCTTTCCAGTTTAAAGCCAGGCCCTGGCCAAGCCTTGACTTTACCTGGACAGAATGTTTGCTAACAGATCCAGATATTTTCTGTACCAAAAGAATATTTGAGTCACTTTTTGACTCAGCAATTTGACCCTATTAATATGACAGCTGGATCAATTTTGAAGTGGGCTTGGAGAATCATTTTCCGGAGGTGATGATCCAATCCTTCACTGATTTTTTTTTTGTTTCTGTTTGTTTGCTAACTATGGGATGCTGGTGCAGTGTTTTAGTAATTAATAGCAGTTTTATATTATATACCTTATTAATAATGTTTAAGATTTAATTGATTTTTAACTGGTATAGGTTCTTATTAATTGTGTATATGGTTTTGTGTTGCTGTTGATGTTTATAACAGAAGTACATCTCATTTTTATTTTTTTTTAAGAAAACGGGGGAGATTGATGCCCTAAAAGCATTTAATTAGTGTAATTCATTAACTTCAAGGAGAGAAGTGTCTGTGTTTTGTTGGCAGGTTCAGAAAGGTCACCTGTTCATCTGACCAGACTGTGTGCCTCTGAACACACGAGATCCAGTGAACAGAGATGTCATCACACAGCCTTGGTACTCCAGACATGGATCAGAAGTGGACCTGTCAGGACACAGTTGTGTCTGAACATTATACAGACAGTTGCCAACAGAACTTTTATGTTGTTATTATGATGTTGTGTCTCTACCAATTTTCAGGTATCCTTTGTTTTAAGATTTTGAAGGATCTGAAGAACAACTTGAACATCAAAGTCCTCAGTCACCAATCAACTGCCAGCTGACATCACAGGAGCAGTGAACATTCCAGGACTGAATCGTGCTGGAGAAATTCTGTAGAAGATCTAAGAAGTGTAGAGACTCCATTTAACTGTATATAAAGCAAACTGTAGTTGTGTGTTTACCCTTTTAGCAAATTGCTTTCACGCTTAGACTACATATATACCAGAGCACCTGTGTTAAAAGTAGTTAGATAATAGTTTAAGTGTTTAGCCTGTGTAGTAATTGTTATGTTAGTATAAAGTATAAGTATTCCGCCTTCAAGAGCTAGTGTAAGCATCTTTGAAAGTTCATTTAACGATTGAAGTTCTAGCTGTGAGTTTGCAAATATGGTGTCATTTACATGGTAAAATGCTTATGGTAATTGTGTTGTGTATAGTCATGACCAACTGTCTGCTAACTAACATCCAAAAGTGACAGAACATATGGGTCACTCTGGCACATTGAACTGGCCAAAGGTCAATGTGTTTGAGCCTAGCCACCCCTGGAGATCCTTTCGCACCTGTCTCGTAGGAGTCCCTGAATGGGATCCTCCAGCATTTAAAGGTTTAATTAGTAACGAGACTCGACGGAATCGATTGGCAATGTTGCAAGAGTGCAGTCGCACTGTTGGCTTCACATTAAGACAACTTGAAGCCTGTTGGCAAGCAAAAATTACCAAAGTTCTTAATGTTACAACCCTCAGAAGAATTAGATTTGTTAAGTTCCACCAATACCTCAGGTGGATAGATAATGTTTGAACCCCCGACAAAAGGTCATTCTAACAAAGTAATGCAGCACTGGGCTGCAGTCAGCCCTATAGCTGATCTCGTTACTACCACTGTAAGTAAAGCCTTTATTCGTGGTGCAATCTCACAGGACAATTACCAAAACAATTACCTAGTTCCATATTCCTAATCTGTGGAGATAGAGCATGGAATTAGATTCCTGCTAATCCACATAGAAGACCCTGTTATCTTGGGAAATTCACTTTGTTCCATCCAAGCTTACATCAATTGTTGAATGTAGCTAGCAAAATGAAGAACATCAAACAGTCAAGGCGAAGCCTGAATGAATTAAAGTTTAGCCACCCTAAAAAGGCTCGCTTGCTGGACTAGGAAAGAATTAAACTTAACATCCACAATGTTAAGTGAGCTTTCAGCCGATGTGAGTAGTGTATATCATGCAGTACTATGAAATCAAGTTGCAATTGACCTTTTGCTCTTAGCACAAGGACATGGTTGTGGGGAGTTTGAAGGCATGTGCTGCTTGGATCTTACTGATCATTCAGCTTCCATCCATGAGCAACTACAACAGCTACAGGATGGGTTGCATGCCCTGAAGGAAGATAGTGATCCCATCGGAGGTTGGTTCGCCAGCTGGGGCATCACTAGATGGTTGAGGTCTCTTGTGCTAGAAGGGGGACGGACTTTACTTATAATGTTAATTGAGATGACAGTCTAAGTTGTATGTTATCTTATCCAAAGCCTGGTTTGTGCAAAAAGAGAAAGGGGGAATTGTTGCTATATTTTATATATTAGTAAAGGCCTGTATGCACAAACCAGCCTTTGAAATAAGTCGTGATATTAAGGGCTAAAGTCCTTGAAACCTTCATGCAGAAGAGAGAGTAAAGCAAAACAATATCCCTGTGTGTAAGAGAAAAAATGTAAACTGTGTGTGTTAGCCAATAGTTGCTTGCTCTGCCTGCAGACCCTGTAGAACCCTATAAAAGTGTGCTAAAGATAGAAATAAATTGGCATTCACAATTACTTCTGTGAAGACTGGTGAAGAGCTGGCGGTCTCTCAATAGAGCAGTCCTTATATAAAATTCCGATGAAAGAGTTGGAATTTTTACTGTTCTGGGTAAGAGAAAATTACCTCACCATAAGCAAGGAGGAATTGTTTCAACCCTGTATATGGGCAAATACAAATACAAGGTTAAAAGAGTTAGAAACCCTGGGAACGTGGGTGCAGGAACTGCCCTTTCTGAAAGCGCAGGAAGCCCCAAAATCCCTCAACGGAGCGGGAGTCCCTGATCCCAACCCCTCAGAAGATATGGGAAAAGAGGGAGAGGCACGGGGAAAAGCTGAAAAGGAAGAGGGTGTTGCAATGATTACAGAAAGCAAAGAGAGAAGTTTGGAAAAGTATTTGAGAATGAAAGGTCTCATGAGAGAATTTGGGGAGTTTTGGAAGTCAGCCTAGGCCCTTGTGGCGGGGAGAGGTGGCTGGAGGAAGCCGGCACCATTTCTAAAACTATACGGTCAGGGAATACCCTTCCTCCACCTTCCCCCATGTCAGAGGAGCCAGAGAGAAAGGCAGCAGGACCCAGAATTTAAAGGGAGCAAACCCCACTCCCTTCCCCAGTGTTGGGGGGGCGGCAGAAGGGGACAGCAGAGCCCAGGGTTTGGGGCGAGTTGATCCTGCTGTCTGATGGAACTGACCACCTACAGGTGACTTCAGAAAAGGCAGGACATGGCAGGACAGCCGAACCGCAAAGCATGGGGAAAAATATGATGATTTCTGTTCAGAGTCCAGTCTCTGACAGAAACAGCAGTCACCTTAAAAGGGATTTATCTCCTAAAAAGGAGTTTCTCCCTAAATAAAAGTTTTTAGAATTTTTTTCTCAGGTTCAAACCGAGCCCTCATCAGGGGCATTCCCTCCATCCTCCGCAGCGCCTCTTCACCGCTCACTGACGCACCGCCCACCACATCAGAGGGAGGCGTGAACCCCTGGATTCGGGACATGTCAACACCAAGTTCAGCATCCCTGGGCTGCTTTCCACAAAATAGCCAAAAGGAAGAAATCAAGCAACAAGAGGGGAAAAAAAAAAATTAATTAGACAATGCAAAAATCAAAAGCATTGTAAGTTGCATTGCTTCAGAGAGAAGCCCATATTGAATAAAATGCCTTGAAAAATAAATCAAAAATTTATAAATATTGCATAATAGAAAACATATAGATATTGCATTTCTAAGGATATCTGCTGGTTTTGTGCTTATAAATAGCATGTAAAATTATGATAGGCATTCATCCCAAGAAATTTAAAAGATTTTTGCTTTGCTTCAGTATTCTCAGTATATGAATGTTTTGAAAATGTCTTCTCTATACATCTACTTTTAATGTAGCATTGTATAAGATAAAGTTGTATATAAAAATATTATGTATATACATATATATAAGGTGATCACCAGGCATTACTACTGTAATTACTGTCAACTTCAGCAAAATGCATTTCTTTAAAATTGAATTGAAAAATGACATAGTTAACCCTGCACAGATTTCTTTCATTCTTTAACCTTTTCCTTCATTTGAACAAGTATATTATAGATTTAATTCAACACAGTTTTCAGTAACCTCAGAGTTAAGCTGAAAGACATCCAAATAATAGCTAGTTGATTAAATTCTAATTGTTAGGAATTTTGTTTAAAGAAAGAAAGCTAAGGGCAACCCTCCAGTTTAAAGCTGAGATCCAGGCCAGGCCTTGACTTTACCTGGATGGAGAATTTACCAATAAACCCAGAAGTTTTCTGCATCAAAACAATACTCAGGTCAGTTTGACTTGGCAATCAGTGAATTAATATAACAGCTGGATCCATACAGTGAGCTTGATGAATTGTTATCCAGACATAATTTTCCAATCCGTCACTGATTTGAGTGACTAAGCTGTTGCAGGCTCTGGGATGATAGTACATTAAGTACATTGAATAATCTATGCTATAGATTATTTGGATCATTATAATATCACATTATATCAATTGTGAATCTACTTAATAAGTTCTGGATTGCTGTAAAAGTGTTCTTTACTCCATGTATACATGTATATGTGTTT